>NC_071991.2:12500-355000 GCF_028885655.2 Pongo abelii
GGTTGCTTCCCTTGGCAGCCAGCCCCACTGAGGCTGTCCAGGTGCCCCCAGCCATCAATCATTTCATTAGCATATGAAAGACACATCACTTTCTACATTCCCAAGGCTTAGCGCTGTTTCAGGACACTGCGGCAGAGAGCACACATTAACTCTTATTATGTTCCAACAACCTATAAAATGGAAGAAAATATCTGCACATTAGATACTTCATTAGTGTCTGTTATCCAGAATGTATAAATAACTTTTACAACTCCACAACAAAGACAACCCAATCTAAAAATTGACAAGAAACTTTAAAACACACTTCACCAACAAGCACATGAAAAGATGATTAACATCATTACCACAATTAAAACCATAAAGAGATACCCCTTAACTCACACAAGAATACTTACACTAAAAAGTAACAAGTGTTGACAATGATTTGCAGAAACTGGAACTCTTAAACACTGCTTGCGACAATATGAAATAGTGCCGCCTATGTGTAAAATAATTTGGTGTTTCTTCATAAAGTTACAAATAGACTTACCATATGACTCAATGATTCCATTCCTAGTTATATGCCCCAAAGACCAGAAAACAGCTGTTCAAACAGAAACCTGTATGCTCTTTAAATGTGTCAATGTCATAAATATGCAGGAAAGTCTGGGGAACAGTTCCAGGAAACAAAAATTGGATCAGAATGAAAAAAAAACACATTATACTCCCAAGTGTGGCAGGAGGTGAAAGTGAAGTGAGTTTCTGGACTGAATTATCATGTAGGAACAATGCTGATTTCCTGATCTAGGGGTTATGTGGTAGTTACCTGGAAGAGTGTCCATGCTTTTGGTACAATATACTGGAGTATTTTGTGAGTCATTGCAAATCTGGTACAACAATAACTGTTGGGGAATCTAAGGGAAGAAACAACTTATACTTTATACTACTACTGGAAGTTTCCTAGAAATATGATATTATTGGAAAAGTAAATTACTTTTTAAAACAACCATATCAATACCATGCCAGGAAAGCAGACACATCATCAAAATCCATTACAGAGGCTATAGTTCAGCCAAAGCTGTAAAACCCTTAAAAAAGTCTCAATGTCAACAGAGTCCACTTAGTAGATATTATTACATTTATTAGTATGAGAGGCTACTGTGTGGATATATTAGTGTTAGGGAACGGTATCGATATCGAGATTAGTGTTAGGGAATGGTGTGGATATTGTATTGGTGTTGGGGAACGGTGCAGATATTAGTGTTAGGGCATGGTGTGGATATTATTACATTAGTATTAGAAGAGATGGTGTGGATTAGATCAGTGTTAGGGCATGGCGTGGATTTTATCACATTAGTATTAGAAGCAACGGTGTGGATTAGATTAGCGTTAGGGCATGGGGTGGATATTATATTGGTGTTAGGGCACAGTGTGGATATCATAGTAATATAGGGCACAGTGTGAATATTATATTAGAGGCTACTGTAAGAATATATATTAGCAGCCACTGTGTCTTGGACGTTGACAATGATATTAGGGTGTACTCCAAACAGTGAGATTTGGGGGTTTTATTTTTCTAGATCAATTTCTTCCTCTGCTGAGTACTCTAAAGACTCACTCCTCGGCACTCAGGGCCGTGGACAGGAAGCTTTTTACTCACCAACGAAGAACACCAAGTTAACACGACCCTCGTGCTGCCCTGAGGAAGTTTAAGCTCCTCGCTGGTGCTGACACCTCAGCAGCAAGTTGGTTGGGGCGGGATCGCGCGCCCTCTGGTGGCGCCATGGTTCAGCACAGACGCTCTTGCTCACAGTTTCTCGGCGGATGTGCGCCCCCTCCTGGCTGTCCTGAAATACCTATAAAATTCAATATTCAGTTTATTCAGTGTCAAAATTTTGGAAATTCAAACCGAAATAAAGGCCACTATATCCATATCCTTCACATACATAGTGATGGAAGAATTATTTGGAAGCCACACAGAATGAAAAGACTGTATACAGAAATTAAAACACGAAAACCTACTCAAAATAGTCCAGAGGCTACAATTTGAAATGCAAAACTATAAATAATCTAAAAGAAAACGTAAGTGACATTGGATTTGGTGTTGAGTTTTAACACATAGCATCAAATGCCAATTCGTGAAAATACTGAGAACACAAACTTTATAAAACTAAATTTTCTACTGGGAAAAACCCTATTCAGAGAATAGGTCAAAGCCTAGGAGAAAAAAATAAACTTAACTCTTGTTATGGGTTAATAACAAAGCTTAATAGAGTTAACATATTTCACCTAATCTAAGATGCCAATGATTAAAAGACATTATTATATGCACCATCACAAATAGGCTGCCAATTAAACCGACTTTCTGAATAACACACAAATGTGAATTAACTTCTATTAATGTCAGGAAAGTAAAATGAAAAATAAATTATGGATTTGATATGTTAAAGCAAATAAGGCGGGGGGGGGGGTTAGCCTGAGGCCTTCCCAAAGCAAACAGAAACCAAACTTGGAGGCATCTAAACTGACTTAAAAAAATTAACACACCAACCACAGTCAATGCCAAAAAGCCCAGCAGCCAGCTGGCTGTATGACTAGGGACGCTGAGGGAACCATCCCCACAACAGGGGTCGCCTAGCTGGAGCCACTGAGGAGCCTCACTTAGGGGCCACCCTAAGAGCTCGAAGCCCCGAGCCGTTTTCCGTTCTGGTGCTTCCTGCGTGATTCATGAATCATTCCTTTGCTGAAATAAACTCCGCTTAAATTTATTTTAAAAATAAGTCCAGTATTTACACTTACATTACAGTTGTGAAAACCCAAATCTACATCTGCCCTTCAATATTTTTCAAGTACTTTAACACTGTAAGAAAAACGAGCCACTGGAACACAAATAAAAGCAAGTCGTGGGGTGCGCGTCTCCCTAGGGCTCCCCGTGCTGCCCTCAGGGTTTCGACCTTCTCTGTCCCGGACCCACCCCAAACAAACCTAAATTGGTCAAAAATTAAAAAATGAAACAACTCAGGTATGCTGTAATAATAAATAACAAAGCCACTTAATGAAGGCCACTTTGTAAAATGAAAGAAATACAACTTGAGAAAGTGGAGCGCAAGGCAGCGCGGCCTCCTCAGCACGCAGCCGGGACAGAAAGCTTTTTCCTCACCTCTCCCCGGGCAGCCTCGGGGGCCGTGAAGCCACAGCTTCCCCAGCCGTTCCTGACGAGCTGAGGAGAAGGAGGCTGGGTCGTCCCTGGCCACGGTCCCCAGGTGTTCCTACAGAGACAGTGGCGTCTCCCGAGTGGGCCCCGAGAAGGAGAAGACGGTCCTCTCAGGCGTCGCTGTAGGGATGGCGGCGCCTCCTGGGTAGGTCCTGAAGAGGCGGTTCGGCTCTGCCCCCTGGAGGCGCAGGGCGACTGGGCCGGAACCCGGGCGCCTCTTGAGGTTTTGTGCGGCGGCATCGCGCCACCTGACGGCCGTCGCGGGCGGTGCAGGATGCTCAGGTGCTCGCGGTGGAGCTGCGGCCTCGCCCCTCCGGTGAATCTCCGAAGTCCACTGTTCTGACAATTACACGCCATGACTTTTGAAAAACCAGCTGAGGCCGGGCGCCGTGGCTTCACGCCTGTAATCCCAGCACTTTCGGAGGCCGAGGCGGGCGGATCGCGAGGTCAGGAGATCGAGACCAACCTGGCTAACACGGTGAAACCCCGTCTTTACAAAAAAAATACAAAAAAATTAGCCGGGCGTGGTGGCACGCGCCTATAGTTCCAGCTACTCTGGAGGCTGAGGCAGGAGAATCGCTTGAACCCGGGAGGGGGAGGTTGCAGGGAGCCAAGATCGCACCACTGCACTCCAGCCTGGGCGACACAGCGAGACTACATCTTAAAAAAAAATAAGAAAAGAAAGAAAGAAAATCAAGCTGAAAGGGAGATAAGAAGAAAAGTAGATGGCCAACTGACAAAAGTCAATTGACATCCTATGTATCAGAAATTATGAAAAAATTGGAAAACTGGAGTATGTCATTTTAGAAAAGCAATACCGTTTACAGTGGCACCCCTCACAACTGAAGTTCTTAAGTACAAATCTTTAAAATAAATGTACAAATATGCATTCATCAAACTTAGAAACACCGTTCAATGAAATCAAACAAAATGTAACTAAATGCACAGATGTTCCTTATTCAGGACTGGTAGAGTCAATATTGTGAAGATGAAAATTTTTTCAAATTTGATTTATAAATTCAGTGAAGTCCAAATCAAATTCTCAGAAAACTGTTTTGGTTTTGTTTGTTTTAGAGACAGAGTCTTGCCCTGTCATCCAGGCTGGATTACAGTGCTACAATCACAGCTCACTGCAGCTTGGAACTTCTGGACTCAAGCAATCTTCCTGCCTCAGCCTCCCAAAAAGCTAGGACTACAGGCACATGCTACCATTCCCTGCTAACTTTTAAAAAATATTTTTAGAAGGCCAGGCGCAGTGGCTCACGCCTGTAATCCCAGCACTTTGGGAGGCCGAGGCGGGTGGATCATGAGGTCAGGAGATCAAGACCATCCTGGCTAACACAGTGAAACCCCGTCTCTACTAAAAATATAAAAAAATTAGCCGGGGGTGGTGGCAGGCACCTTTAGTCCCAGCTCCTGGGGAGGCTGAGGCAGGAGAAAGGCGTGAACCCAGAAGTTGGAAGTTGCAGTGAGCCGAGATTTTGCCACTGCACACCAGCCTGGGTGACAGAGCGAAACTCTGCCTCAAAAAAAAAATATATTTTTAGGCAAAGGGAGTCTTGTTATTTTGCCCAGGCTGGTTTTGAACTCCTGGCCCCAAGTGATCCTCCTGCTTTGGCCTCCCAAAACACTGAGATTACAGGCATGAACCACTACACCCAGCATTGTTTTTAAACCTAGAATAGGCAACATTGAAGACGTACAAAGAACTCACACATCTGGATCACAACACATCAAAAAACTAAAGCAGTGAAGATAATGTGATGCTGGTGAAGGAACAGACTAACAGATGAATGAAAATTGGCCCAAAATAGACCCAAGTAAATGCAGTAAATTGATTTTGGCAAAGGGACAACGGACATTCAATGGAGAAAAAAAAATGTGTGTTTCACCATGGGTGATGAAACAATGGGAACCATATGAGGAAAAATGGACAAAATAGAAACCCTATAACTTATACAAAAATTTGTTCAAAATAGTTCATAGGCTTACATTTAAAATGCAAACCTGTAAAAATTTTAGAAGAAAATGAACATGACCTTCTATTTCATGATGAGTTTTTAGTTACAACCACAGAAGCCAGTTGAGGAAAGAAAAAAATGGATAATGTAAACTTTATTAAAAATAAAAATGTGTACTCTGACAACCTCCAGGGTGCTGAGACCAGACCAGGGTGGGGCAGAGGCACTGCAGAATTTCCTTCCTAAATCAGGTGCCTTTTAAGATGTAAAAGTGTTGCTGTCTTTAATTGTTCTGGATTTTGTGTTCTTTTTTATTGTAAGTTATTGCCACGTCATACATGAAGGATTGTCCCTGAGGAATAACATAGAGATCTGCCATCCAGTTCCCCAAATCCTGGAATGATGACCCTGAAGGCTCTGACCACACGTGGCACAGACACGCCTTTAGGACAGTCTTCCTCTAGGCCTCAGCCACACATTCGAAGAGCTGGCTGGGTTGAAGAGAGGTGCAGGCTTTTGACCACGCTGATGCAGTAGGCCTCAGTGACAAAGCCTCCCATCTGCTGAAGGCCTGGCCCTGGCAGGGCACACTCCTGTGGACGTCACAGGTGCTAACACACTTAATTCTCATGGAACCTCTATTAGGTCACACCCCTGCTGTCCGTCTCATGAAGGTGAGCTCACTGGGGGACAGAGAGTTTAAGTGATGTGCCCAAGGTCACTCATAGGGCAAACAGAAGTCTGAGGTATATAGACTGCATGCACTTCAGGGTCTGAGCACTTAGGCCCTATGATGCTAGTGTGCACACTGCAGCCTGGCCCTGCCGTGAGCCTGCTCCTGTAAGAATTATGCAAGTGTGCACACGGCAGCCTGGCCCTGTTCTGAAAAAGAACCATCACTGCAGCACCACCAGGGATTCAGGCCCCCGTCTGTTCCTACACAGCACCTGCACTTCCTCTGTCCAGTATCTTCTCCCTGAGGCCTGAGTCCATGAAAACAATGAACTCAGCACACGGTCACCACTAGGCAAGCTTTGTAGGGCATTTGAATGCTTAATTCAGTGAATGAATTAATAATGCAGTACTCAAGAAATAATGATGATGACGATGATGATGATGATGATGGTAACAGCTATGAATTACTCTGAGCCAGGCACCAGGCTTAGAACTTTCTATGGATTATCCAGTAGATTCTTACAAAGGATCAAATGCAATAGGTACTATTTTTATCCACACTTTAGAAATGAGGAAACTGAGGTGCAGGTAAGTTGGGTAACTCCTTTAAATGAATGAACTAACACAAAGCTGGCCTCTTCCTTCAGAGAAAACATCAAAGCAGCCTCTCTTGGCTGGGACTAGACCATGGCCAGAGTCCTCAATATCCCACCTTGGGCATTATCGGAGTAGGGGCAGGGCAGCGGGACAATAGGGTAGGCCTCTCAGGTAATAGCAAAGCCTCTGACCACCTGGTCCCTGCTCTGAGCTTCCTAGGAGGCTGCTGGGGGAGATGACTGGTCCAGGACGTGCACGACTTTTTAGTCTGTGAAGGGCCCTGCGGGAACAGGAACCACACACCCTGCTTTCCACCAGCACCTGCCTTGCATTTGGCATCCAGCCCTCCTCTGGTTTAGCTGGACTTTGTGGAGGAGGAGGTGGGGTAGTAGGAGGTGAGGGGTTGTTCCAGCACCGTGGACATCTCTCTGTATCAGTGCAGTGAGCCAGGGTGCTCTGCTCTGCACGCTGTTTCCTCATGGAATATATCTGGATTCGGATGTTGTTAGTTCTCCATGCCAGCTTCCATGGCCAGCAGCCCATTTGGTTGCTCTGACAATGCCATGGTTTGGAGGCCACTATTCTGGTTGATCCCAATTTGGCCCATCAGGAGAGTGTGTCATGAGCCGTGGGAGGGTGGTTTACAGGTTTTACAGGTTGGCCTCACCTACCAGCAGATTCATTGGGGTTTTGACTTGCTGCTATATAAGTCATGTTCATTTTCTGAAAAACTTATATTTTTGAGGGGCTGCCTTCTCTGCCAACTCAGACTTTTAAAAATGTCTAATTTGATTTGAGGTCAAGTGATGTAATATGATCACACCTAATTTGATCTTATTAACTTTGATGAGGCTCAATTAGCAAACATCAGGCACCATTTCCAAAATGCACAAACGTTACCAATGGGGAGACACCATGAAGTCAGACAGGAGTGCACTAGGAGGCTTTGTCTCTCTAGTTTCCTCTCCTTGCAAACTATGAAGACCTGGTGTGCAGTCTGCAGGGACTACTGATGTCCTGGTCTTAGGGAGGTGAGAAAGGCACCAGGTTGAGTTATGGCTGGCAAGCACACAGCAGAGACCTGGGCAAGTCCCTCATCTGCAAGATCAGGAAGGAGACTAGATGATGCCTGAGTCCCTCCACCCACCCTCTGTGCCAGCACAGAACTGTGTTCTGCCGCATCTAACTCAGGCCATATTCCCAGGACAACCTCTTCTAAACTTTGTGCTGTGCACTTAATTCCCAAATAAGGGAATACATCCGTCCAACTTGTATGTTCACAGAAGTGAATGGGTTAAGGAACCCCTTGTGTCTAAGGTCAGGTTCATGGCAGATGCCAGGAGAATTCACAGCCATGGGCTCATCTGGGGCACTTTCCCACTGACCACTTGGACTTGAGCATTTGCTTTTTCCTTAGTAAACAAATTAAAGCGTTATATTAAGATAATTCATCATGGAATAAAATGCAGAATTAATTTTTTTAAGATAAGATGAATAAGGCTTCTAAAAAAATTCAAACTTGAGTAGGAAGCTGGACCCTGACATTTAGAAACAGGCTGGTGGCAAGTTTTGAGAAGCATGAGATAGAAGTGACTTGCCATCCAGGTAGAAATCACACCTTTACTTTCTAATAGGAGAGAGCTGGGGCTAGAGGTTACCGTGGAAAATTTACCAAGGGAGCAAAGGGGAGGTCTGGGGCTCCCAAGCCTTTGTGGACCCTCACACTTGTAGAGTCCTACCCTGGACTCCTGTTCTCTGCATGGCCAGTATACTTCAGCTCACTGCCCGTTCCAGGACACCCCAGGACCAGGTGCTCCCACTGTCTTGAGACAAGCTTCTCTCTACAAAAGCCCTGCTTTGAGATGTTATCAGTGGTCCCACCAGGGAGCCCAGCCTCAGACCCAGGAAGGGCTCCCCAGCCCAAGATTCTGTTTTTGTTGGCGGTAACATAGGGTCTCCCCATTCATTCTACAAACGAAGAAGCTGAAATTGGGGTTGAGTGGCTGGCCAGTATTAAGAGGCCTAGCAGTGGGCTCTGGGGTCCCATGACTAGTTCAGCGACTTTGGAAGACATCTCAACTCTCACAATCGGGGCACATGAGCCCTTCTTGGTGATTCAATTATTCTGGTTTGAAAATCCTCACAGCCTCCTTCAAACCTCCTGGCACCGGGGCGGGAGGCAAGTGTCCCACAAATCTTGGAGTCATCACCCACCCTCACATGGGTGGTGGAGAGGAAAGTGGTCAAAGCGATTGAAGAGACTCAGGTTTCAATCCTGCTCTGCCAGATCTTAATACAGTATTCTCAGTGGCAGTTTCCTCACCTATGAAAATGGGAAACAAATGTCTCCATTACACAAGGGCTCGGATTTTGAGGCAATGCCCATGGCATGCCCACCGAGGTGTAGCACTCAATGGGGCAGTAGCCATGGACAAGGCCCGGTGAGGATTCCCACCCCATCTCAAGCTGCCTGTGAGCCTTCCCACCCCGCACAGGGAATGTCCCATTTCCCAACTGCCAAGCACTAGGCCAGGCCCGTTCATCCTCGTGACCATACATGAGAGGCTAGAGCCCCAGGACTTCCAGTAACTTCTCCACACCACCAGGGCCAGCCTGGACTCCCTCCCCAAAGGATTAACCCAGAGACTGGAAGCACTCACCCCAAAAGAGAGACCTTTTCTCGAACTTATCCCTTTGCCAAGTCCCAGATCTTTCAGCCTAAACCCAAGCACCTTTAAATGGAGACCAGGGTTATCAAAGTCCTACACAACCACACCCAGCTGATGGATGACACTCTTTTGGGCCACCTGATAATGGCTGGCATCTACCCCCTGCCTTTCTTCCCTGCACATTGTCCCCACACCGCCCAGCAAACAGAGCAGGCCCGTAGGGCAAAAGTGCCCCGAGAGCCAGCAAACCCCGGGATAAATACACAGGTGGCTTCCTGGGGCAAGGTTTTGTCTTTGCACAGCAGGACTCAACATGTTTGATTGTGCTTCACATTCTCCCACCTGCAGGTCATGTGTCTGTGTGTCTCTGTGTAATTCTTATAACAAATTATTTTAGTGAAAACATGAGTGAACTGAAATATATTCATAAATAATAAAATTCACGGTAAGTAAATCAAATAGAGTAATAAAATTAATCATAGCAATGATGGCAAACATCAAGGATGCTGTTTCTGAGAAGTGCAGACATGCAGGAGATGACAGCTGGATGTTCCATCCGGGAGGGCTCCAAGTGCAAAGACCAGGGCAGGACCAGGTGCAGAACCAGGGCAAAGAGCCAACTGCAGAGCAGGGCTTCTTTGAGGATAAGGTGTGCTTTGAGGATAAGGTGTGCTTCTTTGAGGATAAGGTGTGCTGACTCCTGTTCACCCTCCAGTTTCATCACAGCTCCTGAGATCTTGACCTGGAAATAGAGGCTGTCTGTCTTCCTCTGTTTGAGAAACCTGTGTTCTTGTTACTACTGGTGCTAAAAGGCAGAGACAGGAAACCTGCTAAGGACCAAGCAGGTTAGCATGTGAGAGGCCCGGGCCGTCTGTGCTTCCACAGCGTGCAGGCAGAAGAGCACAGTGAAGCCAGCAGCAGAGGAGGTGGTCAGTGAGCCCACTCAGTCCTGTCCTTGTGGCTCCCAGGAGTCCCTTATCTGCTGGTTTATTTGGTTAATGGTGACAGAGCCTGCCTCTGGAGAGTTCAGTGAAGAATACCATTTAGAGGATGTGGGCAGCTCACGGAATTGCAGGACAAGCTGGCTGTTGAGGCTGAGACAGACAGGAGTGCAGGGGCCTGGAGAGCACAGCTCTGGGTCACTCCCTGGAGGCTACCACCTCCACTCATCCAAGTTCCTGATGAGTCTGGCTCAGGTCATGAGTGCAGCCTTTGAACCTTCTTAGCTGGGAGGGACAGGGAGCAGGTATGTCCTCCTTGAAAAAGCAGGTCATGTGTGACCCACACAAGGAAGGAAGCTGGGCAGGCAGAAGTACAGATTCTTGCAGAAATGACCAGGGTGTCTTTTTCACAGAGACTGGAAAGTGCGTCCCTCCAGGACAGCCTTGGTGCTTCTCAGAAGGCCTTGATTTTACATTACTTCATTTGTCCTGGACCAGAGAAGGGCCGTTCAACAACTCTGCGTCTGTCTGTCTGCCTGTTTATCTGGGGAGAACTATGGGAATACACACACGGGGGTTCTTCCAAACCTTGGGGAGACAGGCTTTGTGAACAGTGGGAAGAAGGTGCAGCCACGGTTTTCAGCAGATATTTTACAGGTAGTCGCTCTCTAGACACATTTCAAAATAAGTTCCACACATCTCTACCCTAAACAGAAAAGACTGACCCCCAGTCAGTGTTTTATTTTCCCTGATGACCGCAGGCCATGAACTTATGGAACAATAAGGTAATTAGGCTCTTGGACCCAGGGAAGTAGCTCCATGCCACCTGCCCTCATTTGCTGAGCATTTTGGTTTCTCGGATCTGCTACTCAGTTTCCAGTCTCTTCCTCCCTGCCAATGCCGCCAGCGTGCCTCTTCTGCAAGCAGCAACCGCCTTCCACCTTCCATTCTCTACTCTTTAGCTATCATCTGGCTGGACTTTTCAGAATGGACTGCAAAGGAGAATAAACTGGCTGAGTCTGAGGGTGCACTCACACATGCAAAGTTGCAAGATTTAATGTACCCATCTTGGCAGATTTTGGCTCCTTAGAGTTCTTTCTCATTTGGGGATCTAATGTGCCCTCTGATGAGGTGGGCTCGCTGACTGTCTGCGCTGGGGGCATCTGGCAGCACCTTGTCACGTGCACCTAGATGAGAACCTCGCTGCACCCAGGCAGGAGATCTCGCTTTCTACCTCTGGGATGGGAGTGTGCAGTTTCAGAATGAGACTAGCCCACACAACTGACTTTTTATTTGGGAAAGAGAAATGAAATCAGATGCAGCAATTTAATATCCACTAAGATGATATCTTAATCACAAACACTCTTCTGGTTTTTGGAAATGTGAATGTTATTTACACTAGGTTAAAAAACCTGAATATCCAACAGCATCACACCGACTAAAGAAATACTGGCGCACTCTGGAACGTTGCAGACCACTTATTGGCATGGGAACAATGGGAACATGCCTATGCAAAGATGTGCATGGAAATTAGAAGAATGCAACATTGTAAAACAGATGTGACTAGGTGCATGATCAAGAGCACACAAGACAAAGCCTGCCTCTGCACACACAAGACCGCACCTGCCTCTGCACCACGTGACGGGAGCATTGTGGAGCAAGCCTGGGGGATTCTGATGTAGGCAGCAGAGGCATCACTTAGGGACCAGGCTTCCGTGGGAAACCACCATCTCCTTCCAACCTAGATGCACTTCGTGGGAAACGCGAGCAGCTGAAGGTCATGTAGGAGACGAAAGAACTCGTTCCCCAAGCCCGTAGGCCTTTGTCCTCCACCCATGGACTGAAGCATCTTGTTAGATGAGGGCCACCCGCAGCCAGGGCCGGCAGAGAACCTGCCGTGGAGCAGGTGTCCGTAAAGAACTGCTGACTGTCACTGTTCCCACTTGGGGGCCAAGGGGGGATCTGACGCATCTCACTGCCCTTTGTAAAGGAATTATTGAAAATGTCAGCCCTCTAACAAGGCATAGGTTGATTAGTTACAGGATTTAACATTTCTATTTTAATAGGCAGTATTGAAGAGTGTCTTTACAAAGGCTGTACAAAACCTGCCATATTCTTTGTCACACAGATTGACTCATGTGCAACGCAGCCATTTAATGAAACACTGACATTTACTAGATGTAAACTTATTAGCAGATGACAACTAGAAATACTGTGCTGGATGTGCACGTGTATTTATGTGAATATAACCATCTCTCTAGATGCATCAAAAGATACACAACATGAGATCCAATTTATTTCTACAAGTTCATGATCAGCTGGTCAGGACAGGGAAAGAAGAGGAAAAAACTTTAAATCATGGTCCTTTATTCTTAGACACCTTTATCCTACATACACAAGGGACATGCATGGTTGAAATAACGGAAACAAGGTGGATAAAATGAAAGTAACTTAAACTGATTTACCCAGGAATGCCCAATTCAGGTGCTGCAGAGAAGAGCGTGAGAACCCGGTGTCTTCAGGACAGGTGTGCATCTAGGAGCAAAGTGGGCGTTCATCAGCAGGGAGGAGCAAGGCTTGGGTCGGGGGAAGCTGGGGCTGCTGTCCCAGAGGCTGGCAGTGTAGCCCTGAACCCCCAAGACTTCACTGAGTCTCCCCTCAACCACTTAAACCAGAATAAACTGATGTAGCAGGACTCCTCAAACACTGTGCAGGGTCTTCATGTCCTCGCTGGCCCCTGATGAGCCACAGTACCCTCAGGTCCTGGTGAAGGAGCTGGTGCTGCCTCCTGCCTTTCCCCACATGGGGTCCTGCAGCTCATCCCCCACAGCCTCAGTTTCCCTCTACAGAACCTGCCCACAGATGTCTTCCGAGACCGGCAATACTGGGAGGCCTGTGGCCCAGACCCAGGAGGGACCAGCTGAGAGGCTCCGTGGAGGCATCGCTGATGCTGTAACCAGAATGAAAATGCCCACTTCTGTTCTGCTCCCTGAGAACTACTGTCAAGCCAGCATGAGTTTCCAGTCAGAACTTTTCCTTTTCTCCCCATGTTTGTCGCTGTTTTAATGGACATTGCCTGGCTATTAAATCTCCCGATGAACTTACTTTGAAAATTATCTATTGCACTGGGCACCCTTTCAGGAATCACTGAGTGTTAATTTTCTCAGTCTGAGTGATAATTTATGAGTCAAACAAAGACAGATCTGAAGCCAGAGGCTGCTCCTGTTGGGAAATCCCTGAGGATGATGTTCCGGGGAAGCCTCCAGCCTTGGGAGTCGCGTGGAACTGAGCCAGCCCAGATCATGAAGGGAGCTGGTGCCAGACACTGACGGGACCTGCTGGCCTCTGGGCAGACCACTCTGTCCCTGCACCTGGCCTGCCAGGTATCCCTGTGCAATCATACCAAGTCCTGTGCTCAGAAGAGCCCCAGAGTAGTTTAAAGTTCTACTGCTGCCCCTGGAAGTTCATGATTTTGAACAAAAAAAAAAAACCCCACGTTTTCCACTCAGCCCCACACATTATGTGGCCCGTGCAGCTGTCAGGCTGTGGCCACGGTGCTGGCATCTCTCACACAGTGAAGGCTGCTGGAGTCCTGGCTGACTTGTTTTGACTCTTTCGTGAGGCCCACACCTAAGCTAAACACTCACGTGCCCCCACCCTGACTCCCCACACTCTAAAGCATGAATCTGCCCCTTCAGCTGGGAGAGGGTCCTCATGTCATCTGGGTTTTTGGAGAGAAGGTCAAGGGAGCCTGGGTTCTAGTTCTTCAGTTATCCAGAGTAAGGGTCTTACCTGTTCACAGGTCCCCGTGGCTGCTTTACAGAAAGCAGGAAGTGTCCACTTCAGCCACATGGCTGCATTTCCAGCTCAGTCCAGGCAGAGCTGCAGCCTGCCTTGCACCTCTGCAGATTCTGGGGGGAGTCCTTAACTGAGCCAGGGTGAGTCCTGGGGGCACACTGCCCCTGTGGACACTGCCCCTGGGCAGGCCATGAATCTCCTCTGCTCCCACACTCTAGAGTTCAACAGGTCTCAGGGGCTCTGCCTGCAGAGCAGACTGCCCTTCAACCAGGTATTCGTAATTTCCCCAAGACTCAGGCTTGCTGAGTCACTCAGTTACCTGAGTGTCTTTCATGAAGGGATGACTGTGCTGCTCCTTCTTCCTTCTTTTTTGTTTGTGAGGCCACAGAGAAATCTGGGTACTCTGGTGAAAAAGCAAATCCAGTTTCTGCTGCTGCTGCTGCTGCTGCTGGTTCTTGTAAATGTCCTCACTTGGTTTCTGGGCAACAACTTCCTTGACTTTCCTGGGGAGCAGATCTGAGCTGCATTTACCAGGCCATGCCCAGGGGAAGTGATCAGTGTGGGACCGTGAAGCTGGATTTCCCCAGGAGCTCCCTCCAAGCTTCTGGATGATGATAAGACTCGGGATGAACCAAGGATCTCAAACCATGGGACAATGTGAAGTCTAGACCTAGTGGAGGAAGAGAAAGGCTGCAGGACGAAAGGCAGGCTTCACGTTACTGAGCATCCACTACCTGCCACACACTTTCACGTGGCCTTATTCTATGTGTTTCTCACAGCACCCTTGAGAAATAGAGATTACGATCACATCTTTTACATAAAAGAAAACCACCATCCAGGAAGGCGAAGTCCTTTGCTCACAGACTGTCATGTGGGGAGTTCTATGGATGCAATGATGTCCTCTAGTTGCAGTACCAGGCAAGCTATCCCAGAGTTCTTGGAGCAGAAAGGCTTGAGAAGCAACTTAGGATGCTTGAATCACAGGTTTATAAAATCCATTCGTAAAACACAGCAAGAAGCTGAGGGAAGGAGATGGGAGGGCCGTATGACCTGATTCCTGTGCTGCCAACATTCATCAGTTCTCTTCCTTCTCTGCTAGTCAACCTCACCCACTTAGGTGTGACCACGAGGACCAGAGCCGAGGTCTGGGCAAGAGTGCTCACAGCTGAAGGGCTTATGACACACACCGGCTCAACGGGACAGACATGGGACAAGTGTGCCTGATCGTGGTGGAGTTGCCAAGAAGCAGCTGTTGCACTGCCATGGGTTCTATGTGTTTCTTGGGCAGAGGACACATGGGACCAGAATGGGCACCAGGAATGGCGGTAAACGAAGGCCCCATGGTTCTGCATGTTTAGGTGTCTCTTGTATAAAGGCGCCTGGTGAATTGAACATTTAGTGCCCAGGAGCCTCATGCGTATTAAGTATCTCTTGGCCTTTGTGTCTCTTCCTTCCCACATGTAAGATGCGTGTTCTCTGTAACTATCTATTCTGAACATATCTAAAAACCATGTCTTGCCTGTGTTATACAAACCACATGCATACTCATGTTCTCCGACGTAGCTGAATGTTTCCTAAGGCCAGGGCACATTTCAGGGTCACATAGAGTGGAGAGAGGGACCAAAATAGGCTTGCTCTGTCTGACTCCCAGCCGAGATGTCTACTGGGCAGCACTGCCTCTGTAGGCTCTAATGGGGGAAGGGAGCTCAGAGGAGACTCTGGGGCTGGGCAGGCTACCAGAAAGTGTGGACATTTGGGTTGACCCTGACGGATGACTTGGGTTTCCTTGGGAGGAAGTGTCAGGAAGGGCATCTGGGGCTGAGAGCACTGTGTGGGCAACAGAAGGAAGGAAACTGTGGCTGGCTGGGAAGGGAAAGTATGGGGGACAGGGTGAGATTTCTGGCCCTGGGTGCTCAGATGAAGACCTGGGGCTGCCTAGTGGCTGGAAACACACAACAGCTGTGGCAACTTGACCTCTGGGATGTGAGTATGCAGGCAGCTGCTGAGAACGGCTGTGGATTTGGAGATGTGGCTACAGGGAATGGGCAATGGATTCATCTGGGAATTCTGCAGGCAGTGGCCCATGGAGGAAACAGCCTGGAAATGAGACCACAGATACGTGCTAAAGAGGCTGGAGGAACAGTGACCGCAGTACAAGTTTATGGATCTTATCCACAATCTAAAGAAATGGAGGCCAAACAGCTTTTGAAATTCTAAAACACATGCAGAAGAAGAGTCATGCTTCATGGGAGAGCCAGACTCTTACTGGCAGTGACGCTGCAACATAGAACTCCATTCCTCCTACCCATGTCTGTGGTTGGGGCTAGGGTAGTGCACAAATATGACGCTGATGAGGCCCAAGCATTGTTGGAAATGAATTTAGCAGCTGCCGCAAGAATCTTGAATCCGTGGGTGAAGACCTTGATCTTCTTTGGGATCAATGTGGTCAAGAACAACATAAAATCGTGACAACAAACATTGTTCAGTTTTCCAAATATCAGCTATTTTAAATACTCCACATTTATCCTCAAAGACTGACAGAACTTAGAATAATTTTTATAACAGCAAGGATGAGAACTAAAACTTAAATTGTAAATACAATTTTATTTATAAAAACAAACTTAGCTTCAAATATTTTATGAACTAGTAGAATTTTGACCTTTTGTCACATTTCCCAACAAAGTAAATAATTCTTTTTTTCATTTCTAGTCTGTCAAAAGAAAAGTCTTAGCTGAAATGGCCAGAAACTCTGAGGCACACTCCGGAGGCTGCTTCCGGGGCACCTCGGCATGGCCACTTTTCCATCCTGGCCCTCACTTGATGCGGTCCAGCAGGGTTGAAATTGTTTGAAATGCTTGTCCCCGGTGCCGTAAAGAAATAGCACTTGAATGTAAATTTAATTTCCTCAGCAAGGCCATTTTTTTTTTTTTTTACTTTCTGCTGAAGGGGTACACTCGCCAGCAGTTTTGACACAAGAGAATACCGAGCAAAGGAGACAGGGTCATTTATAACCTGACGCATCCACCCTACTGCTGTGTCTGGTTTCCAGTGGCTGGAATGGGACCTCACATTCTGTATTTGTCCCAATTGGCTAGCAACTTAGAACTTTTTTAAAGAGGAAAAGGCAGAGGAGAACAAAGGAAGGAGGAAGTAACATGGAATGCTGAAAAAAGTAAAAACACCTTCAAATAAGGAAGAGGAACAGGCAATGACCTATTGCTTGCTTGGACTAGTATGAGCATGCCAGGGCAAATATTTAGGCTAAATTGTGGGAGCTAAGAACATAAAGTACACCGACTTCTTTATTAGGGCTAGCAGATATTTAAGAATGTTAGCACAGGTCTTTGAATAAATTTTGCTTCTAAGAGAAGTTACTATTTATTTCTAATGAGATGGGAAGGAAAGTCTTTGAAGAGGAACCTCTACTTTTTACAGAAGTAGGAACTTAGACTTACAGTTTGCACATTGACAAACTTGTTTTCCTTCCGTACATGAGGGGTTTATGATCCTCTGTTGCAACTGATTTGTCTTATGTAAATTCAAGGGTTACTGGTCAACCTACTTAGTATTCTGATCTTTTTGGGAAATGGCAATTTGCCTTCCTATTTAGTGGGAGGGAAACTGAGACTGCACTTTTTCTTACCCCAAGAAGTGCACAGTGTCATTGCAATGTCAACATCAGGGAGATCTCAGCCAGTGTGAAATAAGTAGATCATCCACTCAAAATTCTTAGTTACATCTTTTTAATATTTTCTTCACACTTCTTGAAAGCAGCTTAACAAGAATTGCATTAGTCAGGGTTTTCCAGAGAAACAGAAAAGAGAGGAGGAGATGTCCAGAATTGTCTCGTGTGATTACAGAGGCTAGAATCCAAGGAAGAGTGGCTTCAGTCCAGGGGCAGAATTCCCTCTTCCCCTGGGAGGTCAGTATTTCTTCCTTTAAGGCCTTCAACTGATTGGATGAGACCCACCCACATTATGCAGCATAATCTGCTTTACTAAAAGTATACTGGCTTAAATGCTAATTTCATCTGAAAAATACCACAGAATAATGTTGACCAAGTACTGGGAGAGGCCTTTTCCTTCATCTTTTGGTAAATTGCAATCCCTGGGTATATTCACATTTGAAACTCAAATGTAGGCATTGGCTACTGCAGGCCTTTCCCGGCTCAATGGAGTGCAGACAGGGGAGGCACAGGAGTGACTCAACTGTGTGAAGAGAAGACTGATGAGGGCCCATGTGGCAACTCAGGTAGGGTCTGCACTGTCTGGACTACGGTCAGGCCCCTGCCTGATCCAGCCCTGCTCTCCAGTGTCCCCAAGGAATCCCTGATACTAGCATCTCATGGAGGAGACAGACGATGCAGGAGGTCCCCTGTGCCCAGAACAAATGGTACAACAAGGCCCCTCCGTTCCCCAAACTGGTCTCAGCAAACTTTCCCCACAGCTTGGATCTGGGCAGGTCACAAGGCCCAAACCTCAGGACCAGGAGTGCTGGACCAGGTGGGCTACAAGAGCAGGCGGAGCTGTCTGACGACATTGTGGAGAGGAGGGGTGCCAGGAAAGGGGTGTCCAGGATACTGTCCTGAGAGCCTCTCCAGGGACAGGCGCCCTTAGGGGCAGAGAAAAAGGCAACAGGGGAGACCAGAGGAGTCTGATGCAGATAAAGAGGGGCTCTGTCCAGTGAGGTTTCTCCACAATGAGCTCTCCCGAGGACATGCAGCCTGCTTCATAGGCGAACCCCATTGCACAGTGAGAAGACGAAGGCTTCGGAACTCAGTTCCCTAGAACCTCTTCTCTCCCTGCATAGTCCGGCCCCATTGGTCCCCTCTGGTCTTGAAGGTCTTTATTGGAAAGAAACCGCAAGGCCAAGGCCAGACCTGCCTGCCTTTCATGCCCACCTCTGTGCAGCAGTGAGTGTGTACTCTGCCTCCCCTGTCCCCCAAACAGTGAGTCCCCACCAGCCCCTCCGGGGACACAGTGCCAGCTCTGCAGCCCTCCCATCCCTCTGTCCATTCTTCTGCAGGCAGCATGGGCAGTGTGGCTGGAGGAAGGCTCCTGATCCACTGCTTTGGGGGAATCTCTGATTTAGCACTCCACAGGGAACCCAAC
Source organism: Pongo abelii (assembly GCF_028885655.2). Taxonomy (NCBI): domain Eukaryota; kingdom Metazoa; phylum Chordata; class Mammalia; order Primates; family Hominidae; genus Pongo; species Pongo abelii. The sequence continues at coordinate 31,446 of NC_071991.2, forward strand.
AGAGATCCAAAGCTCAGTACTGATTCAGAGAAAGAACATTTCTGCTAAGCTTAGGGCCTCAGGGAGGACAGATAATTACCTAAAGTTGACAGAACAATCAATTTTCTGGGTCTGAAGTTTACAGACAAAATCCCTCTCCTTTGAAGGTAGATTAGCCATGGAAACACCTTCTACATTGCCTGCCTAAATGGTTTGTCTCTGCAATCAATCTCTCTATTCTTTAAAACAGAATTAGGATAATTTGCATAATTGTTTCTTGTCTCAGAGAAATCTTACGGGGAGGCTGTCTCCAGATAACCAGCAGCCTAGTCTCCAGGCTGGGTTGTTTCCCGAGGCCAAACCCACAGGCAGCCTTGCAGTAAGGCCCCAGGCTCTAGCGCCAAAGGCTCTAGGTCAGAGGCTCCACCTGGGGCTCCTGCGCACTCCCTGCAAGGGCGGCAGTGGGAGCCACGTCCATGAAAGCCTCTGGCTTAGGGACCTCAGAACTCTCACCTCTGATAAGTTAATGAAATCAGCCACAGTTGGTAAAAATCTGTGAACAAACTGGCCTACAGTGGCTAAAACCAGAGAGAGAAAAATAATGTGATAAACCCCCAAAACCAGCCATCCTGGGAAGTTGCAAGAGGCTGCTGGGCTCCCGACTCCTCCCCCGCCTCCTGGAGCTGCCCAGGTGAGCAGACAGAATTTTGAGAGCTGGTACTGAGACTCTGCGCCTGGAGACAGACACTGGGCAGGAACCCTCAACTTTCCTGTCCGTTCTGCGCAGTGAGTCAGAAACAGATACTGCGGAGCAGCCAGCAAGCAGAGGGCTGCCTGTCTCAGAGGCAGGAGCCCCGAGGATGCCAGGTGGGGAGATCCTGGACTATGCCACCCCCAGGGAGGGCACAGGCACAGCAGGCCTCTCAGCAGGAGCTCAGGGGTGGAGTAGAGACCAGGGATTCCATAAGACTCCCCACTGCTCCCCATTCCCTAAGGCGCAGCAAAACGTCTCCGCTTCTATGAGGAGAGTCCAGACGTCCCCAGCTTCCCCTAGAGCGGACAGAAGGCCTGAGGCCCTGGGAAACCCACGTGCCCGCTGGAAGTGGGGAGTAAAAACACAGAAGGGACCCGTCTGGAAACAAAACCAGTCAAGAACCAGACTCACCACTGCTTCAGAAAATATGGGGAAATGCGAGCGTGAATTTCATAAAGCACAGTCAGCAAGCCACGAGGAGGGCCAGTGTCTGATGGACAGGGAGACCGCAGACCCCAGGAAGCAGCGGGAGAACAAGGATTCCCTCTATGATTTCCCACGGCTGATGCTCCTGACCTGGTTTCCCTTCACTGGTGCTCCTCCTGTGTTCCACACTGGACACTATCCTGCCAATCCACGCCCCCTGCTGGCCTTCGGTGAGGTGGGACTCACCACACTCTGGCCTCTTTCTCCACCCCTCTTGCTACTGTCCATTTGCAAAGATCTCAGATGGCTGCACCATATGTTCTGACCAGAGAGAGACTGCAGCCACCTTTGCAAAGCTTATGACAGCGAGAGAAGTCACGCATGACTGACTCCATCTTGCCTCTAGCCTCACAGGCGGGCTGTCCTGCTCATGCTTGGGCATAGGCTAAACTAATCCCGGGAGAAATTTAGTTATAGAACAATAATAGTCCCTCCCTAAAACTAAAGCCCTCCTTCCTTGGGGACCAAAAACGAATGAAAGGCCACGTGATTAGGATTTCGGGAGGCGCCTGAACTCTGCTAAAATGTAGACATAGTTTCCATAATTCCTTATTGTTCAGAAGTCATATGGCTAGAAGTCACACAATTTGTGCCTTCTCCAATTGCTTCTGTAGATAACAACACATTGTAGAGCCTGAGATTGGTCTTTTCAACTGTTTTCCAGATTTTTGCATTCTGCCGACTGACCCTACCCAGACCCATGGCTCATGACTCAACTGGTCCTATGCACTCCCACCTCCCCATCCAGAGGCAGACTCAGGGAGAGGATCGTTTTGTACACCCTATGATTGCATCCCTAACCAATCGACAGCACCCACTCCCTACTCCTCTGCCCATAAAACAATCCTTGAAAAACCCGAACCTCCCATTCTTCTGGGAGACTGATTTGAGTAGCAGCTCCTTCTCCCATGTGGCCAGCTGCATCAATTAAACTGTTTCTTTAGTGCAGTACCACCGTCTCGGTGAATTGGTTTTGTCTGCACAGTGGGTGGGAAGAACCCATCGGGCAACTGCAAGACAGTTCAGCGTGCTTGCTCATCGTACTGGAAATAAAACCTATTTGTAGGGTCAAAGGGGCAAAGTTGTCCCATGTTATTCCCTTTTGGGGAGTCATCTATTGGGTGTTTCTAGCCTGCTGCAAGCTAGGATAAAGCAGAGGTCCTCGTGCATCTCCTCCAGGACCCCATACAAACACCTTGTCCTCCACGAAGAACCCTGGACCCGCAGCCCTCCTCGCCTGTGACCTTCCCAGTCACTTGATCCTCATCTCAGGGTGCTGCCAGCTGAATGTGCTGTGTTCACTTGCTGCACCACTCACCCCCGTGCACACACACTCCTGCAGATGACAGTTGCCAAGGCAGAGAGTGAACTTTTCTGATTTGATGTTCCCTTCAGGTTCGTGCCTTGACACGCCACACAAATACAGTGTGCAGACACCAGTAAAAACAGAGAAAGGGTGGGGACATAAAGGCCCAGACGTAAGAGTGGGTGAGGGTGCCCTCTGGTTCATTTCACTCTGCAGTCGACTCCCAAGGTGAACCTACTGAATTCTGCCTCAGAAGCCCTGGTTTCCTTGTCTCTGACACTGAATCCACAGTAGCCATGATCCACGTTTAGTGGATCACCAGTATTTTCAGGAATGTTAGTATCATTCTACAAAAAATATTTTTAAAATTGTTTTCTATAATCAGGAAATTTCAGGAAACCATGAGTAAAAATGATTGATTATTGCAAAACTTCTCTGAAGCTTTCACAAACAAATGTGTGCTCATCTCCAAGGCGAAAGTAAAGTAGGGAACCTACCCCAAATTTATGAGTCAGTTCAGTGCTTTTCAGTGATCAGACTGGTGTTCTGTCAAGTGCAATGTGGAAAAGGTAATACCGAGGGTCATTTAACTGGCATGTCCCGTGCAGTGCAGAAAAGGGAACATTCCAGGGTCATTTGCTCGGCAGCCTCCAAAGGCTGGCACAGTGTATCTTACTTCTCTTCTGTGTTTCTAGCACCTTCATTAGGCCTGAGACCTGGAAAAGGCCTAGGAGATCTTATTAACAGTGACGTAGGAATAGGAGTAATGAATTATGTTACAGTAATGGTTGGGTTTTGCATATTCTAAGCTGGGCTCAGGCAAAGGCTAATAGAAAGCGGCAAATATGGAGTATTTCCTGGTCTTAAGATGCCGGCAGCATGGAGCAGCCAGCTGACAGTCAAAGGTGACCAGGGAGTATTTGCCCCCAGACGCCTGCACTGGGAATGGTGAGGTCAGTGTCCTGTCCATCGAATGCCCAGGCATGAGGAAATGGGGCATAAAGCTGGTCATCCCCACCAAAGCCAGGGGAGACTTAATGGTCCTGAGGCTAAGCTTTGAGAAGGTCAGCAAATGGCAGAAGTGGTAGGGTTCCCCCACAGGCTTCACCTGGATGCACTCCTATATCCCTGAGGGCATTCCCTAGTAAACTGTTGTAAAGGAGCAGACACGGAGATGCAGAGCCTAGTGTGGGCGGATGGGTGATGGGGCGAGCTGTCCCCAACCTGAACAAGGAAGGCCAGACTGATTCCCTGGGTCTGCTGTGCTCGGAAGATGCGGCCCCTCAGCCCCTTGCTTGAACTCCTTTTGATGAGGCCGGCTGCCTCCCAAGAACAGGCTTTGGCAGCCTGAAAAAGCGTCCAGCACAGCCCTCAGACCACCCTCAGCCTTTCCCCAGACACTGGGCTGCAGTAGCTGAGATAAATGCAGAAGATCATTCATTAAACCTACAAAGCGAACAGTCTGATCCGGCTGCAAGAAGGCAATTTCACAGGGTGCTGTTTTCGGGAGGTAAGGGACTTACCTGAGCTGTCAGTGGGAAAAAAATGAGTCTCATTGAAGTTGAAATGGCACAATCAGAAGCACTGAGGTCCAGTGATGGCCACCCCATGCCATGGACGACATAAGGACTGTTGGAGAAGAGGAGGAGACGTGAGCAGTATGCAGCTTCCCACGCTGCCGCACACACTGCACGCATTGACTGGGTCCCTCAGTCCTCAGGCAGCCTCCAAGGCAGGCTTTGCCATTCCTGTTCCCATTTCACAGTTGAAGAAGTGAGGTTCAGAGCTGTGAAGTAAAGGGGCTGGGGTTCAAGCTGGGCTGCCAAATGTTGAGGTGCAGCCCCTGAGTACTTCATACAAGTCACCCACTGTGGGAAGAGCTGCCACGGGGCATCATCTGTAGCATCTGGAAGGAACACCAGTGATCCCACAGTCCCACAGTCATTTCCCCGAGATCTTAGGTCTCAAATGCCTTCGAAAATTCATTTTACATGGCTGTCTCCTCTGTTATATTTCGATCCCCAGGGCATGGTGTAAGTGCTAGTTGCCATTTCTAGCCTCAGCCTGCTTTATGTAGGCACTGAGCAAATGCTGAATGAATCATTGCACGTGTTCACTGAGCTTTTTTTGAGAACTCTGACTGGTTGAAGTATTTACTACTCAGTCTGGGAACTTGAAACAAAAAGCGACTAAATGACAGGGGCTTGGTCTGAGAGCATAGGTTGCATTGTGCTGGGGGAGGTCCCCTGTGCAGGGCACCATCCCTCACCCACTCACTCACTCATTCTTCCATTCACTGGACTCTGTCAACTGGGGGTTCCACGTGCCAGGCCCTGTGCAAGGTGCTGGGTGCACAGCAGTGAATGCTGACAATGGTCATAATAGTGCTTAGCACGTGCAATGCTCTAAGACTAACACACTTCACATCTAGGCACTCACAATAGTGCTTAGCATGCGCGATGCTCTAAGACTAACACACTTCACATCTAGGCACTCTCAAACACGCGGCTGTACTCGTTCAATCCCCTTCACAGCCCCAAAGGCAGGCACCACGCTACCCATCTGACTGATCTGATGGCAGCAACTTGCTCAAGGTCACACACTAATGAATGCCTAACGAGCTGGGGTTTCCTTCCTCGCAGGGCTCACACTCCTACAGGGAAAATAAACAAAAAGCATGAGAAATAAAAACTGGATATGAAGAAAATAAAACCGGGTGGGAGGACAGGCAATTGCAGAAAGGGAGGTGGGGGTGACAGGCAAACCAGGAACTGAGTCGTGGAAATGACCCTATAGTCCTGTGGGAGAGTGTACCTGAGCCCAGGCTGGAGGGCAAGGAGCTGGGTGTATCAAAGCAGTGAGTGGTCAGCCCCACAGACGTGAGGAGCAGGGATGGGAGAACTTGAGACAGGAGACCAGCAAGGGAAAGACAGGCCCGCACAGGAAGGCCCACATGTGGCTGGTGTCTCCGCCATGAACTAACTTCTGCCAGGCTTCCTTGATCACCCCACAAGCATCCCTGAGGCCAGAGCCACATCCAGAAACTTCACAGAGAGCTACACCCTTCACGCTGCTGTTTTAACTTAACAAGCTGTGGTGTGAAAGGGAACTCAGCAAAGCATTCAGGTAATTTCATTAACTTTCTCTCATCTTCTCAGCTGGGCATCTGCAGTTAATAACGTGCGTTTGAGGAAAGAAAAATAAAAGGCATCAAAGGCCAAGTTAGAGACAGGGCAGGGATGGGAGCTCTAGGACAGTGAGTTGTGTTTTTCTGACGTGTGCTCCAGCTGCTATCAGCAGACTCTAGCCGTCCCCAGGCCCCGACTCAGGTGCCACCTGGTTGAGGACCTCCAGGGAGTCCTGCTGTGAATGAAAACCCACTGTGATAGGGGCATGCATCCCCTTTGCCACCCCCTCCTCACACACCTGCTTTGGGTTGGGGGCGTGACAGTCTCCCGCTGAGCCACAGCACTGCCCCATTTTGGGTAGGACAAGTTTGTTTCCATCTTGGAAGAATAGCCCACTCACCAAGGTGTTTGGCAGCTACATATAAACAGAACTTTCAATGAAAGGTTGGAATGCTCATCCTGTCCCATTCCATGTGTGATAGCGTCTGGAACCCTTTCCAGCAGGTCTATTCAACATCAGTACGGCAATCTGGGCAAAAGTCTCGGCTCTGCCCTCACCCGGGGCTGTGGGCACATCCGGGATGCTCAGAGGTGGGCAGGCAGGTGTCATCTCACAGGTGCAGATGTTGAGGCTCTGAGGACACTGTCACCACCCAGCCCACACACAATGGCGGAGGGAAGATCCTGGCCATTTGTGGCCCACCCAGTTTTCCACCTCCCTCTATTTTCCCTGCATCCCCCCCTTCCTCTGCTCCTCTGAAGAGCATGGAGCCCCTTCCAAGTGTACAAGAGGTGCTGAGTGGGACCGTGGCTGAGAGAAGGCTGCCAGGCTGTGCCCTGTGGTGCAGTGGGCCTGGAGTGCGGGGAGGACTGCAGCGTCTGCAGGTAGGGGCACCTGCTGGGAGCGGGTCCTCTCCCATCTGACCCTCCCACCCCCACATCTAGTTCTTCTCTTGCCGCCAGGTTCTATTCATTGGTAAGGTCTGCCCCTTGCTGGAAGCCCTTCCTCAACTCCTGTCGTCCTCAGAAGGGTAACCCTAGAACTCCTGAGGGTGGCATTCAAGAACTTCCCAGCACCACAGATGCTCAAACTGTTTCCTCTCAGGGTCAAAACCACAGTGCTGAAATATCATCTCACCCCAGTTGTGATGGCTTTCATCAAAAAGACAAAAAATAACCAAGGGAACTCTTGACACTGCTGGTGGGAATGTAAACCAGTACAGCTACTGTGGAAAGCAGTGTGGAGGTTCCTCACAGAACTACAAACAGAACTGAGGTGGGAGGTGGGACTCAACTCCAGAGGTGGGGCTCGAACACCAGACCAGATTGAGGACTAGCTAAAACAGGGCTGGGGCGGAAGCAGCTTTCAATCAGACACGCCCACCAGTGCCATGGAAGTTTATCATTGACATGGCAACACCGGGAGTTACCGCTCCTTTCCATGGAAATGACTCAATGACCCAAAAGTTACTATGCCTTCCTCAGAAATTTCTGCATAAACCATCCTTAATCCATGTGAAATTAAAAGTGGATTAAACATGACTGCAAAACTGCCCCAAGCTGCTCTTCTCTTCTTACAGGGCAGAGAGGGTAGCCCTGCTCTGCAGGAACAGTCTCAGAGCCGTAACATTGCCTCTTTAATAAAGCTGTTTTTGGCCGAGCACAGTGGCTCGCGCCTGTAATCCCAGCACTTTGGGAGGCTGAGGTGGGCGGATCATGAGGTTGGAAATTCAAAACCAGCCTGGCCAAAATGTTGAAACCTTGTCTCTACTAAAAATACGAAAATTAGGCGGGCATGGTGGTGCGTGCCTGTAATCCCAGCTGCTCGGGAGGCTGAGGCAGGAGAATCGCTTCAACCCAGGAGGCAGAGGTTGCAGAGAGCCGAGATTGCTCCACTGCACTCCAGACTGGGTGACAGAGCAAGACCCCGTCTCTAAATAAATAAAGCTGTTTTCCTCTTCCTTTGGCTTGCCCTTGAATTCTTTTTTGGGCAAAGGCAAGAACCCTTGTGGACTAAACTCCACCTTGGGGCTCACCTGCCCCACATCAGAACTACCATAAGATCCAGCAATCCCACTCCTGCACGAAGAAAGCAGTCAGTATATCAAACCAATATCTGCAACCCCATGTTTATTCACAATAGTCAAGACGTGGAATCAACCTAGGTGTCCAACAGCAGATGACTGGATAAAAAACGTGGTATATACACACAGTGGAATACTAGTCATCTGTAAAAAAAAATGAAGTCCTGTCATTCATGGCAAAACGGATGGAACCGGAGGACATTATGGTAAGTGAAATAAACCAGGAACATAAAGTTAAATACTGAATGTTTTCACTTATATGTGGAAACTTTAAAAAATGTTGATCTCATAGAAGTAAAAAGTAGAACAGAGGATATTAGAGGCTGGGAAGGGGAGGGAGAGGGGATGGATAGGGAGAGATTTTTTAAAGGATATGGAATTACAGCTGGATGGGAAAAATAAGTACTATGGTTCTTTGGCACTGTAGGGTGACTATAGTGAACTATAATTCATAGTTTCAAATAGCTAGGAGGAGAAATTATCGTGTTTGAGACGATAGATGTGTTCGCCACCCTGATCTAATCCTTGATTCATTCTATGTACTGCAGCACCCCTGTGAACCCCACGAATATGTGGCATATTGTGTCACTTAAAAAAAATAATAAAAAGTAATTGAGAACCCTAATAAGTATTGTTTATCTATTAACATTTACCACGTTAAAGATGAAAATGGAGAACAATTTAAAATCTTAAGTGTATTAGTCTCTAGAGGGACAGGACTAATAGGATAGATGTGTATACGAAAGGGAGTTTATTAAGTAGTATTGACTCACACCATCACAAGGTGAAGTCCCACAGTAGGCTGCAAGCTGAGGAACAAGGAAGCCTGTCTGAGTCCCAAAACCTCAAAAGTAGGGAAGCCGACAGTGCAGCCTTCAGTCTGTGGCCAAAGGCCCGACAGCTCCTGGCAAACCACTGGTGTAAATCCAAGAGTCCAAAAGCTGAAGAACTTGGAGTCCGATATTCAAGGGCAGGAGGCATCCAGCATGGGAGAAAGATGAAGTCCGGAAGACTCAGCCAGTCTAGTCCTTCCACATTTCTCTGCCTGCTTTTATCCCGGCCAAGCTGGCAGCTGATGAGATGGTGCCCACCCAGATTGAGGGTGGGTCTGCCTCTCCCAGGTCCACTGACTCAAATGTGAATTTCCCTTGGCAACACTCTCAGGGACACACCCAGGAACAATACTCTGCATCCTTCAATCCAATCAAGTTGACACTCAATATTAACCATCACATTAAGTAATTAACTAATTAGTGAAAACTAATAATGAATCCATTATGCTAATGAACATCATGGATTATGTTATGTTCATAACATAACATGTTATGAAAATAACTATATTTTCTTTAGAAACTGGTGACAGGAGTAGCATTGTTTAGATATGTGAATGCTCCTGCTGCCTGGCTCATGGGAAACAAGTTTCCCATGTGGAATTCTGTATTCAGTCTGCAGTGACATCACATGTCAGCTGCCTCTGCACACTTGTGAGAGAATGGGAGTGGAAAAGGCACTCAACACTTCAGCCATACGAGGAAACCTGTTTGAACTAAGAGTCCCCTAAAAGGGGAGCCAGCATCACTTAAAAATCTTTAAGTACTCTCAGTAGAAATCTTTAGTTCACATGATGCTTTACAAATACCTTATTCTAGTCTCCATATCATTTGTGGAAGGGAAAGTTTAGATTTTATTAATATTTTTAAAAATTTTATTATAGATATATTTATTATTAAATTTTAGTCAATTTTATTAATCTTTTGATCATGTGATTTTTTATGTATTTTGTGAAATCCATGAAATGTATTCAAAATACATTTTCTTATATTTTCATCTAAAGAGTCTTGCGATATTTATAAAGTTTCTCAGTCCACCTGAAAATAACCTCTGTGTGTCTTGAGGTACAGATCTAAAGGTATCTTTTTTCCAAATGAAGAGCCAATTGCCCAAACGATTGGGCACTTTATTTATTTTCTAACAGACTAAGTTTCGACACAGAAGAGGGTCTTCTTTGGTGCTCTGTACTCTTTTCCATTGGTCTATTTGTCTCTTCTACCAAGATATCATGTGGCTGTAATTGCAACGGATTTATATGGTGTGTTTATATCTGGTATAATGCATCCTCAACTTACTTTTTCTCCTTTAACATTCTCTTGGCTATTCTTGTCCCGTATTGTTTTTGGAGTCAGCCAGTCAAGTTTTAAAAAACACGTAAACAGATGCATGTGAACGTGTCCCCATGGGTGTGTGCTTGGTGGGAACTGCGTCAAATTCATCACCTCACTTGGGGAGACGTGATTGCTTTACCATCATCTTTAAAAATATTCTTCACTGATATTTTTATTTTTTCATAAAGTTATTACACTTGTCTTACTTGATGTATTCCTAGGTAACTGATAACTTTTGTTGATGTCAAATGAAATTGTTTGCTTTTTATAATTATGAATTGGGTACTGCTGATAGTTTTGTTTACTGGTCTTGTGTCCAGTTGAACTCTCTTATTTGTTATGACCTTTTAAAATGTAGATTTTCCTAGTTTCAGTAAAGAATGATGGTTTCCTTTTATTCCTGACCCATTGTTCCACATTGAGTTCATTTTCTTGCATTATTGCAGAAGCCGGTAACTCTACCAGAGGTTGCACAGAAAGGGTGGAAGTGCATATCTTTGCCTTGCTCCTATCTCCCAAAGCGAGTTTCTGAAGCTTCACTCTCACATGTGATGCCTGCTTTTTCTAGTCTATGATTTAGATGCTGCTCTTGCATCAACTTAGCCGTGGATTTTTTTTTTTAATGAAGTCTCACTCTGTTGCCCAGCCTGGAGTGCAGTCGGGCGATCTTAGCTACTGCAGGCCTAAGTGCTCTTTATAAACCCCAAGTGCAGCAGGTGGGAGGAGACTCTGGCTATGCACAGAGTTTGCTGATGGGAGGACAGAGCCAGGAACTCTGTGTGTGTCAGTAAAATGTTGGGGTGACAGTCACCTGGGGGGAAATCTCTCCACCTCCATGGGCCTCAGTGTCCTCTCAGGTGGGAGGGTCAGTGGTCCCCGTGGCCTACTGCCACATTCATTGAAATGCTACATGTCCAGAATATGCTATTTATTGGGAGGATAAAGGGAAAGAAATATACTTTGCGCATATTTCATACGGAAGACAATAATGATAATGCTTCAGTTAGTGCATTGGAGATGCCAGGTTGATTGTAAATGAAATTGTGCTGGGATCTCAGCTCTGCACCATAATTGCGCTAAGTCTTTTGAATAGAAATCACTTTATCAAAGTTGTGATTTAGCGAGGAGAGATTGCTAATGTTTTTTCAATGGAGTCTGTTGCTTTATCACATCATAGATTTTGTTACAAATGCATGCCAGGTGACCTATCAAGTCATAAGGCTGCAGTGACTCACCTGGCTGGTGTAGAGGAGTGTAATTCTGACACTGCCATCCCTGTGGTAAGGGCAGTGACTCTCCTGGCTGGTATAGAGGAGTGTAATTCTCTATACCAGGGAAACACTGAAAGGTTTGCTTCTCTGTGAACAGAGTGGCTGTGTCCAGGTTGCTGACCCCAGGGACGTGGGTTCCAGGGGACACAGTGAGCCAGGCTGTGGGGTTACACAGCATGTACCATGATGATGGGTGTTTCTTCCTCTTAGGACTCAACGGGCCCAGGGCCCTCTGGAAGCACACTCTGGAAGCTGTCCTTCTGCTCTGTTGAGGGGTAAAAAGTTGGTGAATCACCCCCCATCCCTCTAGTTCTTACTTGATTTCCATCCAACACTACAGATGGGGCCTCATTACACAGATGCAGAAACAGAGACCCTGAGAGAGGTCTGGCCACGCTGAGGCCCACAGTGAGTTCGTGATAAGGTAGGACCTGAGCCTGGGTCTCAGGCTCATGGTGCTCTCTGTGACCCCACTAGGTCAATCCTCTGTAACCTGCTTTAAGGGAAACAGGGTGGGGCCACACTCCCCACAGCTTGGTCTGACCCTGTGGATCTGTGGCCTGAGAGCAGGACACATGCACCAGAAGAGGTGATCCGGAGCCTGTGGTCCACTCTGAGCCTGTGTCCCCCACCCCGCAGGCAGGGCCACTGCTTCCTGATTAAAGGAAAGGTGAGTTTCTTAGCACTCATTAACTCATGAAGTCAAAGGTAGTCAAGACCAGATTGAACCTCCGTCCAATCGACTTAAACACTCTCATGTTTAAAAATCCATATGGGAAAAATAATGCAAGAACATAATTTTTTAAAAAGAATGTGCAAAAGTCGTGTAAAACTGCTAATTGTTCTTAATGTGAGCTGCAACTTTGGCCTCCCTGTGGCTGCTCCCTGACGGATGCTGAATGGCGGTGGGGCTCCTTGGAGCTCGCTGAGGGTTTCCGCCTGTATCCACTTTCCCTCCACTCACATCATTTTAAGAAGGGAAACTGCCCCCCATTCCCTGCCTCCCTGCTTCCTTTGTGGTCCTTGGGAAAAAGAAATTCCATGAAGAAACTAGTCTGTGCTGCTGGGGTTAGGACAGTGTTTTCCCTGGAGGAGGCCATACTGGAGGGAACACAGAGGCACTGGGGGCAGCTCACACCCTGCTCCAGTGTCCGGGTAATGGCCACAGGGTGAGCTTGGTTTTTCAAAATCTACCGAGCACTTTTCTGCAAGTACATGATACTTCAGTGAAGCATTATGAAATTATATTATCAGAAGCCAAATTTGGTTTGTTTCCATTGGGTTTTCAAGGTCTATTTTATTCCTATCCTTTCCTTTTTCTTGACATTTTCTCCTCTTCTTTAACTAAGAAAACCTCTATATGTTTGAAAGACTCTCAGGTCTTCAGGATAAAATGGGAATTGGTGCTTTAAGCTTTGTTCCCTTCCTGCAGTGGGGCTCACAGTCCCCTTTCAGAGACCTGCTTGGTCAAGGGTAGTTATGGGAGTTTAGCGTCAGCTTGGGCAGCCTTCCCTGCTTCATGAGCTGACCCACTGGGGACAGGATCACATGAACACACGTCCTCATCTCTGACACCCTAACCCTTAAGCAGCAAGTGCAAAGGGAGGACGTCCTATGAAGTCTGGGCTGGCGCTGTCCTCAGGTGGGAGGCTCAGGTATGCTCACAGCTCCCGCTCCCGGTGCCTGGCAACTCAGACCATAGCTACTTCTCTAGGATTTTTGCACCCAGCTCACACTCTCTCCATCCAAGACTCAAACAGTATCCCTCCGCCTTATGCCCAGTCACCCTGTTGTCTTCTGCGTCCAGCCTCTGTTGTTCCTCCTGACCCAGCCCCTGCTTCAGCCCAGGACCACCTGAAGCCTCCCGTCTGGGTGCCAGCACTTTCCTCCGTCATGATCGGCACTCCTGCTTTTTCTCTCATGACTTCCCCTCCTGCCACTCCTCACCATCTAAAACAGTGTTCACTTCTGTTTTCTGTAGTGTCTGGCTGTCCCATCTGTGTCTGAGCTCATGAGGGATATTGCATCCCTGTACCCAGGAGAGTGTCTGGCAGAGAGCAGGTGCTGAGCAAATAAGCAATACATGAGTAAGCAAGTGAGCCAGAGAGTACAGGCAGCACCCATATGCCACAGCTTCCCATGCGGCTCTACTAGGAATCACTCTGCTCCACGGCCAAGGCCTCCCCTCCCTGTGTTGGTGTCCCCAGCTCCACGGCCAAGGTGTTGCCTCCCTGTGTTGGTGTCCCCAGCTCCATGGCCAAGGTGTTCCTCCTGCTGAATGATTGTGAGATGCCTGAACACCATGTGGTTAATCCCAGAGGAAAGTTTCACTGTTGGAATCAAGGCCCTGGCAGGAACTCAGAAGGGGGGCTTTGTCAGCTGCCCTCATCTCCCTTTGGCGAGAGAGCACATTAAAGGCAGAGAGTCCATCCATGAGAGCAGCGCCGGGCGACACACGTAACTGCTAAATGAATGAGTGAACAATGAACAAACTCTGGAGGGAGAGTCCTTAGGGGTTGGCCCAGTCTCCGAATTGCCCTGTGCTGTGAGTGCTGGCCCCCAAGAGGGTTCTGCTGGGCCTTCTCGGACCTCCTGAGGCTCAGCAGCGCCGGATCATGGCATCACCACTCATTCCCAGCTCTCCCTGGGATAGTCTCTCAAATGGTTAGTGCCAACAATCCTTGACTCCAGCTCTGTTTCTTGTGTAATTCAGAAGAAGCACAAACCCTTAAAGTATATCTGATTATTGTCCCCATTTTAACAGGAGGAAAGAAGCACAGACAGGTTTAGTTACCTGTCCAGGAGCACACAGTGAGCATTGGCAGAGCCAACATATTTTTCCCCAGTCTGACTCCAGAGCTGGGCCTCCAGCCAGGGTGCCACACACACTGCGCAACATGGTGGGGACAAGGGTCTCTTGTGCAATGTGAGGATGGGTGGGGTGAGCCAGGCCCAACACACAGGCCACGTGGAGAGGCCCAATGTGAGGCCAGAAGCTGGGGCATCTCCAAGCAAGATCAGCCCCAGGCTCCATCCCTGTGCCTCCTGGTCTTCCCAGCCCTCCCCAGTCACGCAAGGCATGGGAAGGCTGTGAGTGACCATGGCAGGCTGGGTGCTGGGGGCCCAGGGCAGAGGTGGGGGCTGTACCTCCACACAGCCCCCATAGGCAGTGGCCTTGGAGATCTCTGCCTCAGCAGCGGCAGGGCTGTGTCCCTCCCTACACACCCACACTTCTCTCTGGGCACACAGTGACTGGGCAGGCAGAGGGTCTCTTCCTCTTGCTGGCCATTGCTGGTGTTTCCCCAGTGCCACTCCTCTCCAAGCCTCTCTGCCTGGGTTTCAGAAGGAAGGATGGTGTTACCGCAGTCTGGAGGCCCTTTGCCAAGGTCTTTCAGGACTCATAGGATCATCTTGGAGAAGAATAGTCTGTGCACACACAGCCACATGGAGGCCAGATGACCCTGGGTTCAAGAGATGCCTCTAGGGATGCATCAATCTCCAACGATTTCCCAGTCATTTCAGAGCCAAGATGAGAATCCAAATGCTTGTTTACTGCAGTGAACTTTCAGTTTAGTTTCTTATTAAATATAACTATGCATTATAGGCAACCCCATGCCCACACCAAAGCTGCAAGCATATTGCAAGTACCAGTTTATCTGTTGGGTAGGCATAGGTGTTTAGCAACATCATTTCAGAAGTGGAAGGAGTTTTCCCCACACTGTCCTGCAGGAAGCTTGGCGGAAGCCCAGAAGCACTTCCTGGATGCTGCCCAGCATCATGGCAGGAAAACAGGTTCAGAGCCACAGGCTGAGGCCTGGGGGACTCCACAGACAACTAGGACAGCTCTGACGTTTGCATCCCTCTCGCCCACCTGCTTTGCCTGCTTTGCAAGGATGGACAAAGAACAGCACTAACATGCGTGAAAATGAACCACACCCTGTGCTGGAGTCCCACTTAGCTGGTGGGGTCTATGGTGAGAGAATTGGCATGTATGTGTCCTGGGCCAGCAGCTGTCCTCAGGATGGACACTGAGCTCAGGTCCAGAGCAGCTAATTGATGTCAGCTCTGTGAGTTGCCTCTGACCAGCCAATCTGAGCAGCATGTTCATTAGAAGATCTTTGCATTTGGGGGAACCAGAAGTGAGCTGATCTGCATATAGGCCAGCCTTTCTGCATGGGGCACAGCATATGTGCAGGCAGGCCAGCTTATGTACAAAGAGCCCACTATGTGTGCACATGGAACAGTCACTCTGCAAATAGAGCAGATGTCCCCACATGGGCCACTGCTTAGACCAAGCTTCTCCAACCTGCAGTCTGCGGGCTGCCTGAAGCCAGACACAGCTTTGAATGGGACCCAACACAAAATCGTAACATTTCTTAAAACTATGAGAATTTCTTCACGATTTTTTAGCTCATCATCAGCTGTCACTAGTGTTAATGTATTTTATGTGGCCAAAGACAATCTTCTTCCAGTGTGGCTTGGGGAAGCCGAAAGATTGGACACCCCTGATCTAGGTGCAAGATGCTATTTTGGAAGATCGTGTTAGTGATGATTACTTCAATCCCTGGCAGGGGGGACCTGAACGTGCTACTCCTCTCAGAGTCCCTGCCGTCTTCCTGGGGGTGGCACCGTCAGCTTGTTCTGTGGCCATCAGCGTTATCCGCCCAGTGCTTGGGCACCTGTAAGCCATCTCTCCTGTTCATTCCAGGCTGCCAGGGGGACAGAGGCTTGTGTTTTACGATGTACTGAGGGTTTATTTTAATTAGGTATGATAAGATGACAAACATGGAGACAGCTGTCCTGAAAGGAGAGTTTATTATTTAAGGTTCCCAAGAGGAGGGGGCATGGCATACTAGGCAAGGCCATGCGGGAAAGCACCAGCTCAGCCAGGAGGCAGCAGGAGTGAGGGGTGAGCAGGCCCAGAGCCTTTATCGTGGGAAGGAGCTGGGGAGGTGGGGTGATCAGCTGAGCATGCCTAGGACTGGACGTTTCAGCAATTTTGGAGGGCTCTGGGCTGCAGGTGTGGCCTCTAGTTGTCTGGTTCCTGGCCCTGGGTGATTTAGGGTAGGGAAATACTGGCCTGGGAGTGCAGGAGCCCATATAGGAGGTGGCTGGAGCCAAGGGCTTGGATTGGGCAGTTTGCACATGAAAGGCACACTCACCAGGGAGTCCCTAGGAATTAGCTACCCCTGGGAGAGGCAGTTCCTTCTCTGGTCAGTGAGGCCCCAGGATGTCAGAGCATCATAAAATACAGAAATTAACAAAAAATGATTAATACAACTTGGAGGAAGCATATGGGGTTTTGGGGATGCCATTCAGACCTCACACTGGTCCAAGCCTTCTGCCTTCCTGGGGCTTCTCCACCTCTCCACCAGGTGACAATGGGCAACAGAGACTGGGCCATGGGGCACGCCTCTTCCCCCGCACCCCTGACCCCACCAGAAAACACCATTTGCCGTATGATCTCTGGGCAGTGGAGGTCGTACTGTGGGAGGGGCAGCTCTGTTCTTGGGCTCCTTCTACTGGGAGCCCTCAGGCTCAGAGCCCACATCCCTCCCACCTCCCATCTCCATACCTTCTCCTGTCATTATTTAAATGAGAGTATTATGCAAATGTAATGCAAAAATCGAGTTCAACAAATCTGTTCTTATCCACACAGGGGCAGCTAATTTATGGAGCTCAGACTCAGTCTAGGTTCCTTCTTTGGGAAATGCTGTTTCTGGAACCCCAGACAAAGTAACAGCAACTCCAAGATTTTCACAGAAGTTTCCTTTGATGACTCCAAGCTCCCCCAGAGCTGGTGGAAACTCAGACTCCTTGGCCAACGCTGCCATGGGAATAGAACCCACCAGAAGCCCCTTACACTCCACATGGGGAGAGCTGGGACCCATGCCCTACTGGCTAGAAAGTGGTCCATCCTGAGGGACCTGAGTCAACAAGGATGCCAGGGCTGAGCCGGGCCCTGACGGGCACCCGGGACCTCATGGGGGAGCATCTGAGCAGGGCTGGGATGAATGAGGAGACATCAACAAAGACGATGTTGAGAACAATTCCTGGGGAGAAAATTGTGGTCTCATTACCTCATTCGAAGTGGCCTGATCTCGAGGAAGCAGGGAGCAGAGAAACATAATTGGAACATCTCTGTGCATCAGGTTTTCATACTGACCGTGAAGCACTAAGTGGAAGCAAGCCTTGCGCTGGGAGGACAAGGCTCTCGGGGTTTCCTTGTGGATTTATTTGCTCAGCATGAGTGCCCTGTCAAGCTACCCAAGGGACAGAGCTTCCGGCTCAGGGACCACGGTTGGCTCAGCACAGGCAGCCTCTGGAGATGAGAGGGAACCAGTGGATGCCCTTCTATCCCTGCTGGCCATGAGGGGTGGCAGTGTCCCAGGTGGAGGTGCTTTATAAAGAGGTTGCTAGTTTTGCTTTTCTCTAAATTATTTTTCGAGGAGCTTTTCCATAAGCCCAGGCCCTGGGTTCACACCATCACTGGGGCAGAAGCCTCGTCCCTGCCGTGTCTGATGGGGTCTTTACACCTTCCTCGGTCACTGATGCCAGGTGCTATTGTTCCTGCTCAGCCAATGTCTGCACTGAGTCCCAAGCCTCATTCCATGGGCAGTGGCTCTGTCTCCAGGTGGGGCACATAGAGGCCAAGTCCCAGGGCAGGGCCCGCGGTGGGCCTGGTCTTACTGGTGGTGAGTCAGCTGGGCCGGCTGAGAGAGAAGAAAGTGAGCGGAGCCAGGAGCCAGACAGGTGCAGGATGGGCAGGAGCCAGGGTGGCCTCCTCAGGTGGAGATCTTGAGGGCCATTTCTCACGCCACATCCCTCTACAAATCTGCCCACGGCTCCCGATAGCCATGCTCTCCAGGACCTGCCCTTTCAAACTCCAGGGCAAGCTCCCGATGTCACCACACTGACCATCTAAAGGGAGCTTGGTTAGCAGTGAATAAGTGCCCGTAACCCTGTGGGCTCAGGAGACCCCCATGTGGCTTTCCTGCTCCCTTGTGGGTCGGCACCAATCTGCTTCCCGTGTCCCTCCTCACCTCCCAGGCCCCTGGCCCTGGACAGGATAGGTACAGGCATTTCCTCTTTTCTGCGTGACTCACTTCACAGAGAGGGGCCTCCCCCATGTGCCTGGCCCCACTGCCAACCCGCCAGGTGCCGGCCTTGGAGTATGAGGGAATGTGCTTTGCTGCCATTTCTGAACCTGAGGGAGCTTATCTTTCTTCTGAGAGCCCAGTTCTAGATAGGCGAGCTCCTGTATACTTTACTGCCATTTGTTCAAGCTCTAATTATGGAAGAGACCTTTAGTGAAAAGAGCTTGGTGCTGAGGTGTAATTCTCTGAGCACGCTGGGCCTGAGAGCAGCCTTGCAATGACAGGGTTTTCTGGCTTGAAGAAGCCGTCCCTGAGTCCTTTCCATTGGTCTTGGAAGGGAAGAGTCTGTGTCTCGGTGACGGAGGGTGTCTTTGTGGATAAATGAGGCCCCTTTGTGCATGGCCTGCCCAGCAGAGGCCACAGGCCGAAGACATGCAGATCTTGGACACCTTCCATCCCTGGGGTCAGGCTGGGACCAGAGGAGATGCCGAGGCCAAGACTAAAGCCCCCCAAAGGTCTTCTGGGCAACTCCCTATTCAAGACTAAAAGTCTCCCTGTGATCCCTCCCAGAGGGCTCTGCCCACACCCCCAGGGCCAGGCACAGCCCCCACACTCTCCTCCTCCCCACACCAGTTCCTCTGCCACCCTCACGGGACCCGACCACTCCCTGCAGCTTGGGGAGTCCAAAGCACCCCCTTCCCTGAGTGACAGGAGGGGATCCTGAGCCAGGGCCCTCTAACAGCCATCCCGGGGCCTGGGGTCTGTAGAGGGGTCACATCCTCGCTCCTTCCTTTCTGCATTCCCACTTCTACGAGGAAAGGGGTGGAGACCCTTCCAGCTCTCCAGGTCTACCTCCCCACAACCTTGGAGGGGCATCCTGGGGGGAGATTATGAATAGGATGGGACGCTGCTGTCTTTGTGGAAGCCCAGCCTCCTCCTCAAAGACCCTATGATCCCGTGTCTGACTTGTACGTGTCCATGTCCCCTTCCCCACCAGGCTGTGCACTCCTTGAGGGTAGGGGTCTCCCCTCCAGCTCCTTTCTGGGACCCAGAGCTCACTTCAGGGCTCAGCACGAAGTAGATGGCCTGAGATAAGCAGACAAGTAGATGGCACTTCTGCCAGGCCCACGGGCATCACAGGCTGCCCACATGCTCCACGAAACACACAGGCACTGATGTGATGGCACGGCACCACCAGGGTCTTTCAGGAGGGAACTCAGAGTGCTGAACTGTCCCATGCACACAGTCGTGAGGAAAGAGCCGGGCCTGCTCAGCTTGTCCTACATGTGCAGAGAACACAGTGATCACAGCCCTGGCAGTGCCCACCTGCAGTCAGCCTGGGAGAAGGGGGGGCCTTGTCCTCGATGACAGTGGTTCATGTGCACTGGCTGTTTCTGGAGTTAGCAGAAACAAATCCATTCTTTAAGTAACAAACAGAGGCACCTCTGCTGCTTGACACAGAGCAATGCTAGGTGTTGGGTAGTCAGTGGCCAGGACCTGGGTCTGGGGACAGCGGGGCCCAGTCTAAGACAGAGGCCAGGCTGGCCATATCAGTGAGCAGCAGAAGGCCCCCCAGAAAGCTGTCTCTGGTCCAGCGGCGAGGAGCTCCCACAGGTAGGAGCCACCAGGTGCAGTGACTGGGTGCTCTGCTCTCCAGCCTGTGTCAGATCCAAGGGGCACTTTGCAAACTCTCCGAGGCCAGGAGGCCATGCATCCTCTTTACCTCCTGCTCTGGCCATGACTTCCATCATCCCTGATCTGACCCTCACCACTATCAGGCACCCTGAAAGGGAGTGCGTTCGTGGATGGTAAATGCTAGCCCCGTGGGCAGGGGCTTCCTCGCCTGTGCCATGTGACCCTCCCTGCCACAGCTGCCTGGATCTGACCCAGCTCTGCCCATCAGAGCCCTGGGCCAGGATTTTGGACTGGGGGAGCAGGTCATCAGTCACACCCTTGGCAGGACCTGTCCTGGGAGCCATCTGTGTGTGGGGAGCTGCCTCATGCCCCTGTGAACACAGAAGGGCATCATGGGGTACAACGGTGAGCACTGGGGCTACCCTGGGGGCTGGGCTCAGTCCTGAGGTCAGGCCCAACCTAAGCTGGGCAGCCCGGTGTCGGCTGCAAGAACCCTCTTCACCTTCCTCATTCCTACAAGCCTTCCTCATTCCTACAAGCCTTCCTGGTGTAGGCCATTGGGTGGGATGAGGTAAAAAAACACAGGCCCCGTTCTCTCCCTCTGCTGATCCACACATGGACATGTGTACACCCAGGCCTCCCTGCTCACAACCATGGCCAGGAAGGCAGGCTCTGGCCAGGGCTCTGAGATGCCAGGAGGGTGTAGAGAAGACGGGTGGCCCTTTGCCCCTGCAGTCAGGCAGCACCCGCCCATCCCAAATGCTGCAGCCAGCTGGTTCCAGTGTCTGTTACTCAGCTAGTGCGTTTGCCAGTGCTCTTCAGTGTCACCATCCTGGCAGCCTCTGTCACTGAGAACAGTTTAACACAGGAGAAAGAAGTTGCAGGGCCCTGCCCCGGGAGAGGTCTGCCTTCCCTGCCAGCTTTACCCAGCGCGGCCGTGGGAACTGCAGGAACCAGGCTCCCAGGGGGAGGCAGACTGACCGACCACTGCTCCCTGGGGAAGAGCCGCTTTCTAGCATTTTCTCCCTTCTCCTGCAGCCCTCTCTTACCTTCCTGGGGCAGGGAAGGGATGCTGATGTGCTGAGATGGGGTTTTCTGCCCGTTAGAATTGCTGGGGAAAACAACTTACTGTTTTAGCAAGGAAACAACATGCTCCATGGCAGCAGATTGTGTTTTCAGGTGCTCCAGAAAGATATCAGTCTGTTATAAAATAATCAGGCCAGTGCTCAGGACCCATCACTAAGGAATAAACCAGCAGCTCTCCACGAGGGGGCGCACCTAGCTTTCCCTTTCGCCTCCAGAAGCTGAGGCATCTTGCTGGCTTGAGGCAGCCAGGCACCAGGTGGGAGCTGCAGGGCAGGGGCAGGCCCGGGGGCCTGATTATCGTGGGAGGAGAAATGCATAGTATGTTCGTCCCCCCAGAGTGACACTGGAGAAAAGAAGCCCCAGGTGTCTCCCTTGCCCCTGTATTCCCCACCAGCCCAGCTGCCCCGGCAGAGGGACAAAGGCCTGGTGATGCCTCTGTCCTGGGGACAGTGAGTGACGGGCAGGGGGCCCGGCGGGTTTGTCACCACTGGGATCAGACACATGCAGACTCCCAGGCATCCAATAATAAGTCTCATGACCAGCAGGGTGTAAGGGGTGTTGGGTGTGTGTTTCTCTGCTTGTGTGTGTGAATTCCAAGGATCTTTCTTAAATTCTGGACATCTAGGGGCCAGGGCTGTCACTTTCCACCATTTCTGAGAGCACAAACATGTGCACTCCCCCCTCCTCTCAGCCCCCCTCCTCTCTTCTTCTTGCTCAGTGCTCCATGATCCCGGTCCCTTCAGTTCAGGCCTGGAGGAGTCGCCCCTCCTGGAGCTGCTGAAGGGTGGGGAGGCAGCTCTCTGGGCAGAGGAGCAGGCAGCAAGGGTGCTCTCCCCTGCAGGCTGTTCTGAGGGGTGGATTCTTCTTGCTGCTTCTTGGGAGACTGCATGCCCAAGGAAGTACAGTCATGCCAGCCTCACGTGACTCGTCTGAAGTCACAGCCAGCTCTGTAAACTGCTCCGTTGTCGTGAGGCTCTGTCCTTGCTTTGTCCCCACCACTCTGAGCCTGTACGTCCTGCATGGTGCACACAGCTCAGCCTCACTTGGGCCCCACTTTCCAGATAAGCCAGGAGCAGACGTTCCTCTCAGAGCTCTCAGTGCCCAGTGGGGCAGGGCCCTTTAATCACGCCATGAAAGACAGCAAGGACGTGAGTCTCTGCTTAGTTACTATCTGGGTCTCTGTGGTCCAGCCGGGGAAGGGGTGGAGGCGGCATGTTCCCTGCTGTGGCCAAACAAGGCCGCTGGATCCCGGGTGCTGGCCTGCCAGGTGCTGTGGGGTCTGCCCCATGCATCTCCTGCAGAGGCGCTCACCAGGCCCCACTGGACCAGGGCTAAGGCTGAGCTTTAATTCGTCTGTATAAAAGCAGATTTCAGGTGTACTAACTGAACAAGACGATGCTTTTAAAAATCAAGAGTGGCAACAAAAGAGCAAGGAGCTACGCCCCAAGGTCCGACCTGAACACCTCCCAGTAAGTGACAGCAACACAGGAGACTTAAGGGTAGGGATTCAACGGACACGTCCTTTAGCCAAGATGTGGCATTTCTGTCTGTAATATGAACACATCCTTATATGATGGGGGTTAGTAAACATCCCCCATTCCTCAGGTGGGGACAGCGACATGCTTGCAGGAGGATTTTCCTATTACGGGGCTGAGACCAGTGAGGCAATGATCTTGGTAGCTGCTGTTAGTCACCATCTGCGCAAGCAGCTAATACAGTGTGCAGTGTTACCCCTCAGCTCTGGGGTTCTTTGAGCCCCGCAGGGGTGACCTTGCTGACCCTCTCTGATTGGGGCCAGGCTGTGGGTGTTCCCGGCCACCAGCGCTGCCGGGGGACCCTGGAGAGCAGCTTTCCCAACTGTGTCATCATAGAGAAAAGGAAGCCGAGGCCACTGTCCACAGCCGGGGGCACACTCAGGCGAGAATTCTAATTCTTTGAGCCTTTCCCCGCACTCTGGTCCTGAACCAACCTCAGTTTCTCTCCCGGCTGTGCTGGTGCCCTGAGACAGGTCTCTGCTGCATTGAGTCATAAGTGCTTCTGAGCACAGAGAGGACTTCGAAGCACTGTGCAGAATCACCAGCAACTTTCAGAAAACAGACAAATTCCTGGGGAAGCAGCATCATTCATGCCCTGTGGTTGAGGGAGGCCAGGGGCCATCCAAGGGGCTGGGGAGACTCGGGGATCCAGGCCCAGACAGAGCCTGTTCCCAGACAAGAACCATGGGTGGCACCCTTCACTCTCTCCTCCCATGGAAACTGCATCCAAAGCAAGAAACTCCCATTTGAGACCACACTGAACAAGAAAGGGCCATTACATTTTTTTCTGAAATGGCCCCTGGAGAAAGAAGGGAAGCAAATTGCACAAGTGGGCATCCATCTCCTTCTACCCGGCCACGGTCACCGTGGTGCTCGGCCAGGCTCCTGGTGACGTGAGGCAAATCTCTCTGTTGGCAAACAAGCCCACACACTCCCTCCATTGCAGACGGTCACCCAGAGCTGGGAGGAGCACTAGGGCCCTGAGTCCGGCCTCTACAGGCACAATGAGTATCATTTAACATCTCTGACTACGTCTCCTCTTCTCTCCAAGATGCCCTCTAACACTTGGTCAAATTAACAGTAAACAGCGTCTTCCAAGCTGAAAACAAATGCATCTCACTTGACATTCCGCTTCAGCACCATCCCTCACCTCAGCTGTGTGGAGGCTGGACTCTTCAGGCAGCAGTGCCTCTCAGAAGACAGCGAAGGCAGTGGCCAGCCCCTCTCCTGCCTGTGCACTTGGGGAATCTGCCAGTTGTGAGCTCGCCTGGCCACAGAAGCCGCCTTCGTCTGCTCTGACCACAGTAGAGCACGGGATCTCCTGGGATGGGCAGTTCTTGTTTCCTGGGAGGTCATGGGGCATGAGCTACACTGAGCAGTGGAGGGCCGGTGGGCTGAAGCCCTGCTCTTGATTTCACACACCTCTTCCAAGACTTTCAAAGTGCTCCTTTCTTTTCTTTTTTTAGTTTTTTTTGGGGGGTGGGGGACAGGGTCTCGGTATGTTGCCCAGGCCTCAAGCAGTCCTCAGCCTCAGTGTCCTGGGTAGCTGGGATTACAGACTCAAGTCATGTGACCAGCTCAAAGTACCCCCTTTCTGTCCCTGCCATGTTTCCAATGACAAACCAGGCAACTGGAGCAGGTTCCAGCAGGTGCCAGATGTGAGGTCCGTGCTGTGCCCCCTCCTAGTGGATGGTGCCCCTGGCCCGGAGCCATTTGCCTGCCAGCAGACAAGCACCTAACAGCAAGGGGCAGTTCTGGTGTTCTAAGAGTCTGTTTGTGTCCTGGCCTTAGCTCCTCCCAAAGGAGATCTCGAGGCAATTTTGGGGGTGCCAGGAGTTTATTCAGGGGGTAGCTCTGTGAGTGGGTACAGAGAGTGGGGAGGGAGGAAATCTGATCAGCTGTGCACTAAGAGCACGTCTCTGCTGAGGGCAGCTGGGCTCCAGCCCGGGGACCCCTGAGGAGCCGTGGGGTCATTCTCACCACTGTTGTGTGACGGGGGGAGCTTGAGGACTCGTCCACCAAGCTCGTCCTACACAGTTTGAGGCCTCCTCCTGGGATCAACTCCCCAGCACGTCCGACACATCTGGCCCGTCCCACGGAGACACCAGCAAGCTCCCTCCTGGGACGAAGGAGCGGGGGCTTGTGCCTGGGCAGGGAAGGGGACAGGGACACTGGCAGCACCTGCCAGCAGATGTATCCATCAGGCACCACGGCCCCAGGCCGGCAGAAGTATTCATCACACATCACAGCCCCAGGCCAGGGCCCGCTAACTACTTCCTGGTGCTCAGCCGAACAGTGCCCCATGGGGAGGAAAAATGCCAGGCACACTGTGCTGAGAGCTGGCACCCCACAACTGTGTGGGTACAGAGTAGGGCGGGAGGAGTACCCACTCACGAGGGGACCTCTAGGGTCGTCGTGACCGTCTGCGGCTCTTCCTTCCTCCTCCATTTTAGAGCCTCCCCGCACATGAGAACCCACCATCTTCCCTTTCCAGTTGTGCCTGTGGGAGGGAGGAAGGGAGGTGCAGCATCAGGGCCACCTCTCAGCATGGGGCACATATGGTGCTCCCTTTGCGCGGTTCTCCCTCACTACTGGTCCATCAGATGACCGTTGGATTCCTCAGCCGGGGTGCCCATCGTGTGTGTGATGAAGGCAGCACAGGGACTGGCTCTCAGCCCTCCCTCCTCAGTGGGTGAAAGTCCATGGGGGTGGAGTGGGGCTGCCATGGCACAAGCCTCTCACTGTGTCTTTGTTCTTGAAATCCGCACCCACTTGTCACTCAGCAGCTGGGGCTGGGATGGACAGACCTGGCAGAAATGCTCAGCATTGGGAGAAATGAGCAGAGGTGCATGGAGACGGAGGGAGAGACGTGCTGCAGAGGTGCAGTATCCTCCCAGCAGAAGGGAGAGGATGAGCACCTACCTACCTACCAGATCCTAGCTCCGCTGAGACAGCCACAAAATTTACAAGATTTATCTGATCTAATTTCCATCTGCTTTTCAGTTGAGGTGTCGGTAAAGTTCTTTTAGGCAGGTCACTCACGGCAAAGTGGCTAAGTGGGCACTAAAGTAATATCAGAACTTTTGTTTTGATTTTTTCGTTTGTTTTTTCTGGACAGCACTGATCATTCCATGAGTTTATGTTTTCAGCAAAGGGCAGCTATTATTCAGCTTGCTCAGTACCCACCTTGTCCCATCGTTTCTGGAGCCAACGATACCTTTCTTTTTCAGGGAACATCCTCCGAGCCCCACACTGGCCTCAACCAGAGAAAGTGCTCTGCTACCCTCTCCAAGGACAATTGGTTCTTGGGAGGGTCTGCCCCACATTGGGCCAGCC
The DNA here is from genome assembly GCF_028885655.2 of Pongo abelii. NCBI lineage: Eukaryota > Metazoa > Chordata > Mammalia > Primates > Hominidae > Pongo > Pongo abelii. The sequence continues at coordinate 57,305 of NC_071991.2, forward strand.
ACAAAGCTTCCTTGAGAATTCCTGAATTAGAACCAACAGCCAAGGCTCATCCACCCCTGGGGTGAACAGTACACATCACAGACCAGGAGCCAGAGGACTGGTTGATTTAAAACAGCAACAAAACTGCATCTGGACCAGCAGCTGCAACTAGAGTGACCCTCGGTTAAGTTTATGATAATCCTCAGTCCTTCTCCAAGAGCTGTGTCCCTTCTGTGCAGGCCGAGTAGGTGAGCTGTGCGGAGATGTGGTAGCAATCCCACCCCTGCCTCCTCCAGTCTGTGATGGTGGCCCTCATCTCTGCAATCCTCCAGGGATATGGTATTGCGTTTAGTTTGCTGTTTTCATAGGAAGACGCAGTTCCAGCGGCCTCTGGCTGGCCTTTCTGACCATAACAGCCCTCGCTCTGCGGCCCGGAGAGCCAATGTGAGGATTTTGCCCCTTGTTGAATATGTCAATTCAAGTCATGAATTTGGAAACTGGGGAAATAACCATAGGGTGGACGCAGTGGGCCCCCCTATGCATCAAACCTGAGCCAAAACTCTGCTGACCCAAAAGCCCCCACCTGACTGTGAACCACAGTGACATTTGGGGTTTCCAGGAGTTGGTGTCACTTCAGAGCCAGTGTCCAGTAACGCTTGGAGAGTCTGATCAGTTCCCTTCCACAATGGAGACAGCGGCCGCAGCGTCTTCAGGGAAGGCTGGGAGGAAGGTGAAGCCTCTATGGTTTCACCAGGTGGCAGTGTGGTGGGCCCTTCCTCCTGGGGCTCTGGGTCTGTAAACTGGTTTAAGTCTGAGAATTGAGATGCTGTGACTCTCTATTGTGGTGACACGAGTCAAACTTCTGTTCCTCAGGCCTACAGCGTGGATCTGTGGCTGATACATTGGCCAAAATGTTCCTGTTAAAACAGGTCGGGGAATGCCAGCTTTCTGCTCCAAACATCCAGGAACTTCTCCATGCCTCCAAGTGGGCTGCAAGGCCCCGCCGGCCCTGCCCCGTTCCCTGTCAACTCCGTCTTCCACAGCTCATGGTTCTCACTGGCCTCCCTGCTCCTGGAATGATCCGGGTATGCTCCCTCTTCTCCCAGGCCCAGCTCGCCTGTCTCAGTCTCTGTGCAGGTGACAACCTCTTGGGAAGACCTTCCCTGGCCATACCTTTGAACTTGCTTCCTGCTTTCACATTCTCTACCGCTTTTCTGCTCTGCTTTTCTTCAAAGCCCTTATCATTGCCTTGCACACCGCATGTTTTAATTATTCAGTTATTTATTGCCTGTCTCCTCCCGCTAACATTTTAGTCTCCATTGTGTAGGACATTTCCTGGCAAACACTCAGAATTTTTGTGTTATGATTGAAGGAATAACATCAGCAATGCTGTTCTTTCCCTCAATTACTATGTTTTGAGCTTGTGGCAATCTATAGAAGTTAGTTAATGGGCCTTACAATCCTGATTTGGAGAAAAGGGAGTGATGAAAAGGATGGACAAGGTGTCATATATCGACACGGCCAAGCGCCAACGCTGCCTCCTCCTTCCCCAGGTCACGAGGAAGAAGTCAGAGGAGGCTGCTGTTCGTTGACCCATGTGCTTCCTTGGGAGCTTGAGAAGCTGCTCCCCCTGGTGCTGCCCCTGGGTGCTGCTTACCGGGAAACTCATGGCATCCGAGATGCTCTGCTGCGCTGGGTCTGTCCTGGATCCTCCCTGCAGGTCAGATCCATGTAAGGAATGCTGGAGGGCATTGCAGTCTGGCAGGAGTTCACTGTGGGGAAGGAGAGGCTGGGCTGGATTCCGAGGCTGAGTTGTCAGGCTCTGCAGCCCTCCTGGTGCTCAGTTATCATGCTCACTACCTCTCAAAGGCATCTCTTCTCTACGTGGACATTTGTCTGTCACAGCTGCAAGATTCTGACAATAAACTTGCTCTCCAAATTCCTAGAAGAATTGGTTGCTCCAGTTTAGCCAGCTACGACTTTCTTGGATAATGGCATAATCTAGAAGGATATTTAGCAAACTCTTTAAACTGGAAATTATTGATTCTATGGTGAGTCAGGAAAAACCACATTCAATGCACATTCACAATATTCAACAGCAGCGCTGGGCCTTGATGCTCCAGGGCAGTGCAGGGATTAGAGATCTGAGAGGTTTCATGATGCTTCTCAGGGGAATACACGGGTTCTGGGTTCTTCCAAGGAAGTTCTCTCCATGCCAGCCACCACCTTTTCTCTGCTGGGGAAACAGTGGTCCAGGGGACCCTCAACTGCAGGGAAACTATTGAACCTCCCAATGTCACTGCATCTCCTCTGGGTCTTCTTTAATTCCTTCTTTCCCCTAGAAAACACCTTCTGACACACTCCTGCTCTGCCTGTCTGTCCCCTGCTGCGGCCAGACAGCGAGCAGGAAAGAAATCCAGTGTCTGGACTGTTTGCTGGTCTGCAGAACCTGTTCTCTCCCAGTATCTGTTTTCCAATGCAGACTTTCACAGTCCCCTAAAGAAACTTAAAATTCCATTCTCAGAATGACTTCATTTCCTGATACCCAGGAGGTGAACATCACAGCCCACAATTCTGCAGTTCAGATTTGTGTTTATCTCAGGACTTAGCGCAACTTTGCCTTTGGCAGAGGTCTTTCTCTTTTGTAGCCCTTGCTACCAACCTCATTACTTGTTAGAGTCTGCCTCATGCCTGTCTGCTCAGCAGATGAGAGACCTTGAGGCCTGGGAAGATCCTGCCTTCCTCGGCTCTGTATTCCTAGGTAGTACATTGCCTAGTGGATGGTTAATTTTAGGTGTCAACTTGACTAGGCTGAGGGAAACCCAGATAGCTGATAAAACATGCTTTCTAAGTGCGTCTGACAGGGCGTTTCCAGAAGAGATCAGCATTTGAATCAGGGGACTGAGTAGGGAAAATCCACGCTCCCCAAAGTGCTGAGGGCCCAGATAGAACAAAAAGGCAGAGGAAGGGTGAATTCTTTCCTTATTCTGGATCTGAGACATACATCTTCTCCTGCCCCCAAACATCAGAACTCGAGGTTCCCAGGCCTTCGGACTCCAGGACGTACACCAGCAACTTCCCTGGTTCTCCAGCTTGTAGATGGAAGCAGGACTTCTCATCCTCCGTAATCACATCAGCCAAGTCACATGAAAAATCCCTGCTCATCCCTCTCTCTGTGTACATCCTATTGGTTCTGTTTCTATGGAGAACTCTAATACAAATGGCACAGACTAGCTGCCCAACAAGTGTTTTATTTCTGAATGACTGAGATGTTTGAGTAGCTTCCAAGCTTACATACCTGTGTTTCCATTAAAGCCATTGTTTAGGAGGCCGATGGCAACAAAAGGTTGAAACATGGCATAATCAGGGGCTGTTGATCTGAGTTATACCATGATGTGTTTAAATTTGTGCTATGATAGGGATTTATTGCAAGAAGTTAGGAATGCCGGCCTCTAAAAGCTGGAAAAGTGTAATTTCTTGGGGAGGCCTGGGAGCCCCCGTCTCACACACAGGAGGGAAGACACAACAGGAAGCATTCGTGACGATGAACGAGATGTTGTTCCTGCCAGACGCAGGTCCTTGCCTTGTGTGTGCATAACCTCATTTCATTCGATAGCAACTTGGGAGGAGGAAATAATAATTAACTGTATTCTTCTATGTACAGAAACTGAGGCTTGAACGTGAAAATGACACAGCTGTTCATGGTCTTGCTGGCATTGGAGCCAGGAGAGAAAAATCCCTTGGTAAAATCTCCCAGCTGAATGGGGAAATGGGAATACATCCCGCATGGCCCAAAGAGACAATGGCTGGAAGTGGTCACAGTCCTTGAGGGGGAGCTGTGTGGTGGCCAGGCTGTGGTGGTGAAGACGCAGCGGCGTGGGAGGTGGGGGTCGCTGGGGATGCTGGCTGGAATGTTTCTGTTAATAGCTGGAGCTCTACAGCCTGTCCTGGAAGAGGGACGGGGGCCTGGTCCTGGGAGGGTTTGTAAACCAGCATGAGCACATGTCAGGGTGGAGCTCTGACATCAGGACCCTGGCATGACTACGACAGACATCACACGAGTGGGTCAAGTGGACCAAGCCTCCCCATGGTACAGCTGCTCAACTATGTAGGGGGAGCTGTGGTGAACACACAGGACTCGCTTAGAAAGATCCCGAGAGAGAATCCACCCACAGAAAACCTGGAGAGCATTTTGAAACTTCCTATAGGAAATCCAGGAGAAAAGGAGTCCTATTGAGTGATGCGTGGGGATGCAGGTCAGGGGCCGCATCGGAAGGCAGTCGTCTGAGGGGATGCACAGATTCACGATGGAGGTGCTGAGGCAGCCACAGGAGGTGGTGGGTGGGGCCATGGGGATTGGGTGGGGAATCTAGAGCTGGGACACTCTGGTTTTGACGGAACGAGCATCGTCTTAGGAGGCAAAGACACAGATTCGAGTCCAGGCCCGGAGCACCCTTCAATCACCCTTAAGCCCTCAGAGTTTCTGCATCTGTGAAAGGAGCATAATGAATCCCACCCCACAGGGGCAGGGGCAGGGGCAGGACACTGAGATTGTAAGGGTGGGTGTCCCTCTTCGCATGGAGTCAGCAGCCGGCTGGGCTGAGGGAGGTGTTTCTGTCCTTAGGTGTCACAGGCTGGCTCTTGTACGTCCTTCCTTCCACTTGTCCCCACCTGCACCCACACAGAGAATACACTACCTCTATCGAACGCTTGCAAGGGGCCACTGTTCTCAGCGTTTCACCTGTCAACGTCACTTAAGCCTTAAACTGCCTGTGATGAGGTTCTGATAGTGTCTCCCTTGCCCTGCTGGAAGGCCCAGTGCTGAAGGACGACTGGGCACCCCGGCTCTTGGGACGGTCAGAGGCTCTCACCTGGACAGGGCAGACTCCCTCCTCTCCCTGGGCCTTCTGGTGCCCTGAGCCCCTACTGCTGTCTGCCATGGACTCGGGAGGGAGCATGAGCTGCATCCAACAGGCCGCAGCAGGTCCCGGCCTCTCAGCACCCAAGACCAGACAGAGGCAGTGCCTTGGCTGCAGTAAAGGCCTAGTGACCCAGGTGGGCATTAGAGGTCATGCCGCTGCTTGTCTTTACCATTCTACCCAGTGTCCTGCGAGGACTTGGTCCTCAGGTGGGTCACAAGTCTCCAGTCCATTAATTAACTGGTCAGAAGTGAGTCCCGGTCCATCCCTGTGACGAGCAGGGGGACTGGCACCTCATTTCCTCATGGACTCATGGCCCTACACAACGACACACCTGGCCTTCCTGGATCCATGCACTCACTCCAGAAGGACGTTTGCTTTGAGCTCTCCTGGTGGACGGGATGCCCCTGAACATCTAACCATCTGTTGACATTTCCACCATCAGAAAGTTCCTCTAGGCAGCGCCCAACCAGCGCTCCAAAGAGGTGCAGAATCTCTGAGAAATTATGTGGTCCACAGTCATCAGCTAACAACATTTATAGGACCTTATTAGCCGCCAGCTTGGAGAAGGCCGGTGTCCAGAATAAATCAAATCCTTCAGAATTGTCAGACGGTGGCGACTCGGTCAAATCTCGGTCAAAAGATGCTCTGGCCAAAGTCAACAGAGAGCAGAAGGGACTTGCTTTTTCTGGGCCCTCAGCAAGACCACACAGGGAGATTTGCAGGCAATAAACAATGTTGCCTAAAACTTTCCTGTGAGGTGGGAATTGTTTTTATCCGTATAAGAAGGTGCCGGCCCAGGGGAGGCGTGGGTGGCCAAGCCAGGGATGGACCCCTCACGTGGCCTCAAGAGATCAGCACCCAGGAGTCAGCTCTCTCCACAACATGCCGAAACAGCTCCACGCCTGTGCTGGTGTTTTTCTAGGAACCCCTTCTGTGTGTTTGTTTCCCAGCTCGGACTTAGGTCAAATGGTCTATTAATTAGGGTAGATTTAGTCACTCCTGACATCAGCTTGTGTGGTTCGAGCAGCCCAAGGGGAAGAGACAGGGCCTCCTTTATGCAGATTCGCAGTCTTCAGAGGACTGGACACAGCCCTGGCCCTGCTGCTGTCTGCTGTGCCTTTTGCTTCCTGGGTTTCATTCGTCGGTCTGTACCTTGAATATAATAAGATCCGTTTGTACATTTTGCTCTCGTGCATTATACCAAAGGAAAAGAGAAGATAGTAGTTTAAAGCTCCCAACATTTTTCATGTTCTGAGCCTTAGGTCTCCCATATGGTAGAGAATCAAAAAATATCAGGCAACCCCAAACCTGGCCCGAGATGAAACAGCTTTGAGGCTTCCAGGGATCCCTCAGAAGGCTGCACCCAGGCCGGCCACAGGTGAAAACATGATAGCTCTTTTCTTCTCTGTTCACCGCGGTTTTCTCAGACAGAGCTCTAAACTGGCGTATTCAATGACATGGAGTGGTTCTCTCCTATGTCTCCGCTTCTCCAGTGTGTGACGAGCATTGAGAAGTGGGGAGACACGGGGGCACACTGAATGCAGGTGGTCTCACCCGCCTCACTCGAGATGCATGTCTTGCCTGGCTAGGCTTGGCCTCCTCTGCACTGTGTGCTCCTCTAAATGAAGCGTGACCCTTCTTCCCCCACCTAATTGGTGGTTCTCTGCCCCCAAGAGCTCAGCCAGCTGCTTCCCTGACACATGCAGTCCTAGCCTGGAGGAGACGGAGCAACAAGGCCGAGTGGGGATGAACACTGGCCTGGCTTTCAGATCCACCTTTGCCTCATGCAGATGCTTCTCTATCCTTTATGATTGAGATCCTGGAGCAGGGGATCACCTAGTTTTAATGACCATAAAGTGGAGAAGGAGTAGGGAGAGGTTAGGACCATTGCTGCAAGCTCCTGGTGTCCCTGACAGTGAGAGAGGCAGGACACTCGCCTGGGCTGGGCCTGAGGATGCTGCTTTCTCCTCTGCATGCCTGGGGTCCAACAAGAGTCATGGGACCCAGGAACGTCTCTGCAACTCTATCTGTAAACATCCAGGAGCTAATTGTGACCTGGAAGTCATTCGGAACTCAGCACAGAGGCCTTCAGAAGTCCCTGCCTTCAGATAAGGGCAGGTGCTTACTCTCCCAGTGGCTAGCACTGTTAAAACAGACTTTTTTTCTATAGCCAACATCATAACAAATGATGAAATACTCAATAACTCCCCCTAAAACGGGGAGAAAGGGAAGGGTTTCTGTTTTTGTTTTCATCTCTTCTAGTCAGCATTGGGCTGGGAGGTTCCAGCCAGTGCAAAGAGATGAGGCAAAGGAAAGTATACATATTGGAAAGAAATACGTAAAACTATCCTCAATTACAGGTGAAATGAGGTGGCAAATCCTAAGGGATCCACAAAAAATCAACTTGAACCAATAAGTGAATTTTGCAACATCACAGGACACCAAGTCAATACGTAAAGATCAGTTGTAGTTCTATATACTACTGATGACTAATTTAAAATGAAGTCAAAAATACTATCTATAATAGTAAAATGAAATACTTAGGGATAAATTTCACAGTATGTGTGAAAACCTCTACACCAAAAATTATCTGAGCGATATCTCTCTAAAAATACCATGTCTAATTCTTCACAAACTGATCTAATCACTCAATGAAATCTCAATGGGAGTCCCCGTGGACTTTTCCTCTAAATTAACAGGATGATTTAGGAGTTCATAGAGAAGTGAAGGTCTAAGGGCAGCCACAGCCATCTGGAAAGGAACGGCACCATCAGAAGAGTTGTCAAGATTGATGACGGAGCTGCAGTGATCATGGCAGATCTTGCAGCAGTAAGGAAATAGCAATAAAGAAATAGGTCACTGGAATAGAGCAGAGAGTCCAGAAATAGGCTGACAGGCACCATCCCATGATGTTCAACAGGTGGGCCAAAACCTCAGGGGGAAACATGGTACTGAAATAACAGGATATGAGGCCAGGCGTAGTGGGGCTCATGCCTGTAGTCCCAGCACTTTGGGATGCCGAGGTGGGAGGACTGCTTGGGCCCAGAAGTTTGAGACCAGCGTGGGCAACGTCATAAGACTCTGTGTCTCTACACAGAGACATAGGCCAGGCACGGAGGTGCACACTGAGACACTGAGGCAGGAGGATCCCTTGAGCCCAGGGGTTTGAGGCTGCAGTAAGCCGTGATCGCAGCTTGGGCGATAGAGTGAGATCCTGTCTCTAAAATATAAAATATATAAATAAATAAAACAAAACTGGATAGCCACATGAAAAGAGAAAAGAATCTTGACTCCTCCTTCTCGTACCTTGGAAACTGAGAGGTTAGGCAAGGGTTTCATAGAGAAGACACAAGCCATAAAGTAGATTGATAAACGGAGTATAACTTACGAGGGAAACGAGAGTGACTTCACGCTGGAGAAACCTGGCCAGCACACTCTGCCAGGTAGCCGAGGTCAACATCAGCAGTGAGCCGGGCCGAGGCGGGACCCCTGATGTGGTGGGATGAGAAGCGCCTCACCTCTGCTCTTCCTCCAAGGAGCCCACAGCCGGAATCTGATCATGAAAAAAAGACTTCATACGAATCCCAGCAGACAGACACTCCCCCAAATGCCTGAGCCCAGCTTCTCAGAACTTTCAAGATCACAGAAAACAAGGAAGGTCTGAGAAACTGCCACAGCCCAGAGGAGCCTAGGGAGACGTGATGAGCAAATCTCACACAGGATCCTGGACGGGATCCTGGCCCAGAAAACAGCCACCCGATGAACACGGAGGAAACCAAACGAACTGTGGGCTTTAGTCAATGATTATGTAGCAACGGTTGTTCACTAATTCTGACAAATGTACCACACTAATGTAAGGCATTAATAATAAGGAAACCGTGTGAAGTATATGGGAACCCGGCACTATCTTTATAACAATTCTGTAAACTCGAAATGGCTCTAAAATAAAAAACTTCATTTTAAAAAACCAGCCACAGGCGAAGGAGGGAGACTGATAAATTGGACTTCAAGGAAATGGAAGTCATTGGGTGAAAATGCACACAACAGGGACACCTGATGAAAGACCTGCATGAAGAATGTATAAGCAACTCTGGAAACCCGGCAATCAACAGACTACTGCCTAATTCTAAAAAACGGGCAAAGACTTGAGCAAACACTTTGGAAGATACACAAATAGCTGATGAGTTTGAGAAAAGCTGCTCAGCCTCGTACTGATCAGGAAGTGCAACTGAAAATCTCAGCGGGACGCCCTGCACACCCGCCAGGGCGGAGGCGGAAAGGCTGACAACACCACAGTGAGGCTTATGCCGAGCAACCGGATCCTCATCGCCTCTGGGGAGAGCCTGGAATGTGGCCACCACTTAGGACGATGGCTTGGAAATATCTTAAATCCAACGTATTTCTACGTGCTAGTGATGCTGCTCATCATGGGGGTGAGCACTCATGGGCTGGGGATGCTACAGGGTCCTCGGTGCCTGCCCATTTCACAGGACAGGAGACTGAGGTCTAGAGGGAGGCAACAGCCAAGGATGCCCTGGATCCAACATCTCGCCCAAGCCACCGTGGCTGCCTCCTCCTCTGGCCCCTCCGTCTCCCCCACTCCTTCTTCTCCCCTTTGTCCCCCTTCTTCTCCTTCTCCCACCCCTCCTACTCCTCTCCCTCCTCCTCCTCATCCATTGTCCTCCTTGTCCTCCTTATCCCCCTCCTTGTCCTCCTTATCCCCCTCCTTGTCATTCTCCTCTTCCTCCTAGTCCTCCTTCTCCTCCTCCTTCTCCCCCTCCTCATTCTCCTCCTTGTCCTCTTCTTCCTCTTCCTCATCCGCCTCCTCCTCTTCCTAATTCTCCTCCTCTCCCTCCCCCTTGTCCTCCTCGTCTTCCTTTTCTTCCTCCTCTTCTGTCCCAGGGCTTTCAAACTCTGGCTCTCTAACGACACGGAAGAGTTAAAAGGAGGAACGCCGGCTCAGCCAAGCCCCGGAGACTCCTACTTGATATGAGCAGTTTAAAACCACTTTCCCGTTAAATTTTTCTGTGACAACTCTTTTCATGGAGAACGAAAAGACTCTTGTTAAGCGTTGCCGTTCAGAAGTGTTGGCGTTCATTGCTAACATGAGATCCAACAAGGTAAATGCCAGAAGCCATCTGCAAGGGGTAATATCTTATTCTGCTTTTGCATAAATGATGCTGCATCCATTTATCTCTCTGCTGCCGGCCTTCGGTGCTGATGGCCTGTGCCACCCAATGACTGGTTAAATAAGCTTGAGGAAGGGCTCTTTTGAGGCTCTGTCCTGTTTAGCAGAGGAAACTTCAAAGTCTCAGCATCCTGGTCGTGGAGTGCTATGTTAGCCCTTTCCAAAGTTTGAGACTGAGATGAGCAGACCATTTTAAAGACACACTGCATCCAGCCACCCATGACAGAGCCTCATGGGAAGGGTGGTGAGCAGGGTCGTGGGGATATTCTATCCTGAGCCTTCCATGTTGGGGCTTCTTGGAGACAGGGGAGGACCACAGCCTCAGTGACTGGCCATTGGCCAAATACACTCATTAAAATGCCTTCTCCAGGGTGGGGGACCTGACCCTCCCAGTCTGCGGGGCCCAGCCCACCTGCTCCTCCCTAATGGCTCCTGCGGGATAGGGAACAGCCTGGCACCAGGTGAACCATCACTGACTCTCCTTGGAGAGAGACGAGGGAGGAGGGGGCATGTCCAAGAGGCCAAGGTAAGAGCCCAGTGCCCTGCAGGTCTTCCGACATTTCCAGCCGTGACGGCCATGATCACCTTGGTCTGGACTTTCTGAAGAAAGTCTTTCCAGCTCGGCCTGGCTGGAATCTGACCTGTGAAGCCTTTGGGTCAGTTGCAGGAATTATCAAGCATCTGCCAGGCCTCAAAGAGTTGGACTCGGGAGGCACAGGGCCTGCCTGGGGTCAGGTGCTGAGGAAGGGATGATAAATGCACCCTCTCTGTTTTGTCCCTTTCTCACAGCCTCTCTGGACACCCTGTCTGCCTGTGTCTGTCCTGCCCAGCCCTTCTCTGACGAGCCTGTCTTGGTGCTTTGTCTCTGCTCACCCTGGGCTCGTCACTGTAAACAGCAGGAGGTTCCACCCCAGGCGAGGTGTGCCATTGTGACTGAAGGTCTCAGGGAACAGAATTGAGTCTGGCTGGGTTGAGCTGGGAGTTTCGTAGCTGTAGGAAGCTGAGATCGCAGCTTCATGATGCAGAGAGAAGGCCTTGTCTCAGCTCAGTGGGGAAGCCCCTTGTTGACTCTAGGCAGGGGGGATTGTACCACTGCCTCTCCAGCAGCAGGCTCCCAGGAGGCAGTGCAGTCACGGGGCCCCACTGGTAGAAGCCTGAAAAGTCCATCGGGAAAACCTCAAAGGCCACCAGTCCTCGAGGGAGCTGCTGCTCCAGCTGTGCTCACCTGGAGTGGAAGGGCAAACGGCACCAGGGGTGGAAGAGGTCCAGGCAGAGCCTCTGCCCCACCCTAGACCAGCTGCACGAGACAACAGCTCACACCAGCTGCCCAGAGGCACAGCCCCTCGGCCAGGCTTTAGCAGGCCACGGCTTGATCTCAAGGCCCTCTCTTCCCATCCCACCGCACCTCCCTTCTGTGACAGGAAGACCAGCAGGTCCACTCTGAGCCCGGCTGAAGCCCGACCTCCTCCACCTCAGCCCTGAGAATCTTCTCCAGCTGGGATGGCTGTTGCCCTGTTGCCCTGTTGTCTTGTTGCCCTGTTGTCCTGTTGCCCTGTTGTCTTGTCCTGTTGCCCTGTTGCCCTGTTGTCCTGTTGTCCTGTTGCCCTGTTGCCCTGTTGTCCTGTTGTTCTGTTGCCCTGTTGTCCTGTTGCCCTGTTGTTCTGTTGTCCTGTTGTCCTGTTGCCCTGTTGTCCTGTTGTTCTGTTGCCCTGTTGTCCTGTTGCCCTGTTGCCCTGTTGCCCTGTTGTCCTGTTGCCCTGTTGCCCTGTTGTCCTGTTGTTCTGTTGCCCTGTCGTCCTGTTGTTCTGTTGTTCTGTTGTTCTGTTGCCCTGTTGCCCTGTTGTCCTGTTGTTCTGTTGCCCTGTTGCCCTGTTGTTCTGTTGCCCTGTTGTCCTGTTGCCCTGTTGCCCTGTTGCCCTGTTGCCCTGTTGTTCTGTTGTCTTGTTGTCCCGCCCTCCCAGCTCCTGACCACACAGGAGCTTTGTTCCCACGCCAGCCTCTTTGGGGAAAGTCGGGGGGGCCCTGCTCCAGGTTCTGGGACATTTGGCTTGGGCTGTAGCCTGTGTCCAAGGAGAAGAAACCCTGAAGGTGGGTTCCCACCAGATGTGGGCATGGTCAGCTACATCAGGCCCCCAAAGGTGTGCATATCCCGATCCCATGGAACCCGCAGGTACATTACCTTCCATGCAAGAGGGGCTCTGTGGATGGAGTCGGGATAAGTGTCTAGAGATTGGGAGGTTGCTCTGGGTCAGCCGGGTGGGCCCTTATGAGAGGGAGGCAGCCAGCTCCCAGAGGGCCGTGGAACAGCAGCAGCTCAGACACAGCAGAGGCCACGCAGCTGTCCTGGGTGCCGAGCAGCTGCAGAGGTCGGAGGAGGTGCAGAGCGGGTGTTCTGCAGCCTCCAGAGGGACCAGCCCTGCTGACTCCCTGGCTTTGGCTCAGTGAAACTCATTTCGGACTTCTGACCTCCAGCTCTACAACAGAAGAAATCTGTGCTATTTTAAACCACTAAATTTGTGGTTTCTGTTTCAGCAGCAGTGGGAGAGGGCGAAATGCTCTCCAGCTTGGCACCCGCAGCCCAGCTCAAAGGCAGGGACTGTGGTTGCTTTGCAAATGAGGGAGGCTGGGTCCCTGCCCTCACCGGGCTTACCATCTAGGTATGGAGAGGAGTAATGTAAGGTGAAGTCAGAAAAGAATCATAAGAAAAGAAAGTCCACACCCTGGAAGGATCTGAGGCAGAAGGAAGCTCTTGCTGAACCACCTGAGAGGAGGCGGTCTGGCCTGAGCACCCTGGGGGGCTGGCGCCCCCACTTCAAGGCCCCCCTGGAAGGCGCTTGGCTCTCCAGATGACCCCAGCACTGGGGAGACCTGTTGTGCTTTCCAGGCAGCACAGAAACCTCAGTGTGGGTGTTGTGGTGCCACAGGGAAGGGTGTTTCTTCCAGCCTGGTTCTCAGGACGGGCTGCTGGCTGGAACCAACCCCACCTCTATCTGAGCCACCAACCATCTGAACCGGTATTGTCTCTGACAAATATTCCTCCTTCTTTACATCCCAGAAATGGTGAAAATGCACAATGCCTCAGGACGCCTTGAGGAAGGGGCAGCGTGTTGCTGCCGAGGGTGAGCACACGTGGTTTCCGAGGAGGGGCGACAGATCTCCCTGGGCGTCAGTCATCCTGGGACTGGGTGCTATGGAAGAAGGTGACGCCAGGCAGACACCAAGAGCAGGGGAGCTGCAGGCTCGTATCAGAGCCCGTATCAGAGCAGGGTGGCCCCTGAGTGGGGAGGGAGCCGGAGCTCACTGCTGGAGGAGGGCCCGGCACCTGCACGTGAGGACATGAGTCTGAGGCCTGCAGAGAAGCCGGGTGAGACACTGCTGTGCTTCTCTGGGCCACAGCCCCTCACAGCTGCATCCAGTCACCAGAGCTCCTCTGTGCCTCACCCACCCTTGATCATAGAAGACAGCCTGCATGTCCTCAGCTCTGTCCTCCAACCGGCTGCCCAGGAGGCCTCCCTGGCTTCTCCCCAAACTGCACATGCCCTGAGTCAGCCCTGGGGCCTCAGGGACTCCCCCGTTCATGCATCCTGGCAGCGCGCAAACCATCCCTGTCGGCTCCCACTGACGTGCTACAGGATCTCAGGGCGGCTCCACCACGCAGGTTCAGAAGGGATGGGATTCTGTGTGCTTTTCCTTCTTGCTTCAGACCTTCACCTGGGGCTCTAACATCAAAAGTCTGTGCCAGACAGAGGCATCCACAGCGACAGGAGCCTGGGCAAGGGTGGCCATCCCTGCTGCAGAGACGAATGTCAGTGTCCATGGAATCAATTCGGTGTGGTGAGCGGCAGGTCTGATATGAAAGCTACTCACGCTTCCCGTCTGGGCAAGAGCAGGAACTCAGCAGGCAGAGAGCTGGTGGAGCCTTCCATGGGAAAACCAGAACCTTCAAAGAGCCCGGCCTGCCTCTGATCAGCCCCTTCTTTCCGATCAGATGCATTATTGACGAGGCAGCAGCTTCGCCTGCCTCTCGTCAGAGCAGCTCGTTTCCCACCGTGGTAATTTATACTTGTGATTTTAGCCTTGATCAATAAGGCAAAGGAGAAGACGCACCCGTTCATTCCCTGCGGGAGGGGCAGAAACACAGGCCTCTGTGCAGAGCTTCCCTGGGCTCTTCTGAAGGGAAGCAAACCATCAAAGGGAATATCTGCATGCTGAAAGGTCAGCCGTTCCCTTTTCCCCGTGGGATTTGTGTTAGCGAGTTTGCGAGTGGAAAACGCATTTGGAACTGCCAGTCACTTACAGCCCTCACATGGGAGGTGCGATGTTAATCCTGTCACTATTTTAAAACTTGTCTCGGGGTTGGGAGTAACTGAAATCGTTTTGGGCTTAATTTTGCATGAGGACATAGCAAAGCATGACAGAAGGGAAAGAGAGAAAATGCTGGCAAAGGAGAAATGGCCCTAAGAGGGAAGCCGGATCCCTGGCTGGGTCAGAGTAGATGAGCGGGGAATGAGGGGCTGGAGGATGCAGCTCAGAACATGCAGGGGTGGTGTGCTCTTGGGAGGGAGCTGCTGCGGAGCTACTAAGGAGGGAGGCTGAGGGGTGGGAGAAAGCCCAGGGCTGTAATCATAGCCCCTGGAGCCTGATTTAAAAGACTGGAGGAGGCAAAACCTTTTCTGGGTGACATCCATCCAGAGCGTGACCCTGCGGCCTCAGTGTCTGCTGAGCATGGCTCTGCCTGCAGCCAGCGCCGCCCCCATCCCTTCCCTTCTAGGGATGTTGGAGTGTGGGGCAGCCGGGCTTCTGCCCACAGCACAGATGAGGAACCGAGGATGCAGGGGCCTGTGGGGGACGGCACGCGGTCAGCCCAGAATTAGGACCTAAGGTTGACCCTACAGGTTCCTGCAGCACAGACGTGCAGCGCGTGCATGCACATGTACACAGATGCACACACAGTCATGCATAGCCACACAGAATCACACCCTCCCACTCACACCCACACCCACACCCCCTCCCACAGGCACATGCACACACTCACACCCACACTCACACATGCCCACAGGCACACGAGCACACACTCCTTTCCCCCCATACTCCCTGCACACCCATGGGCACCTATGCTCTCGTGTGGTCTGGATCTGTCCTCTGTGTGCACAGCCTGTGCCTGGCCCAGTGTGAGTGACTGGTGTGGATTCTCTGCAGGTGAGACCTGAGGTGAGTGTCCTGGTACCGGCGGGCCTGGCTATCAGGAAGCTCTGCCCAGACAGCCGCCTCCTCCCCGATGCGGGCCTCTTCCCTAGGAGGAGCTCATTAATGTGTTTTTCCATCAGTATTCTGTGTCCCGTCACCCAGGCCTGGGGCTGGACACTGCCAGGGGCAAATGTGCCACGTGGAGAGGCCAAGCGGCGGCAGGGCAGCTTGTCCGCCAGGTAGCACCCAGGCAGCTGCATGTGGGGCAGTGTTCCCACTCCCGTCACCAGCCCTCACTTCTCGCTGCCTCTGAGTATTCTATGGGGGCTGCCCTGGCTGCAGCCCCAGGTGTAGCCTGCTGGAAATCTCCCGGTGTCCAGACCCCATCCCTAACCGGCCCAGGGCATCCCTGATTTCGTGCTCACCGAGAGGGGCCTCCCTCAGGCCTGCCCAGCTAAGAGTCTTGCAGGAGCCCTTCTCCAGCCTCACACTACCAGTCCCTTTGAACTGCAGCACTCAGGTCCCCAGGAAAGGTGTTTTTATCAAGTTAGCTATTTTTTATACTTATGAAAAAGCTCCATCACATGGAGCAAAGTAGAGTTGATTTTCAGCTGTGATTTCTGCAGGCAGAGCAATGTCTAGTTCCTGCTGTTTTTTCTGATGGGCGCAGCAGTGACTGGGGTGTCCTGCGTGCCGTCGGTGAGTCTTCAGCTGTCCTGGCCTGCAAGTTCCTACTGACATCACGACCTGCTGCTTCGCTCTGTCCTTAAGAGTCAGAAGATGGAGAAAAGGTTCATGTTTCCACCCTTGTATTCTGTTAGGTTTGGGTTTTTGAGAGAGGCTTGTGGGGAAGGGGCCATGTCCCCACTCCTTCCTTTCTTCTTATACATATATTTACATCCACTCCGTCGTCACTCAACATGATTGACGGAACTTCTGTCCCTGCGGAAGCTGTGCTCAGGCCTGGGCACTCGTGGGGCATGGAGCCAGGGCCGTCTCCTGGAGGAAATGTGGAGAGAGCATGCCACAGCCAGGCCAGCGCAGAGAGAGGCTCTGGCAGGGGCCCCTCCCAACCTGCCCCTGCATGCACGGGGCTTCTGCTCAGCAACACGGGCACAGCTCCACTTCCAAAGTGTGAGGGGCAGGGGCCCAGGTGTCGGATGCCTTCACCACCTGCCTGAGTCTGGCATCGGGCAGGGAGCGTGCCAGGGCCTCTGCCTCTGCTGGCCCAGATGACTGCCTGGCTCTCCTCCAGTGCAGCTCCCGCTAAATAGATAGAACCGGGCTCTGCGCCACGAACTGGGCCAAGCATCCCGAGGTGGCGAACCGAGTCGGGAGTCAAGACCAGAGGCCGGGAACTGCCCACGCCCATGTTCCTTCCGCAGGGCAGCCTGTCCGGTGGCAACACTGATACCATCCCATGAAGCCTGTGAAAATTAGAGGGAATGGTGCAGGTTCAGAGGCCACACGCAGCAAGTAACCTATGAACACCCACCCTTGAAGCCTGGTTTTCATCATTGGACCAGTAGGGGCGGAGGCCCCGGCAATCTCCCTGCCCGAGGCCCAACTCAGGCAGGTGGGCTTGAGAGCCCCTCCCAGGGCTCCAGGGCTCTGAAGGCATCCAACACCTGGGCCGCTGCCCCTCACATCTTGGAAGTGGAGCTGTGCCGTGTTGCTGAGCAAAAGCCCCATCCAGCTCTCCGAGAACCAGATGAGAGGTAAGGGACATGGAGTTTTCCTGGAAACTTGGACTCCAGCTGGTGTGGGGGTCAGAGCAGCAGGCTGAGCCTTGAGGGGGCCTCCGGCAGGCTCCCAAGGCTGCACTGTGCGTCTCTTCCACCACACGCACTGGGGCGTGAGGCCAAGGGCATCGTCTACAGAGCGAGAGGAAATCTGGGGTGGCAGGGCTTGCGGGCGCAGGACAGCGCCAAGGGGCTTTCATCTCCCAGCGTAGAACGACCTTGTCCTCTGCCCCTGTCCGGGGGCCGCTGGGTCCCTCGTGACAGCAGCAAGGCAGGCAGCTCTGGTGTGGGGCCGACCAACAGGCCTCAGATCTGGAGTCACAGAACCAAGGACAAGAACAAGGGCCCCACGCACCTCCAAGCAGGCCCTGAGGCAGTGACGGACAGGCAGGACCCTCTCTCTGACCCTTCCTCACTCCTTACCCAGAGAAGCCGGGAGAGCTGGATGCCGAGGGACTGGGAGAGAGAAGGCCTCCCGCAGGGGCTCATGGACAGGAAAACAGAGGAGCCTGCCAGGGCCATGGCCACTGGCAGGACAAGTGCCCACTGGACCCAAGAGGTCTGCAGGGCAGAGCCCAGCCCTGGGTTCCCACAGAGGCGGCTCGGGCAGTGGCTGATCTGCCACTCGTTCACTCAGTTTAGTGAGCAGCACGTGAAATGCTAAATCCATGTGGGCTCAGGAGCAGCCTTAGAAGAGGAGAACCCCACAGTTCGTCGGTGAAGCCCCCACCCCAAATCTCCCACAGTCCTGCTCAAGCCCAGGGTGGCAGGTGTCCTTTCTAATGGGTGAGAGCCCCTCACCAGGAGCCGGGGGCTGCGTGCACTGTGGACCCTCACCCGTGGGGGCCTTCCAGGACCCCAGCAGATGCCTGAAACCCGGAGTGCCCGACCCCGGAGAGTGTCTTCCTACACATACATATCCACCTGCGTGGGTGTGTGAATGTGTGTGGGTGTGTAGATGAGTGTGTGTGTCCACCTGTGTGTGAAAATATCTGTGTTTGTATTGGTGTGTGTGTCCATGAGTGTCTGTGTCTGTGTGGGGGTGTGTGCCCATGAGTGTGAGTGTGTGAATGTGTGTGGGTGTGTAGGTGAGTGTGTCTGTGTGTCAGTGTGCAAATATGTCTGTGTTTGTACTGATGTATGTGTCCATGAGTGTGTGAGTGCTTCTGTGTGGGTGTGTGGCGTGAATGTATGTCTATGTGTGCCTGTGTGTGTCCATGAATGTGTGAATGTGCATCTGTGTCTGTGTGTGAGTGTGTCAATATGGGTGGGTGTGTCCTCCGTGAGTGTGCGTGTGAGTGAATGGTGTCTGCATGCGGGTCCTCAACATGGGCCGTGTCTCCAGCACATGTGCCCCTGCCTCAGTGGACCCCACGGCCTGCTGGGAGACACAGCCCAGGTGCAGGGCACTCCACCTTCCAGGGCAGGCTTTGCTCTCAGCAGGTTTTCTCCCAAATCTTTGTCTCTGATCTTATCTGGGCGGAAGGTTTTACCAATGAGAAGCAGAAAGGCATTCCTTTCCTCCTTGCTGCCTGCTGACAAGAGGCAGCCAGTCGACCACTTGAAAGGGAGCTGGTACGGTCAGGCTGGGAGGGAAACTTGGATTACAGCCTCGAGATGATGCACTGTCCAGCCACTCTGCCTGGAGCTGGACACTGTGTGTGACACAGCGTTGCTGCTGGCCACTTCTAGTATTATTCTTTCTGCTCTTTCCTTTCCTTCATCACATGCTCCTGGAAGGGGCTCAGAGGTGTCCCCACCTTGCCTGTCTTGGGAAGTTGTCTCAGAAGGCCCTGTCCCAGTGGAAAGTGCTAGTGGCTCTGGGTGTCTGGGCCTGAATGGTGGGGTGTGGTCTGCTTTGCTCTGAGCAGAGCCCCTCCATGACAATGCCACAGTGTGCAGGGAAATGGGGGTGGGTGTGGGGGAAGCTAGGGAGCACCCCCATTCCTACTACCTTGAGCTCAGACCACCCTCTGCAACTTCCCTGGGGACCTCCATGGCAATGGGCCCTGGTCCAGTGGTGGGCTCTGCTCAGTCCAGGCCCTTTTGGATCAGAGTGTTACCAGCTTTCTGAGCCCATCCTTACCTCCTGAGCTTGACCTCAGCCTCCTGAGCTCCTCCTCCACCTCCTGAGCCTGTCCTCACCGCCTGAGCTCAGCCTCGGCCTCCTGAACTCATTCTCATCCTCCTGAGCTCCTCCCCAGCCTTCTGAGCTCTTCCTCCACCTCCTGAGCCTGTCCCCGGCTTCCTGAGCTCCTCCCCAGCATCCAGAGCCTGTCCCCAGGCCCTGAGCCCATCCTCAATCTCCTGAGTTCTTCTTCAGCCTCCTGAGCCTGTCCTCAGCCTCCTGAGCTCCTCCCCACCCTCCTGAGTTTGTTCCTGGCCTCCTAAGTTCATCGTAGCTCAAGGAGAAGGTCTTGGCTCCTCCTGCCTCCAGCAGCCCCTGGACTAGATGCCTAGTTTATCAGCAACCCAGATCTGAGCCTCCTATCTCAGACCCTGAACCATGGAACTGTGGGCACCAGGGAAAGCTCTGGGGCCTCCTTGGCTTAGATAGGACCATCAGCCCCAGCGCTGAGCCTGGCTTAGGGCCACCCAGGGACGTGTGCTCTTCATCACTTCCTTCCAGCCAGTATCGCAGTGTCGGGAAGACCCGCTCTGTCCTGGTCACAGCTGCCCCCTCCTGAGCAGGTGGTCCCTGTTCCACGGGGCTCCCCTCCTGAGCAGGTGGTCCCGGTTCCACGGGGCTCCCCTATGTCACCCTGGACCCAGTAATTAGACTCATCGGGTAGAAAGCTCCAAGGATCAGTGAGGTCTTGGGGGGTAAAAAGGCGAACACAATGATTGCTTTATCTCCCTCAAATATGCAGAAAGTGAGCTCCATCAGCACACATGGGCCGCAGGGCTTTGTGGGTCCCCAGGGCCCCCTCTGAATTAGGCTTTTGCTTTCCTGTGGGAGCAGCTTGTGCTCATTAGGGGAAGACGAGGTGCCAGTTCATCTGGTCGGCCCCCATGCAGCCTGTTGGAGCAATGGGCAGGTGGCCAGCAGTTTGCCCCACCTGTTTCTTTCTGAGTCTATTGTCCAGCTGAGAACTTTCTACTTGATCTGTGCAGGATCTCTGAGCAAGGCTGACCACTGCCCGGGCCCTGCATCTGGGCCCACAGAGGCCTCACTGCCCCAGATGCCACATCCCCAGTGCCCCGAGCTCCACCCATGGTGTCCCTTTTAGCTTAAAGCTGTGACTCTTCCCCTCTGCCATTGCTGGCAGATTTCTGGCCAAGGCCCAGACAAATTTCTATCAGGGGCTTGAATGGGGCTTGCCTGGAGCAGAGTTTTGAGCAGAACCTGAGGAAGCACAGGGTCCCCCACGACACGGGTGCTGGGAGATGCTTCCTCTGGGCTGCATCCTGATGGGGCCCCACTGGGGATGCTCTGGCCAGCGGGCACTTCAAAGGTCCCTCTGCTGCTCTGCTGAGGACAGTGATGATTCCTCAGTGTGACCACTCAGGTCCTTCCTTTTCCCCAGTGCCCAGAGCCATGTGCTGCCTGGGGATTCTGCTCAGTTACTTGGGACCCACCAGTGCCCACGGCAGGAGCTGCAGGCTCAGTGCAGCATGGGCCTTGGGACCTCAAGTGAGTGCGCAGCCACTCACCAGGTGACCCACCTGCCCCAGGGCCATCAGGCCACCAATGGTAGGGAAAGAAGGTGACAGAGGATGCGGGTGGCTATCTGGACCGTGTCTGCCTGGGGTGTGGGAGATGTCAGGGAACACAGGCCCCAGTCAGACGTAGACTCAGCTCCTAGTTGCTTTTGTGCCGATGGAGTGGTGGCCATGGACGGCACTGACACCCAGAACAGGATGTGTGGCCGCTGTCCACCAGAGCCTCTCTGTGGACCTGTGCCTGGGGCACACAGACCCCAGCATCTGAGTCCGCCTGTCGCTGGTGGGGGAGAGGGTACCGCAGGTGTCTAACGGAGGCAGAAGGTAGACAACAGCTCCCTCCAGAAGTCACTGCCCATCCAAGTCACGAAGCTTCCCATCAGTCCCCCGCTGCCTTTGTAACAGGAACTGCTCAAAACAGTGCCTTCGCCCTCTCCCAGCTCTGGAGGTGAGCGGTCTGGAACGGGCCTCACTGGGCTAAAACCAAGGTATCAGCCAGGCCTGGCCTCCTGGAGGCTCCAGCAGCGTCCCCTGTTCCACTCCTAGAGGCCCCCACATTCAGCCAGTGTTCCTGGACCCTCCAGCAGCTGCCTTCCCAGTCACGTGGGCTTCCCCTGCAGTCAGATCCCTCTCCGGACACGTCATTGCCCCGGCCTCACTCAATACTGCAGGACGCTCTTCCCATCCCCAAGCCCTTAACTTATCCACATCTGCATAGATCCCAAGAATCCCGACGTGGACCTCCCCAGGGCCATCACCCTCCTACCACAGCATCCCCTGGCCTTGAGGGCTGACCAGCTCAGCGTGGGAGACGCCAGGGTCCGGGCCGGCCTCGTGGCCTCCAGGCACCCTCTCCCATCCGTTCTCCATCAGGCGCCAGGCAAATCTCAATCCCCAAATCCCTTTGGCGCCGTGGCCGTAAAGAGAAAACCCAGCCTGGGCGTGGCCCCCACCTCCGTGGCCGCAGCCCTGCCCTCCCCACAGGCCGCTCCCCTCCTACTGCCAAGCCCGGGTCATGGCCTCAGCTCCAGCTTCTCACCGTTCCCAGGTTTTGCAAACTCTCCTGGGCCCTGTGTCTCACCTGCTTCTCCTAATTCTTACGTGGAGTCATGGAGGGTCCCCATATTGGGTTTTAGGGTTCAGAAGCAAACCCAACCCAGCAGGCTCCTCTCCTAGGAAGACCCCATCAGGGACCCCTCCCTTCCCACTGCTCTGCAAGCCTGCAGGGCCCACGGTGGCCCTGATCTGACAGCATCTCTGCGTGGTGGGGAGGGAGCCGCGGGTGAGCAGCCAGCAGCACTCGTCTCACGCCCTCCCCAAGGCGATGTGTGTCTATGTCCACGTGTGTCTGCGGGTGTGAGCGTGTCTGCATATGTACATCTCGGTGTAGATATGTGTGTATCCGTGTGTCTGTGTCTATGTCGCTGTGTGTCTGTGTGTCTGCATGTGTATATGCGTGTCTACATGTGTCTCCGTGTCAGTGTGTCTCTGTGCATATGTCCATGTGTCTCTGTGTGTCTGTCTGCATGTGTCTAAGGCTCACAGGACAGAAGCCGCAGCCCCACTTCTGTCAGGGCCATGGGGAGGTCAGTGTCCTGGAAAACACGTCCCCCAGGGGTCTCTGACTCACAGAACCACTTCCTCATGCTCTCTCTGCCCCCACAGCTGGGGTTTACAGGCGCCCACAGCTCAGACCCACAGCTGTGACTCACCCACCTGCCGGTCTCCAGCTGGGCCACTGCCCAGGAAGGGCAGCTGAGGACGGAGAAGGAGCCCACAAGCAGGCAGGGTCCCAGGCAGGGTGTCTGGGCCTGCACACAGCCTGCTGAGTGGCCCTGGGCAGCCCTTTTCTCACAGGACAGGAGGCCTCCAAAACCCTCTGTGCCCGAGGCCCAAGAGCACTGGGAAGGGCCTGTGAGGCTGGGCGGCCACGCAGGCCTCTCACCCCCGGCCGGTGCTGGCCAACAAGTGAGCCAGATGGCATTTCACTGGGTCTTGATCTGCACGTGTCCAAGTCTGCAAACACTGCTTCACATCTGCTTCTCCTGAGGGAGATGCCCCTTCATGTCTCGGGGTCTTTTTCCCATTCTTACTGATTTATAGAAATTCCTTGCATATTCCTGAGGCCTGCCCTTTGTTAGTTATGTCCCCGGTGAGTATCTTCTAATTTTTAGCTTCTCTTTCATTTTCTTTGGGGTTATTTTTGACCAATAGTTTTTTAAATGTGCTCACATTTTATCAGACTCCTATTTTATAGCCAGGACTTCTTACGTGTTTTAAGAAATCCTTCCCCACCCAAGGTCATAAATTGTCCACCTACATTTTCCAGACAAACTTTTACAGGAAAACTCTTACACAAGCTCTTGCCCCATCTGGGGCTTTGTGTATGTTGGGAAACAGGGATCTTATTTCTTTTTCCATATGGAAAATCAGTTTCCCACACCCAGTGATTGCTCTGTTCTTGCGGGAAGGGAAACTCCACAGGAGAACAGGGCAGCAGGGCCCCAAGGAAGGACGAGTGAGGCCCAGCCCAGATGCCCGCCCCAGGAGTTGTGAAACTCCAGGATGAATTCAGCATGGAACGACTTTAATCCATTCTAATCTAAGGATAAAACTCAGAGAAGTCATTGCTCCAGGTGAGGGTGCAGTTTGCACAATTAGCTAAATGCTGTCAGTACCAGGCTTTGGGGTTTTCTGTTCTCCTTTCACAGAAAAGGGCAGGGCAGGAAATGCAGGCACCAAACTGAAGGGGGTGTGCATGTGTGTGCTTCGCTGTGGGTGTGACTGTGTGTGTCTCTGTATGTGTGTCCGTATGTGTGTCTGTGTGGACATTCAAGCATGTGTGTGTGTCTGTGTCTGCATGTGCACACGTGTGTCTACATGTGTGTGCATGTGTGCCTGTGTATATCTGTATAGCTGTGTGTGCATGTGTGTCTCTGTATGTGTGCCTGTGTGTCTATATGCATCTCTGTGTGCACATGTGTCTCTATACATGTGTGTCTGTGTGCACATGTGTTTCTGTACGTATGTGTGCACGTGTGTGTGCATGTGTGCATATGCACGTGTTTGTGTGTGTATATGTGCACATGCGTGTCTACATGTGTGCTTGTGTGTTTCTGCGTGTGCACGTCTCCATATGTGTCTGTAGCTGTGCATGTGCATGTCTGAAGGTGCCTGCGTGTCTGTGTCTATATCGCACATGTGTGCATGCATGTATGTGTGCACGTGTGTCTGTGCATTGTGTGTGTGTGTGTGTGTCTGTGTATAAGTACATGTCTACATGTCTGTACGTAGGTGCCTGTGTGTACATGAGTGTATGTGTCTCTGGGTGTGTGTGGTACATGAGCAGGTACAGGTATGTGCATGTGTATGAGTGTCTGCATGTCTGTATGTGTGTGTGTTGGTGCTGTGAGGATGAAGATGTGCTTCTCCAGGCCCTATGAGGCCCCACCCCCTGAGCATAGGGAGACCTGCCCTCACATTTTGTGTGGAGAACAGTAGGTGAGGGTGGGCACCAGAGTGCCGATGGCAGAGGGCGGCCTCAGCCTGTGGAGTCTGCAGAGGGGATGGGGGCGTCTGCTCCTGGAGCCGTGCTCTTTTCCCTTTAGAGGCAGATTCCATATCCTAAGCTGAAGTTCAGTTCTGAGGCTTTGGGTCCAAAACCTTCTCAGTTGTAGGGTCAGGAGCAGGGGCACCAGGTCTGGGGACAGAACGTCAGCAGGTGGCTCCTGTCTCGTGCAGATGTGGGGCCTGCCTCACCCCATTCTCTGCCAGGACCCTGCAGGTTCAGACGCACATCAGGGACTGTGGCTCCCACCTTCCCTGCTCCTAACTCTTCTGTCCTCCCAGGCACACCCCACCTCCAGCCCTGGGCTCACTCCAACCATCACTTCAGGCAGGAGAGTCCCCATTTGTGGGTACTATTCATTCATTCATTCAGAATGATCCTGGCCGTCAGCCAGCCTGAGGGCGGAGTGCAGCTCCACCACTTCCGGCCAGGTGACCCTAGTCACGTTCGTGAATCTCCCAGCCTCTGATCCCACCTCTCTCAGTGGGGCAACAGCACCCGGTGCGCAGGGTGGCGGCCCAGGGTGGCCGTGGAGTGAGGCACTGGGGAGGGCTCCTGGGTCCTGGGCATCTGAACTGGCTGCACTCAGAAACCCCAGTGCAAATGGGGCAGAGCAACAGTGCGTCTGTGGCAATGGTCCTGGGCCCACAGCACAGTCCCGGGCATTCATTGAGTTCTCAATTAAATCAAAACCCCCTTCCACAGAAAGCCCCTCTCCACACTCAGAGGAGGCGGAGAGGCTGGAAGTGTCTCTTAATGAACCGTTTACTGTGAAATGCCTTTCGCCTTCCAAGCTGCAGTCTTAGAATTAAACCTGGCATTTGGATGCAATCATGAAGAGAGGGGGAGCTCCTCCGTCAGCCAGCAGGACACGATGAAAATCCAATTAAGTTGTGCATTTTAATTCCCCTGCCTGCCTGGGCTCATTGCTGGATGAGGGAGGGGGAGCACGCAGTTTTCTGTAGTTTATCTGCACAGCCCAGAGGCAGGTGTTTTACCCGCTGACAATAAAACCCAACAGAGCTGTGACCAAATGGGTGAAAATAGCAAGTCATTAAAAACGAGCATCTTGAATGCTCATCTTTCAATAACGTAGACGGAAAGTGCTGGAATAAAGAGATTAGGGAATTAATTGTATTGAGGATCCTCTCACTAGCAGACCCCAGGGCAGGAAAAGTTTCTGGCCACAATGGGATTATGTGGGCCCCAAGAGAAGGAACCTGGCTGGACACCCCTGTTGGTTCAGCAAGGAACCAGCTCAGATTTTTGGAACCTGAAAGCACTGAGGTCTTAAATCATGAAACTGGGCTTGAAAGAAAGGCACAAAAATAAGAAAATAAAAAAGAAAGAAAAGAGAAAGGAAGAAAGCCAGGGCCCTTGTAAGGTTCTTGGTCTTCCGGGGAGAAGAGAAAAATCCACCTCGGTTCATTTCTTAGAACTCGATGAGAAAACAGAGGTACTGTCTTCACTTGAATTAATTTTTACATTTAAAATCTGATAGTAAGGAGGAAAGGGTACGTTAGAACTGCAAGAAAATATATGCAGTAACTACAGATTTTATCATCCAGTAACCTGGGACTTTGAGGACAGGACATGCCTAGGACAGCAGTGTACGAGCACCCTGCAGAGCGGGCCACCCCTGAAGGGCCGCCCACACCAGGCACAGCGGGGGTGGTCAGGAGCCTGTGCCCTCGCTCCTTCTCATTCCCTGGGAACTGGCAGAACCATCGCTGCTCTGGGCCGGGTGCTGGCCTGGCTCCTCAGCTCTGCACCCCTCAGACT
Organism: Pongo abelii; assembly: GCF_028885655.2. Classification (NCBI taxonomy): domain Eukaryota; kingdom Metazoa; phylum Chordata; class Mammalia; order Primates; family Hominidae; genus Pongo; species Pongo abelii. Next base: position 83,336 of record NC_071991.2, read on the forward strand.
CTGCTGGAAGCGTCCCGTAGATCAGAGAATTCTGATCCCCGCCTCCAGGGATGGGGTGTCCACGGCATGTCTCCAGGTATGAACACGCACAATTTGGCATGAACACATGCCTTTGGCGTTCTCTGGGACTAGACTGGGCAGATTAACAAGGTACCTTTAAACAGGGGTGCCCAACCCCAACTGCGGACAGGTACTGGTCCGTGGCCTGTTAGGAACTGGGCCTCACAGCCTCCCGTCGGATCAGCGGCGGCATTAGATTCTCACGGGAGCATGAACCCTGTTGTGAACTGTGCGTGTGAGGGATCCAGGTTGCGTGCTCCTTATGAGAATCTAACTGATGCCTGATGATATGAGGTGGAACAGTTTCATCCCAAAACCATCCCCCCAACCCCACCCTCATCCCAAAGTCCGTGGAAAAATTGTCTTCCACGAAACTGGTACCAAAATGGTTGGGGACGGCTGCCTTAAAACACAAGGTTGATTTATAGTAAAGAAGCAACAGGCACTGAAATTCACACCCAGGAGAGGAGCCGTGTGACCTAAAGGAACACAGTCCATTCCAGTCCTGCAGGAAGCAATCAGTGCTTCTTAAACGTGACGCAGTTCTCACCTAGTCCGGTGGCTATTTCCCCTCCCACTTTCCTGGAGGAACACCGCTGCTAGGCTCTAGGTTTCTGACAGCTCAGCCACTTAAAAGTAGGAAATCCAGCTGCCTAGGACCCATCTTGGTCTGTCCTTCACTCAGTGTGACCTGGAGGTTCCTTCGCCTTGTTATGCAAATGTTACGATCTCACACCCAGAGTGCAGCAAACATGAAAACCTGGCATTATGAATGTGGATTCCTCCACAGAATAGAACCCTAAATCATGGTATATGATCTAATTAAATGGAATATTAAAATGAATGAGCTAGAATTTATAAATCAACATAGATAATCTAAGAACAAATTAAATACAGGGACACCAGCGAGATGGAGAACTAGGAAGCCCCATGGAGCCCTCATTCCCCCACCGAGACACTGGTTAGCAATAATCTATGGACAGAGCAGCTGGTGTGAGAACCCCAGAATCCAATTAGGAGGTTGCAGCACCCCTGTGAGTGCAAAGCCCAGAAGGGCCACATCTGAGCAGATAAGAAAAAAAGTCAGCATTTCGTGCCCTCGTGCCTACTGCTCCCTGGCATGATAGGAGCCCTCAATGCCCTCAATGCCTGGCTTCTCTCCAGAGAGGGAGAGAGAAGAGTGGAACATGCATCCAACGTTCTCGCTTTTCAGGGGGCTGCCGTGGGACTGGTATCTGCCTCACCTGACTCAGAGCACTGAGGGGAACTTGCAGCGCTTGAATGTCGGGTGAGGGGCTGCTGAGAGCAAAGACGAGCACCTTCGCTCAGCACAAAGGAGCTTGCGGAGCGACGGACACCAGAGGACAGAGGCCTCCTGAAAAACAGGAGCAAAACTCTAACTGGAAGATTACTTACACAAGCCCAAAGAAGATGCATCCCCAGAAAAGGCTGAGAAGTTCCAGAATCTCTACCTGGGCTGATTAGTGAAGGTACAAAGCAAGTTAACAAAGACTGCGGGAAGCCCAATTTGTTTGAAATGCCCAAATATCAATACTAGATCACAAGGCATACAAAGAAACAGGAAACCAAGGCCCAGTCAAAGGAACAAAATATATCTCTGGAAATGACCCTAAAGAAACAGAGATGAATTAACTGACTGTTCCAGATAACCATCTTAAAGATGCCCAGTGAGCTAAACGAGAACGTAGACAACTGAACGAATTCAGAATATGACTTATGAACAAAAATGAGAATATCAACAGAGATAGAAATTATAAAAACAGAACAAACGGAAATTCTGAAACTGAAGAATAATTGAATTTTAAAAATCAATAGAGGAGTTCAACAGCAGACTTGATCAAGAAGAAAGAACCATCAAATTTGAAGAAAAACTATCTGAAATTATTGAGTGAGAGGAGGGAAAAAAAGCATAAAGAAAGTAATGAGAGCTTATGAGACTTACAGGAAACCATCAAGCAGGATAATGGAGGTGTACCTCAGAGATGTTGTGGCTTTGATCCCAGACCACTGCCATAATGTGAATATCACAACAAAGTGAATCACAACATATTTTGTTTTCCTGGTGAATATAAAGGTAATGATTATACTATACTGTAGTCTGTTAATTGTGCAATAGCATTATGTATTTTAAAAAGTATATACCTTAATTAAAATACTTTTTTGGCTAAAAATGCTAATGATCATCTGAGCCTTCAACAAGTCATAATTTATTCATGATGGGGGCTCTTACCTCAGTGTTGATGTCTGCTAACTGATGAGCGTGACAGTTGCTGAAGACTGGGGTAACCATGACAATTTCTTAAAACAACAATGAATTTTGCCTCTTCAGTGGACTCTTTGTTTCACAAAAGACTTATCTGTAGTATGTAATGTCGTTTCACAGCATTTTACCCACAGTAGAACCTCTTTCAAATTTGGAGCCAATCCTCTCAAACTCTGCTGCTGCTTTATGTAATATTCTGAATCACTTGTTGTCACTTCAAGAATGTTTGTCTCTACCAGGAGTAGATTCCATCTCAAAAAACAACTTCCTTTGCTCATTCATAAGGAGAAACTCCTCATTCATTAAAGTTTTACCCTGAGATTGCAGCAATTCAGCCACATCGTCAGGCTCCTCTTCTCATTCCAGTTCTCTCACCGTTTCCACCGCATCTGCAGTTCCTTCTTCCATTAAAGTCTTGAACCACTCAAAGTCACCTGTGAGGGTTGGGATTAAATCCCTGCAGACTCCTGTTCATGTTGATATTTTGCCCCCTCCCATGAAACAGGAATGTTCTTAATGGCATGTAGAGTGGTGAATTACTTCCAGAAGGCATTCCGTTCGCTTTGTTTGGATCCAGCAGAGCAATCACTATCTACGGCAGCTATAGCCTTAAGAAATGTATTTCTTTTTTTTTCTTTTTTTTTTTTTTTGAGACGGAGTCTCGCTCTGTCGCCCAGGCTGGAGTGCAGTAGAGTGATCTCGGCTCACTGCAAGCTCCGCCTCCCGGGTTCACGCCATTCTCCTGCCTCAGCCTCCTGAGTAGCTGGGACTACAGGCGCCCGCCACCACGCCCAGCTAATTTTTTGTATTTTTATTAGAGACGGGGTTTCACCGTATTAGCCAGGATGGTCTCGATCTCCTGACCTCATGATCCGCCCACCTCGGCCTCCCAAAGTGCTGGGATTACAGGCGTGAGCCACTGTGCCTGCCCAGAAATGTACTTCTTAAATAATAAAACTGAAAGTCAAAATTACTCCTTGATCTATGGGCTGCAAATGGATATTGTGTTAGCAGGCATGAAAACAGTATTAATTTCTTACATCTCCATCAGAGCTCTTGGGTGACCAGCTGCATCATAAATGACCAGTAATATTTTGAAAGACATTTTTTTCCTGTGCATAGGTCTTAACAGGGGGCTTAAAATATTCAGTAAACCATATGCTATAACAAATGTGCTGTCATCAAAGCTTTATGTGCCATTTATGGAGTGCAAACAGAGTAGATTTGGCATAATTCTTCAGGGCCTTAGAGTGTTCAATATGGTAAATAAGCATTGGCTTCGACTTAAAATCACCAACTGCCTTAGTAATTAACAAGACAGTCGGTCTGTCCTTTGAAGAATTGATGCCAGGTATTAACGTCTCCTCTTTAGCTCTAAAAGTCAGAGATGGCTTCTTATTTCAATAGAAGGCTGTTTCGTCTACATTGCAAATCTGTTGTTTAGCGTAGCCGCCTTCATCAAGGAGCTCAGCTAGATCTTCCGGAGAACTTGCTGAAGCCTCTACATTAGCATTTGCTGCTTCACCTTGAGCTTTTATGTTATGGAAATGGCTTCTTTTCTTAAGCATCGTGAACAGCTACTTCTCTCAGCCTTCACTGAATTGAAGAGAGTTAAGACCTTGCTCTGGATTGGGCTTCGGCTTAATGGAATATTGTGGTTGATTAGATCTTCTACACAGACCACTAAAACTATCTTCATATCAGCAAAAAGGCTGTTTTACTTTCTTATTTATGTGTCCACTAGAAAAGCACTTTCAATTTTCTTAAATAAGTTTTCCTTTGCATTTATAACATGGCTAACTACTTGGGGCAAGAGGCCTAGCTTTCAGCCTGTCTCGGTTATTGACACACCTTCCTCACTAAGCTCACTAAGGTCACTTCCAGCTTTTGACCTAAAGTGAGAGATGTGTGACTCTTGCTTTCACTTGAACACTTAGGTCATTGTAGGGCTATTAATCTAATTTCAATATTATTGTGTCTCAGGTAATAGGGAGGATCAGGGAGAGGGAGAAAGGTGAAGGAATGGCCAGCTGGTGGAACAGTCAGAACATACATAACATTGATCAATTCAGTTCACCATCTTATATGGTATGGGCAAGGTGTGTGGCACTCCAAAACAATTGTAATAGTAACATTAAAGATCACCAATCACAGGTCACTATAACATATATAACAATAATGAAAATTATTTTGTAACAATAATTTTCATTATTGTTATATATGTACCAAATTATGGTTATAAATGTACCAAAATGTGACACAGAGACAAGAAGTGAGCACATGCTGTTGGAAAAATGGCACTGGTGGACTTGCTGGAGGCAGAGTTGCCACAAACTTTCCATTTGCAAAACAAAAGCACAATGTCAGGTGTGCATGGTGGCTCATGCCTGTAATCCCAGCACTTTGGGAGACCAAGGCAGGCAGATTGTGTGAGTCCAGGAGTTTGAGACCAGCCTGGGCAACGTGGCAAAACACTGTCTCAACAAAAAATAAAAAAAAAATTAGCCAAGCATAGTGGTGCACACCTGCAGGCCAGCTACTTGGGAGGCGGAGGTGGGAGGATTGCCTGAGCCTGGTAGGTGGATGTTACAGTGAGCTGAGATCTTGCCACTACACGCCAGCCTGGGAGACAGAGCAAGACCTCATTTCAAAAAAAAAAAACCAAAACACCCACAATGTCTGTGAAGTGCGATAAAGAAAAGCACAATAATAAAAGCTATGCCTGTGCACACATTATGGGAGTTCCAGAATAGAGAGAGAACGTGGTGAAGGCCTATTTGAAGAAATTATGGCGGAAAACTTCCCAAATTTGAGCAAAAGAATGGACATAAGAGTTCAAGAAATTCAACTAGAATAAATCCAGAGAGACCTATTATTATCAAACTGTCAGAAGTCAAAGACAAAATGAGAATCTTGAAAACAGCAAGAGAAAAGCAACTCATCAGTACAAGGACTGTCAGAAGTCAGAGACAAAATGAGAATCTTGAAAACAGCAAGAGAAAAGCAACTCATCAGTACAAGGGAGCTCCCATAAGATTGTAAGTGGGTTTCTGAGCAGTAACTTTGTAGGCCAGAAGGGAGTAAAATGATATATTCAAAGTGCTACCAGAGTAAAAACTGCCAGCCAAGAACACTATATCCAGCAAAATTATCCTTCAAAAATCATCCCAAATAAACAAAAACTGAGAGAATTCAACACCATGAGATATTTCCTACAAGAAATGCTAAAAGGAGTTCTTTGAGTTGAAATAAAAGGACACTAGACAGCAACCCCAAACTACATGAAAATATAAAACTCTCTAGAAAAGGTAAATATATAGACAAATGTAGACTCCTGTACTATCATAATGTTAGTGTATAAATCACTTTTAATTCTTGTATAGAATTTAAAAGATGAAAACATTTTAAAATAATCATAGGACTTTGTTAATGGTTACACAATATAAAATGTATACTCTGAGACATCAATAGCCAAGTGTAGGGGAGTGAAGATGTAAAAGAGTACAGTTTTTGAGTGCAATTGAGGTTAAACTGCTATCAGTTTAAAATGGATTATTATAACTTTAAGATATTTTATGTAATCCCATGGCGAATATAAAGAAAATATTTATAGAAGACATACAAAAGGAAATAAGAAATCAGAGCATGTCACTGTAATTTTTTTTTTTTGAGACAGAGTCTTGCTCTGTCACCCAGGCTGGAGTGCAGTGGCACAATCTCGGCTCACTGCAACCTCTGCTTCCCGGGTTCAAATAATTCTCCTGCCTTAGCCTCCTGAGTAGCTGGGATTACAGGTGTGTGCCACCACGCCCGGCTAATTTTTGTATTTTTAGTAGAGATAGGTTTTCACCATGTTGGTCAGGCTGGTCTCAAACTCCAGACCTCGTGATCTGCCTGCCTTGGCCTCCCAAAGTGCTGGGATTACAGGTGTGAGCCACCACACCTGGCCTATAAAAAATTTTAAAAGTACAAAGGAAAGGAGTAAGAAGGAAAAAGGGAGACAAAATAGCTATAAAACATAAAGAAAACAATTAACAAATTGGCAATAGTAAGTCTTCCTTACCAGTATTTCTTTAAATGTAAATAAATTAAACTCCCTAATCAAAAGACATAGATTGAATTGATTAAAAATAAAAAAAACAAGATCCAACTATATGCTGTCTACAAGAAATAAACAGGAACACAACAATGGTAAGAGACCTCAATACTCTCCTTTCAACAATGGAAAGAAGAACCAGATAGAAGACCAGTAAGGAAACAAAGGACTTGAATAGCACTATAGACCAATTGGACCTAACAGACGTATATAGAACACTCCACCCAACAGCAGCAGAATAGAGAATACATTCTTCCCAAGGGCACGTGGAATATCTTCCAAGAGAGACCATATGATCGGCCACAAAACAAGTCTTAACACATGTAAGAAGTTTGAAATAGAAAATATATGTTCTGATCACAAAGGAATGAAACTAGAAATCAATAGCAGAAGGAAAACTGGAAACTTCACAATTAGTGAACATTTAAAAACAGACTCAAGAAACCAAAGGATCAAGGAAGATATCACAGGGAAAAATAGAGAATATCTTAAGACAAATGAAAACAAAAATGCAACATACCAAAACTTATAGGATGCAATGAGAGCAGTATTAAGAGGGAAATTTATAGCGGTGAAAACTTACGTTTAAAAAGAAGATGGATCTCAAATAAACAACCTAACTTTATATCTCAAAGAACTAGAAAAAGAAGAACAAGTGAAACACGAATTAGCAGAAAGAAGGAAATGGTAATGATTAGAACAGAGATAAACACAATAGAGAATAGAAAACAATAGAAAAATCAACAAACTGAAGAGCTGGATTTTTGAAAAGATCAAAAAATTGACAGAAACTCTTAGCTAGATTAGCTAAGAAAAAAAGAGAGAAGACTCAATTAAATCAGAAATGAAAGAGGCCCCTTACAACTGATGCCACATAAATAAAAAATACGATAAGAGAATATCATGAACAACGGCTATACACCAACGAATTGGGCAGTCTGGAAGAAATGGAAAAATTCCTAGAAATATACGACCTACCAAGATTGAATCATGAACAAATAATTATCTGAAAAGACCTATAACTAGTAAGGAGATTGAATTAGTCATCAAAAATCTCCCAAAAAAGAAAAGCCCAGGACCAGATGGCTTTACTGGAGAATTCTACCAAGGTTTTAAATAATTAACAGCAATCCTCCTCACATTCTTCTGAAAAGCTAAACAAGAGGAACACTTCCAACCTCAATGTATGAGGCCAGCATTATCCTGATACCAAGCCCAGACAAGAAAGCTACAGGAAAAGAAAACTACAGACCGATTTCCCCGATAACTGTTGATGCCAAATCCCCAACAAAATACTAGCAAACCATATTCCACAGCACATTAAAAGGATTATACTCCCTGACCAAGTGGGATTTACTCCTGGAATGGACGGATGGCTCAACATATGAACATCAATCAAGATAATCTGCCACATTATCATAATGAAGGACAAAAACTACATAACTGTCTCAATTGATAGAGAAAAAGGACTTGAGAAAATTCGACACCCTGTTATGAGAAAAACTGTAACTCTGCATGGTTGTGTCCTGTTTGCATCCTGAAGTTCTCCAGACCTACTTTCCCAAAGGACCCAACAGATTCAAGCCTCATCTGCAGGAGAATCGAGTCTCTTCCATCTCCGCGGGCCTGGGCAGGTCTGTTCCCTCTCTGGGTCTGCCATTCCCTTCTGACCAGGGATAAAGATCAGCCTGGAAAGCTGTAAGCTGCACCTGCCTGAGGAACTGAGGTGTGCCCTTTCCCTGTGACTCTTCCCTGAGGGTGTTCCAAAGGCACATGGCAAGGCTGCTTCACCCCAGTCATTCACAGGACCCTGGGCCCTAGGAAGCCAGCTCCAGGCCTCTCCCTAGCATCACTGATCCAACAGGCTTGAACACACCCTCCTTAACTTCCCTCCTTTCTCTGCATTGGAAACTAGGGGAGAGTTATTTGCCTAATTATGCACGTTGTTTAGTGCCTTTACACATCAACATTTAGTGTTATGCTCCTGAGAGGCCAAATGCTTTACAGCATTTTCTTCAGTATTATATTCCATGTTAGTTGCAAGTAGGCCTATTAAAGGCAGGGCTGACTTCACAAACAGCCAGAAAAAGCACAGAGGGGCCCCACTTGGAGGCAGCAGGCCTCAGGCTCATTAAGGAGGCCCAGAAAGCTGAGGACTCCTTGCCCTTGAAAGGCCCTGTGTACAGCCAGCATGCCAGAAAGAGCCTTGGAGCTCCGTGGATTTCAAGGCAAAAGGGAGCCAAACATGCACGGATGCCTCTTTCCTGTGCCTGGGGGTTTGTTTCTTCAGGAAATTCCAAATGGATCTCATTCCCTGGAATTTCAGTTGCACCATTGCTTAGTCACTCAATAGTCATCTGTCACTCACCAAAGCCACAGAGTGGGGCCTGAGGGTCACTGCTGTCATGGATACACTTGCTGATTTGTGACCCAAGTCAGGTCTGGATTACGAAGGGCTTTGAATGAATGACTGAGGTTTTGGGGCCAGATGGTAGAGAAAGGCAGCCATGGGGGATTTTGGAGAGAGGCCAGGGTGAAAGGTGGGAAGACCAAGCAGGAGAGTCCAAGGGCATCCATGAAAGGGCACCTGGGGTGGAGAGGACTCGTGGTCCAGATGAGACACCACTGAGCCACGTTGGGAGAAGCCTGCAGATGGGAGGTCACTTGGCTGTGAGCAGATGCACTCCTGGGAGGTGGCAGAAGCCAGATGGGATACAATAAAAATCCACATTTAATTTTTCCATTGGTGTGTGTGCTTCCGGAACTCCCCACACAGCAGCTTAGGAGTGGGTCCATATTCCAACTACTTCATCTCTGGTGTAATCATGACACTCTCTGGCTACCCCAGGAGAGCATGGACCAACCTAGAGCTGGGCATAAATTTGAGACCGAGCTGCCTTAGGTTCGAGTCCAGCTCTGAGCCAGCCAGCTGTCCTCAGCAGTGTTCTGGACCCCTCTGCCCTTCAGTTCCTCATTTATAAGGTGGGAGTAATGGAAGCATATCTGAAGCATGAAGCCAGGGCCTTGCCTGCTCTGAGCTCCCTCAGGATGTTCCAGGCATGTAATGGGGAGAGCAGAGGCTGAGACCTGAGAGCCAATCACATGTTTCCCATCAAGAAGTTTCGACACAGATTCTAAGTCTGAGGAAAAAGGAAGGACTACAATTCAGCAATAAACTGGGGACTTCAATAACACACTTTCGTTACGGGTAGAACAAGTAGGCAAAAGATCAACAAAGAAATGTCAGATTGGAACAGTTGGCCGGCATCTGCAGAGCACGAGAGCACGCCACAAGCAACCGCAGAGCACGCCACCTGGCAACCGCAGAGCACGCCACCCAGCAACTGCAGAGCACTCCACCCAGCAACCGCATCTGCAGAGCACTCCACCCAGCAACTGCATCTGCAGAGCACTCCACCCAGCAACTGCATCTGCAGAGCACTCCACCCAGCAACTGCATCTGCAGAGCACTCCACCCAGCAACTGCAGAGCACTCGACCCAGCAACCGCATCTGCAGAGCACTCCACCCAGCAACCGCATCTGCAGAGCACTCCACCCAGCAACCGCATCTGCAGAGCACTACACCCAGCAACCGCAGAGCACACACACTTCTCGAGTGTGCTGGAGCTTGCTCCAGGAAGAACCACATGTTGGGCCACAGAGAAAGTCTCAATAAATTTCAAAGGACTGAAATCATACAAAGTGGGCTCTATAACCACAATGGAATTAAGTTAGAAATCAATAACAGAAAGAAATTTGAGAAATTCACCAAAATGTGTAAAATAAACAACACACTGTTATATAACCAACAGATCAAAGAAGAAATCACAACGGAAATTAGAAAATACTTTCAGATGAAAGGCATTACAAGAAAACCACAGACCAATATCCTTAAGAATATAAATGCAAAAATCCTCCACAAAATACTAGCAGATCAAATCCAGCAACATATAAAAAGAATTACGTGCAAAACCAGATGAGATTTATTCCAGGAACACAAGGTTGATTTGACATCCAAAAGCCAATCAATGTAATACAGCATATTAATGGATTCATATAAAACCACTCTTAGAAGAAAACATAGGAGGAAATCCTCATGGCCTGAGTTTGGCAATGGTTTCTTCAATATGGCACCAAAAGCACAAGTGATAAAAGAAAAAAGAGATAAATGACACTTCACTAAAATTAAAAACTTCTGTGCTACAACCAATGCCATTAAGAAAGTGCAAAGATAACCCACATAAAAGGAGAAAATATTAGCAAATCTTCTACAGTAATCCCCTCTTATCTGCAGGTGATACATCTCAAGGCCCCCAGTAGATGGCTGAGACCACAGAGATTACCAAACACTGTATATACTGTTTTTTCCCATATATATATATATACCTGTGATAAAGTTTAACTTATAAATTAGGCACAGGAAGAGATTATCAAGGATAACTATAATAAAATTGAACAACGATAAAAATAGGCCGTAATAAGACTTATGTGAATGTGACCTCTCTATCTCTCTCTCTCTCAATACCTTATTGCACTGTACTCACCCCTCTAAATACCTTATTGTACTGTTCTCACCCCTCTTTGTTGTGATCATGTGAGATGACGGAATTGCCTCCGGGAGGAGGTGAGGTGAGGTGGGTGAATCACGCAGGCATTGTGACGTTGCCTTAGGATGCTGTTGACCTTCTGATGAATGATCGGAAGGAGGATCACCAAGCCATGATGAGCAATGGCTGGATGTCAGGAGCAGGCGGTGTAATGACTAACGAAGGAGCAGTCTCTACAGTGTGGATACACTGGACAAAGGGATGGTTCATACCAGGGAGGGATAGCTTGGGCTGGCGCAAGATCTCACTGTGCTACTCAGAACAATGCACGGTTCCATGTCGTATTTTCAAGCCATGGCTGACCACAGGTAACTGAAACTGTGGAAACCAAGACACCAGGTAACTGGGGCCTGCTGTATCTGATAAGGGACTCATATCCAGAATATGTAAGGAACACTTAAAACTCAAATAAAATGACGGTTATTAACCCCATTTTAAAACGGGCAAAGGATTTGAATAGGCACTTCTCAAAAGAAGATGCACGAATGGCCAGTAAGTACATGAAAGGATGCTCAACATTATCCGTTATTAGGAAGAAGCAAATCAAGACCACAGGGAGATGCCACCTCATACACTCGGAGGGCAATCCTCAAAAAGACAGAAAATAGTCTTGACAAGGACTTAAGAAATAGGAACCTTCTTTGGGAAAGAAAATAGTGCAGAGAAAAACAATGAAAAGGCACTGAAAATGAGTTCAACATAGAGTGACCACATGGACCAGCAATCCCATTCCTAGGTGTGCGTCCCAGATAATTAAAACCATACATCCAGCCAGGCTAAGGGGGTCATGCCTGTAATCCCAGCATGAGATTACAGCCTCGGGAGGCCGAGGCTGGCAGATCACGAGGTCAGGAGTTCGAGACCAGCCTGACCAATATGGAGAAACCCCGTCTCTACTAAAAATACAAAATTATCTGGGCGTGATGGCACATGCCTGTAGTCCCAGCTACTCAGGAGGCTGAGGCAGAAGAATCGCTTGAACCCGGGAGGCAGAGGTTGCAGTGAGCCGAAATCGCACCACTGCACTCCAGCCTGGGCAAGAGAGCCAGACTGTCTCAAAAACAAACAAACAAACATGCAACAAAAAAGTACATCCAAATAAAAACTTGAACACAGACGTTTGTAGCAGCACCACTCATAAAGCCAAACAACGGAAACAGTCCCGATACACATGACTGGCGAATGGCTACAGAAAATGTGGTGTATCCGTACAACAGGGTGTTATTACGCCATGAAAAAGAATGAACTACTTATTAAAAAAAAAAGAAAAGAAAAAAGAAATGAAGTGCTGACACATGCTACAAGGTGGATGAGCCTGAAAACATTATGCGAAGTGAAAGCAGCCAGTCACAAAAGACCACGTACTATATGTTTACATTTTGAGAAACGTGCAGAACCCATGGATACGGAAAGTGGATTTGTGGTTCTTTAGGGCTGGGGGTGGGGGCAGTGCTGGTGGCTGAGGTAGCTAAAGGGTATGGAGCTTCTTTTTGAGGTGGTGAAAATTTTCTAAAGTTGACTGTAGTAATGGCTGTAGAACTCTGTGAATATACTAAAAACCATTGTATACTTTAAATGGGTGAATTGCATGGTATGTGAATTATAACCCAATAAAGCTGTTTAAAAAATAGTGCGGGGCAGGTGGAGGGAACGAAGAGAAGGTAGTTAATGGGTACGAATAAACGGTTTGGTAGGAGGGGTGAGTTCTAGTGTTGATAGCACAGTGAGGGGATTATAGTTAACAACAACGTACTGTACGTTTTCAAATAGCGAGAAGAAAAGATTTGAAATGTTCCCAACATGAAGAAAGGACAGATGTTTGAGGTGATGAACGTCCTAAATACCCCGATTCCATCATTACACATGGCACGCGTGTATCAAAATATCACATGCACCCCATAAATATGTAAAATGTTATGCATCAATAAACAATTAAAAATATAAGCATTGCATAGTGTCTTCCTTCCAAATAATACAATATGAAAAGGGGAAAAAGAGCAACTTTACAGTGGAGAAAACTGGAAACCTCTGCCTCAGCCACATCGCCGAGGTTGACATCACCGGTGACAAGTCACGCAGATGGCAAGGACCTTGGTGTGATGCTGTGGGAAGGGCACTTTCCATCCTCCCCACAACCCATGACCCCAAACTAATCTTAGGAAAAAGATCAGACAGGTCCCAAATGAGGGACATTCTACAAAATACCCAACCAGTCCTCCTCAAAACTGTCAAGATCACCAAAAATAAGGAAAGTCTGAGAATCTGTCACAGCTACGAGGGCCCTAAGGAGACATGAGGACCAACTGTAACATCATACTTTGGATTCTGAGGTAGAAAATGGATATTAAGGGAAAACTGAGGGAATCTGAATAAAGTATGGACTTTAGTTCCTACTACTACATCAACATGGGCTAATTCACTGTGACAAAGGTACAATATAATGTGACATGGTAAGAGTAGGGGAACCTGGGTGTGGAGTATACAGGAACTCTGTGCTATCATCACAATTTTTCTTTATATCTAACAATGTTCTAAAATGAAGTTTATTTTAAAAATAAAAAATAAAGACAGGGCTCCTTGATATCAATAAACCCCATGAAAATACATTCATTAATAATCACGGAAGCACCTCCCCCAGCACATGTGCATATGACACCCTTGCACACACTCAACCCAAGCACACGTGCACATACACATCTGTGCACACACACTCAACCCAAGCATGTGCATACATTCACACTCATGCACAAACACCCAATCCAAGCATGCATGCATGTGTGCATCTGCACCCACAGTCAACCCAAACACGTGTGCACATTACACCCATGACACACCCAACCTAAGCACATGCACACATGCTCAACACAAGCACGTGCACACATGCATACCAGGCACACACAATCCAAGCACATGCACTTCTGTGCACACACATGATGCAAACACATATGCATTGCACACCCATGACCATGCAGTCAACCCGAACACATGCACCCAGGCACATACTCAACCCAAACACATGCGCCCAGGCACGCATGTGCACACACACTCAACCCAAGCACATACTCAACCTGAACACATGCACCCATGCACATACTCAACCCAAACACATGCACCCATGCACATACTCAACCCGAACACATGCGCCCATGCACATACTCAACCCGAACACATGCGCCCATGCACATACTCAACCCGAACACATGCGCCCATGCACATACTCAACCCGAACCCAAACACATGCACCCATGCACGCATGTGCACACACACTCAACCCAAGCACACGTGCACATGATACCATGCACACACACAATGCAAGCACTTCTGCACATATGTGCATGTATGCATGCACTTGATCCAAGCCCATGTGCACATAGACACCCATGCACACTCAACTTGAGCACAGAAGCAGATACATACATGTGCACACACACTCAACCCAGGTATGCATGCACGCCCATCTGCACACTCAAGCCAAGCACATGCACACAGGCACACTTGTACACACACACTCAACCCAGGTATGCATGCACATACACGCCCATCTGCACACTCAAGCCAAGCACGTGCACACATGCACACTTGTACACACACACTCAACCCAAGTACGTGCACACAGGCACACCCATGCATACATACTCAACCCAAGCACAGCTCACCAGGGAGAGAGGCCCAGGAACAGACTCTGACAAAACAATGAAGAGAATCCAAAAAGCAATTACGCTGCCAAGTGTTACGCAAATACAATTATTGGAATTGCTAGTCAAAAACGGTTAATAGAATGATTAAGATAGATTGACCTAAAAGCTGATTTTAAATTAACCTGACATGTGCATACTATCTAAATAATTACTCTTTCCTCTGATTTAGTCTCTCATTAAAATCAGATTTCTTTGGGAGAAATTATACATTTGCACCATCGTTGGGAAGAACAAGCCATGTTCATTCATGCACTGATGAAAATAGGAGATTATTAGAGGAGGTAAAATGGGAATATATTTTCCTGGCATTCCCTGGGGCAGTGTGATCTGTCCCTGTAATAAACCACCGCTTCCTCCTAGCCTGCCACTCGGGAGGTGAGGGAAGCCAGTTAAGATGGCCTCAACTAAGGATCCCAAACCACTAGTGTCTGTGTGTGTCTGTGAAGCTCACTCACAGGGGAAGGGCCTGTGGGGTGGGTAAGGAAGAGAAATGAGCACTTGGAGACACCAGGCAACCAAGGAGACCCAGAGGAAACTCGGTACGTCTGCATCGAACACGTCTTCATGGGTGAGAAAACTGCAGCCAAAGAAGGAGACGGATTGTTTCCAGGCAAACAGCAAGCCCTGGCAGAGAGAGCAGGGACAGAGGCTGTTTTCAGCATCCAGCATCTCCGTTCAGCTCATGATTTCCTGCCACACCCCAGATAAAATGAACCCCTGTGGGGGTTTGTCTGTGCACGCGTCCAGGGCCTATCCCGGTCTGTGTGAACAGACTGGCCCTGCATCCCAGCACAGAAGCCTGGGCTGAACACCAAAGGCCCCCACAGCGGGAGGCAGGTCCCGGCCACTGCTGCCTCCACAGCCATGGCTCCAGTGTGCAGATCTCAGCTGGTGTCTAAAACATGAGGGCACTGGGTCACTACAGCTATGGGCCTCCTTGTTCATTGAAACGCTTGGAGTTATCTCGATAACATTTTTTAAATGGATAGCCACTTCACATTTTTTTAAGATAAAGAATTTCCCCATCAAAATTATTCAGATTCAGTAATAACACATTATTAGGATAAGCAGGACATGCAAGATGCTACAAAATGATCTATTACTTGGAGGATTTTAAAACCCTAATGAGAAAAATGCTCACTACCATTTATTCGTTCTCTTAGCCTTCAGCACCATTAGTCTGAGGAGCAGCATGGGACTGGGGCTGGCTGCATCCACACTCACCCCTCTGACTGCTCCAGAACCTTTTCTTCAAAGAGAAATCTCTGCACTCTGCAGGGAAGGTAAGTGGCGACCCTTAGGTAGCTGAAAGCACGGGGAAAGAGAGCAGGAAGAGGTGGGAACACGGAGATGGAGAACACAGGCAGCAGCACACTCAACACAGGTGGAGTCTGTGTCCCCCTCCAGTGACAGCCAGAACCAGGACCACCAGGGATCCGACATCACTGGCCCCATCCCGTAGGGTGGGCTGTGGGCAGGGAACAGCTGAATCGCCAGGCCACTCTCAGACCCTTGGCAGACACAAGGAATAACAGCTGTGGCTGCCGCTGTGGCCGCAGTTCCAAAGTTTGGAGAGAAATAGCAGCAAGTGGCAGCACCACTGTCAGTCAACTTGAGTGCTTCTCGGACAAAAGAAGACAGTTCTCCTGGTTCCCAAAGACTTGCAAAGGCTGTGCGTTCTTCAGGCAGCTACTGCACCAGCGGCCTCTGAGTGATAAGGAAAGGAACCAGGGCTCAATCCTATTCCTGAGTGAGTCAAAGCAACTCCGCACTCCCTGCCAGCACCGAGGGTGACCCCCGAGCCCTGCTCAGGTGCTGTGGGGCCGAGATCTCCCCTCCCCGCCGTGGGCAGGGAAAGGGCAGCAAAGGCTCTCTGCCACGCCTGTGTTCGGGCTCCAGAGCTCTTGGCCTGGTGTCTGGAAGATGGGATTGCTGCCTTGGACAAGCCCCTCCTCCTTGCTTTTCCCTTTTTCCCACAGTGGGGTTTAAGCTAAGGCCCTATTCCTAGATCACTAATAATGATAGCAGGCACCATTTATGAACGCCTACTGTATCCCAGTGCTGCTCTCAGTGCTGTACCTGTATTCTCTCACCTCATTCTCTCAAGGGCCCAGTAAGGTAGCCACTTCATTAGCCATCTTTTATTAAAGAGCAGACTAGGCACAGAGATGGTAGGTCACTTTCTGAAGGTCACACAGCGAATGCAGGTGAGAACCAGGCTGTCCACGAAGGAAGTCTGACCCCTGATTGGGCTGTAATCACTGTGCTGTGCAGACACCCTCTCCATCAAGACCCTTCTGCGTTGCACCCCCTCCCGTCCTCTTCTCTACTTGGAAATGAAGTAGCTTTCAGGGGACTCTTATCAGGCTCCCGCCTTCCCAGGCTGGCCCCACACAGCCCCAAGACAGGAGCCCCCCAGTGGCGCCTTGGTGTGCTTCTTGAGGGTTGCCTTAATATTCCCCAGGCACCCACGGGAGGCACCTGAGGTTTGTGGCTTGTGCCACGCAGTTCCAGGGCCTCCAGCACCCACCTGCAGACACGGCTTCAGCCGGCCCATCCTCTTTCTGTTTCTTTCCCTAGCTTGTTTAAGTTTCATTCACAAACAGTAAAGCCCATTCATGTGACAGTTGTATACAGTCATGTAACATCTACCACAGTCAAGACGTGGAACATTTCACTCTCCTAAAAACTGTTCTCCTGCCCCTTCAGATTCCCTCCTCCAGCTCCCAGCCCCAGGCAGACAGTGAGCTGATTCCTGTCCCTGTAACTTTGCCTTTCCTGGAAGCTTATAGACGTGGAACAGTACTCTCTCTCTTCCACTTAACTTGATGATTTCAAGACTCACCCATGTCATGTGGGTTTAATATTGTGTTCATTTTTTATTAATGGGTAGTATCTTATAATATGCATGTTACATAGGTTATCTACTTGCCTGTTGATGGGCATTTGGGCTGTTTGCAGTTTGGATGTATTACAAATAACGTTGGTGTGAGCACTTGTGTCCACGTCTTTGTGTGGACATATGTTTTCATTTTCCTGGGGTAAATATTTAGGATTCGAATTGCTGGGTCATGTGGTAAGTGAATGTTTTACTTCTCAGATAGTGTCAGTCCATTTTCCCAAGTATTTCCATTTAAAATTCCAACCAAATTTCATGCATTCCAATTTAAATTGTATGTAAATTCCCATTGTTCTATATCCTTGTCAACACTTAGTATTGTCAATCTTTTTGACTTTAGACTGGTTTTAATGTGTACTTCTTTGATGGCAGGTGATGTTGAACATTTTTTCATGCACCTATGTGTCATATATCTTTTTTGTCATGTGTTTGTCCAAGTCCTTTGCAATTTTTAATTGCAGTTTTCAAATTATTGACTTATAAGATATCTTCATATATTCTGAGTACAAGCCCATTGTCAGATGTGGATTTTGTAAAATTATTCTGCCAGTTTGTAGTCTGCTTTTGCATTCCCTTAACTCTGTTTAATTTTGAGCAAACCTTTTCAATTTTGTTGAATTTGCTTTATCATTTTTTATCACCTGTGCTTTCACATCTTTTTTCTAAAAAATGTTTATTGTAGCCCAAGTCATAAAAATTCTTCCCTATGTTTTCTTCTAGAACTTTAAAAGTTCTAATAACTTTCAGTCCATGATCCATCTCAAGATAATTTTGCATGTGGTGGGAGGTAAGGCTTGAAGGTCATTTTTTTTTCCATGTAGATATCAACTTGTTCTAGCACCATTTATAGAAACAGCTAGTTCCGAAGGAATTAAATGTATACCTTTACCAGCAATCAAGGGACTATGTAAATGTGGGTCGTTTTGACTTCCCCTTCGGCTCAGTTGGCCTCTATGTCTGTCCTGATGCCGAAACCACACTGTCGTGATTGCCATACCTGTATAGTAAGTTTTCAAATCAAGTAGTGTGGGCCCCACAACCTTGTTCTTATTTTTCAAAGTTGTTTCTGGATATTTTAAGCCTTTTGTCTTTCCACGTAAATCTTAGTTTCAGCTGTCTCATTTCTTCAAAAGGGCTATAAGTGGCATGGGTAGTATACTAACGAGCAAAGCTTCCTTCCAAAAGGACCACTAAGATTCCAATCAAAATTGTATTTAATATATAAATCGATTTGGTATCAATGTGGAGAGGATTTTCGTCTTAACAGTATTGAGGTTTCCAATCCATGAATAGAATATATGTCTTTATTTATTGTGTTTTTCCTTACAATGTCTTATGGTTTTCAGTGTAAGGGTCTTTCAATTCTTTAATTAGGAGTTTTTTTTTTACTCCAATTAATCTAACTTCATTTTCTAAGTATTCATTGCTAGCATATAGACATACAATCGATTTTTCTATGAAAGTTAAATGCTGCAACTTGGCTAAACTAATTTTATTTGTACTAATAATTTGTTTTTTATGGTGGTAAAATTCACATATTATAAAATTCACTGTGTTCCCAATTTTGAAGTGCACAATTCAGCAGCATCTAGTGCATTCACAATGTTGCTGGCTCCAGGACATTCGCATCACCACGAAAGGAGACACCACATCAATCAAGTAGTCACTGTCTGTTCCTCCCTTCCCCCAGCTCCTGGCACCACTAATCTGCGTTCTGCCTCTTTAGATCTGCCCATTTCATATAACTGGAATCATATAACATGCAGCCCTTTGTGTCAGTCTTCTTTCACTCATCATGTTTTCAATTTCAAGGTTCATCCATATTGTGGAATGTCAGTGCTTCATTCCTGTTTGTGGTTGAGTAATATTCCATCATATGAGCAGACCACACTTTCTCAGTGCCTATGCTAATTGTTTGTAGGTTTCTTAAGATACTTCCTCATACGTGATTCATGATACCTGCATAAAGAGGCAGTTCTTCTTCTCCCTTTCCAATGTTTATGCTTTAATTTTAATTTTATTTAAAGCTACCTGTGTCTCTGTTCTTAAAATGCAATTTTGGAAGACAGCAAGTGTGTGGGTCTTGTTTTCATATCTATTCTGACAACCTCTGCTTTTTACCTGAAATCTTTGGTCCACTAATATTTAAATAAGTATTGACATGGTTATGTTTGGGTCTGTAATTTTATGCCTTGTTCTCTGTATATATCCTCCAGTTTTTCCCTTTGTTTCTCATTTCTTAACTTTTTTTAGGATTATGTGAATATTTAATGACTGATTTTTCTCCTCATTATATTTTGTGAATATACATGAATATTTATTGATTGATTTTTCTCCTTATTAAGCTTTTTCAGCATGGTATCACCTCAGTAGTGGAGCATAATCAGTCCTAGACTAATTTAGGCCCCACCCAAAAAAGCTTAAAATCAAGCCTCAAATGTATCAAATTGTTTCCAAGTAAAGTAACTTCATCCCAGACAAGTTTTAAAATAATTTTAGGAGTGCAAAACTATCCAGGATGTAACAAGGAAAAGTACATGATGTCTAGCATACAGTAAAAAATCACCAAGTATGCAAAGAGGCAGGAAAACATATCATGTAATGAGGAGGAATATCAACAAATTGAAACTAACTCACAAGTGGCACAGATGAGGGCATTCTTAGACACAGATGAATTGTAGTTATTATCACTCTATTCCACATGATAATGTTAAGTAGAGATATGAAAGACATTAAAAAGTCCCAATTCAAACTTTTAGAGATGAAATCATTTCTGAGATAAAGAAAATTAACTGGATGAGATGATGAGATTAGACAGACACTACAAAAGGAAAGATTAATGAACTTGAAGGTAGACAATAGAAACCATCCAAAGTGAAACACAGACAGAAAATAGACCCCTTCAAAAGGAGCAGAAAGCTAATCGGAAGGCAACTTCAATTGGCCTAAAATTCATACATTTAGAGTCCCAGAAAGAAAACACAGAAAAAAAAAGAAAAAAAGGAAGATATAATGACTGAAATCTTTTGAAATTTGCTTTTTAAAAGATACATATCCCAGTCCAAAAAGTATGAAGTATGAAGAAGGCACATCCTAATCAAATTGCTTAAATTGAGTGAGAATGAGACAATCTTAACAGCAGGCAGAAGAAAAGAGAAGTGCTGGGTACAGAGGAACAAAGACAAGGATGACGGCAGGGTTCTCCTTGAAAATGAGGCGAGCTAGGGGAGAGTGGAACAAGCTCTGCAAAGTACTGCCGGGAAAAGCCCGTTGATTTGTGATTCTGTACCTGGCAACAAAGGTAGACACAGGGTGAGATATCAACTTTTTCAGACACATAAAAGCTAAAATATTAATCATACCAGCAGATAAGCACTAAGAGATATTAAAGAAACTCCTTTGGACAAGAGGAAAATGACATTATAGGAGACCCAGTAGAAGCACAGGAAGGAAAAGCATGTTTTGCTGGGTATAGAACATATAGAGAAATAAAATGTGTGCACACAGGGACATGAAGGAGGGCGGGGAATGGAAGTGTGCTGCTGTAAGGTTATTAAACCATCACGACGTAGTGTAATATTATTTGAAGATAAATTGTGATAAGTTGGAGGTACACACTATAAACCCTAAAATGTATACATGCACACACATACATTTGTACAAGGAGAGTTATGAGAAATAAGCCAACAGAAGTGATTAAATGGGATGATTAAAAAATACCCAGTCCAGAAGAAGGTTGGCTAAGAGGAACAGGAAACAAAAAAGTAGACAGGATAAATAAAACACAAATAGCAAGATGGTGGTTTAAGTCCAACCATTATCAACAGTAATGTTAGATGAAAATGATCTATAATCTTTGGTCTAATTCAGTGGCAGTTTGTCAGATTGAATAAGAAAGCAAGACCCAACTAATTGCTGCCTACCCAAAACCCACTTTAAATATAAATTCACAAATACATGAAAACTAATGGGATTTAAAAAGATACACTGCGCTAACACTAGTCAGAAAAAAAGCGGAAGCAGCTATATTAATATTGGGCAAGGTGGATTTCACAGCAATGAACACGACCAGCATTATAAAGAAGGTCATTTTGTAATTCCAACAGGGCCAATTAGTCAAGAGGACATAGCACTGTTTATCCACCGAATCCAGCTTCAAGCCACTGGAGTAAAATCCTCATCATCTATCACAACACCTGGTCATTTAGGATCCACCTCAGCTGACGTTCTATCCTCATCATCTATCACAACACCTGATGATTTAGGATCCACCTCAGTTGACGTTCTATCCTCATGTTCTATCACGACACCTGGTCATTTAGGATCCACCTCAGTTGACGTTCTATCCTCATCATCTATCACAACACCTGGTCATTTAGGATCCACCTCAGTTGACGTTCTATCCTCATGTTCTATCACGACACCTGGTCATTTAGGATCCACCTCAGTTGACGTTCTATCCTCATCATCTATCACGACACCTGGTCATTTAGGATCCACCTCAGTTGACGTTCTATCCTCATCATCTATCACAACACCTGGTCATTTAGGATCCACCTCAGTTGACGTTCTATCCTCATGTTCTATCACGACACCTGGTCATTTAGGATCCACCTCAGTTGACGTTCTATCCTCATCATCTATCACGACACCTGGTCATTTAGGATCCACCTCAGTTGACGTTCTATCCTCATCATCTATCACAACACCTGGTCATTTAGGATCCACCTCAGTTGACGTTCTATCCTCATCTTCTATCACGACACCTGGTCATTTAGGATCCACCTCAGTTGACGTTCTATCCTCATCATCTATCACAACACCTGGTCATTTAGGATCCACCTCAGTTGACGTTCTATCCTCATCTTCTATCACGACACCTGGTCATTTAGGATCCACCTCAGTTGACGTTCTATCCTCATGTTCTACCACAACACCTGGTCATTTGGGATCGACCTCAGTTGACTTTCTATCCTCATCATCTATCGCGACACCTGGTCATTTAGGATCCACCTCAGTTGACGTTCTATCCTCATCATCTATCACAACACCTAATCATTTAGAATCCACCTCAGTTGACGTTCTATCCTCATCTTCTATCACAACACCTGGCCATTTAGGATCCACCTCAGTTGACGTTCTATCCTCATGTTCTACCACAACACCTGGTCATTTGGGATCGACCTCAGTTGACGTTCTTTTCTCCTAAGAATGTGTTCCACTCAGTTGGTGTCTTTGTGTGCTGAGTAATCCTGAATTGGGTCCTGGGCACTATGCATGTGATGTGGAGGTTCTGGACTCTGTGGCTTTCCACCAGCTGCTGTTTCTTTTGGTGTAGTAGGTAGTGATGGTGTTTGGGATTGAATGGGATTGAACTGCAAGTGTCCTGGCTACAGCCGCAGCCCGAACTCAGACTTTCTGCCTTTAGCTGGGCTTCTTTCATCTGCTTTGTGTGTGTGCAGTTCAGGGCCAGTCGGAATCATGAGTAGAGTCTGCCACGTTTCCCCTTCTGGACGCTCCCCCTCTCCAGTGGCCACAGCTTCCCCAATTTCATTCTGCTCCTGTTCCAGGCCATGATGACTGTGGTCTTCCCTGAGGACCCCCAGCTCCTCATGCCCTAACTACATAGGGCCCAGGCTAACAGCCACGGTCAACGAGAACATGCTTCCTGCAACTCCTTTACCCCCCGTGTACACTCCAGGTCCATCTTGCTGTTCACTCTCCAATGCCCACAAGCAGCCTGTTTGCATTGTGTACAGATTTTGAAGCTGTTTTCTGTGAGGGAGTGGGTTTGGTGTGATCTTACAAAATCCTTACAGGAAGCAGAACCAGCAATTACCCATCCACTTTTAGAACTGCCTTGTGCATGAACCTTTTGTCCTTTGAGTCACACTTGGAAAAAGTGTATGCTTCGTCTGTTGCAAAGGTCATCGTGGCTTCACTCCAAGAAACTTGAGAAACAGTTATTGTTTTAAACAGGGCACAACTGCAGTGTCCTGAGGAGCCCTGCACGGCCATGGAGTTTGCTGGATGAGGGATATGGACGGGCTCCTGCAGAGAGAACAGAGACAGAGAGGGAGAGGGAGAGACAAAGAGGAGGCAGAGATACAGGCAGAGAGAATTTGAGAGACAGAGGGAGAGAGAACATCTGGCAAACCCATTCCACTTTCAGATTCCTGCTCTGGACACGGAGGCCTGCTCTTCTCCATAAGCCCTCTCCCTTCCTTCAACGTCCTCAGGAAAAAGCGAAGCAGACCCTTTTCCCTCCCTCGCCCTCGTTGCCCTCCACAGGGGCTCTTTCCCATAACCTGCTGACTGGTCTCTGTGGTGTTGTGGTGTGCCCCACCTCCTCCCTCTGCTGAGCAGCACAGTAGCCTCCTGGCGGCTCCCTGACGTCCAGGAATGGACTCACCAGTGTCCGGGAATTGGCTCGCCGGAATCCAGGAACGGGCTCCCCAGCGTCCCGGTCCAGCCCCATCTCCCCTCCGCACTCAGGGGCTCCTCTGGTGAACTCAGTGCTGGCCAGGCACTCTGCACCAGCCTCACAGGCTTCTTCCCGACACCTCCAGCCTGCGCCCCACCTGCACCCACACCCATCATTCTGCTCCGGGCTGTGCCCAGAGGCCCCCAGTTCCCTGAGTTCCCCCACTCTCTGGCCCTCACCCACACTATAGCCTCTGCCTGGCCTGCCTCAGCCGTGTGGACGCCTCCCCTCAGCATCTAGGCCCGTCTCCACGCCGTCTCCAAGACGCTGGGCTGCTGCCCAGTGTGAGATAGGAGCCCCCTCTCTGTTCCACACCACCCTCGACAGGCACTTACCAGGCCTGTCCACCTCATCTGGTGGGTCGTGTCCGTCCTTTCATCAGATAGCAAGTCCCTCAAGGCCCATCTCCCTGAGCCCCCGTCCCCTTCTTTGTCTCTCCACCAGGGATTAGTGTCATCCCAATCCCACCCCGGCCTGGCCTCACCCCCAACAGCTGGTGTCCACCTTGGGCCTCCTGGCTGTGGCCTTGACCCCTGGTGTCCGTCCTGGCTCAACCCCTGGCCCTGGTTCTCTTGGTGCCACCTAAACAGTCTACACTGTCTTGTGTTCATCTTTTCTTTAAATATTTGTTTAGCAGAGCAGAGCTGATTTTACAAATATAAATCGGCCCGGCGTGCTGGCTTACGCCTGTAATCCCAGCACTTCCGGAGGCCGAGATGGGTGGATCATGAGGTCAGGAGTTCGAGACCAGCCTGACCAACATGGTGAGACACTGTCTCTACTAAAAATACAAAAATTAGCCAGGTGTGGTGGTGCGTGCCTATAATCCCAGCTACTCAGCAGGCTAAGGCAGGAGAATCACTTGAATCCAGGAGGTGGAGGTTGCAGTGAGCTGAGATCATGCCATTGTACTCCAGCCTGGGCCACAGAGCAAGACTCTTGTCTTAAAAAAAAATTATATATATGTATATATATATACATATATATAATTGTTTGACCAAATGCAGTGATTTCTCCCAGCTTGAGAAATAACTCTTATTTATAAAGTCATGTTTTGGTGAAGCAGGGCTGGGTAAACCTGTGCCACAATGGGTGGGAGCCCACAGGAGACAAGCCCTCGTCCAGCAGTGTCCAGACAGCTGCGTGGAGCAGAACACGCAGCCCTCACCCTAGAGCCCCGGCCTGGGTCATGGGGGCTTAGAAAAAAAGAAAAGAAAAGACAAGACTGGATAAGAACCAGGTTTGGTCAAGGAAAGGAGGGGTGGACGTGCAAAGCCCTCCCGTGCGGGAGCCCTGGGGTGGGGGCACCATCCCACAGCCCCCCGGGAGCCGCCGATCCCCCCGACACAGCCCCCCGGGAGCCGCCGATCCCCCGAGACTGGCCTGCACCTGCACTTCTGGGGGGCGGGGGCCCCGAGTTGTTCTGTCACAGCCGCCCCCCGGCAGGGAGATCAGAGGAAGAAATAAAATCCTCAGGCCTCACCTGGGATCCAGATTGAAGGCCCGAAGAGCAGACTTTGCCCGGGGCGCTCACGCAGACCCCCCGTCTCAGGGCACCGCGGTCCTATTACCATAAGCGACAATGCAAAGGTGTGATAAAAGCCATCTGTCATTCATAAAACGTGATGATGCCTTTCTGCAAAGCTGTAAGCCATCCCGGGGCTCAGCCAAGAAATAGCTATAAAATCCGGCATAAAGACCTCAAAGCACACTTTCCAATACAAAGGTTATTCTAGGCAGCTGTCTCCTGATTATTTACGTGCAATAATTTTACACCCCCCAGACTCTGACACGCTCACAGCCTGACGCCCTCTCTCAGCAGCAGCACTGAAGCGTCTGTGTGGAATTCTTATGATGTCGTATTCCCTCAGCACCCATCTGGGGCTTTGTCCTCCCAGAATTGGGGCTCAGTCACCCTTGACACAGTTTCCAGTTCTCTGCCTCCCCCCAGTATCTCAGGGTGGTCCATCCAGACACCTGCCTTACTCAGACGTCTCCTGGTGACCACCCCGCTATGGGACAGCCCACAGGACTTGCCCAGACCCCACACCCTGCAAGGACTGTGCAGCTATCCCACAGCAGACCCCCCCCCCCAGTCCCAGCGTGACCTCGTGGGGCTGTGGCCCACTGGCTCGGAGCGCACCCCCAGAGCTCTCTGTGGGAACCTCCTTGGGCAATACCCTGGACCCCAGTGAAGGCTTCGACCACAGCCCCTGTCCCTCTGGCTGAGACATCCAAGACAGCCCCCGTCCTTCTGGCTGTGTGCGTCCAAGACAGCACCCCGTTCCCACCACCAGCCCTGCAAGGGGGCTGCCCTCTTTTCTCTGGATCTGTGAGTCACGCTGTTAACTCCAGTGTTTGGTGGAGTTGCTGCCTGAGTCTCACCTGACCGGCACACCTCAACCCACCTCTCCTCCCGTCAGCGTGGTCCTTTGGCGTGGCTGTCTTGGTTGGAATAAACTGCATGCAGGTGTCAGCCAGTCTCCTGTGACAGGGACACCCGGTCCCGGGTCGGACACCTCGGCCTTAGGCCATCCACCAGGACAAAGAAGGGCCGACCTCTGGAACCCCAGGTTAGTGGCCTGGAAAAGGGAGGGACACTGCCCCGCCCCCAGCTGAGGGAGTTTCTGAGGTAAACGAGATGATGGTTGGAGTGTTGAGCACAGCCTGGCCACAGAGAACGTGAGAAGCCATTGCCATTATCATCATGTGGTAATTGGGAAGTTTCCGTGAACCGCTGCAATAGTGAGTTTAAAGAAGATCAGCAGAGGTCAAGGACTCCTTAGCGGCAGGGAGGGGAGAGCAGAGCAGAAACCAGGTGGCGGAGGTCGAAGGGAAGTGGGACAGCAGCGGGCACAGACGTCCCTGAGCCCGGATCCTGGTGGCCCCACGGGGGCCAGGAGGGCAGCTCGAAGGGCCATTGGGTGCCCTCATCCTAAGCCAGCAGCCCACCACCACCCAGAGGCCAGGAGGGCCCCAGAGCCCCCAGCACCCACCGCTCCCTCCAGTGGGAAGAGTGGGATCGGCCCGGAGCCCCTGCTGAGCCTGGACAAGGGGAGGGAAGGGGAGGGAAGGGGAAGCTCAGCGTTTCCAGAGAGCTCAGCAGTCACTGGGCAATTTCTCAACTCTGAACCGCGTGCTGGGGGTCACGGGGCTCCCGCTGCTGACGAGGAAGCAGGGCCCCCGCCCCGTCCGGGCTCGGCCTCTGCAGACCTGGACGCAGCCCCACGCACCCCCGCGATGGTTGCCGTCCCTGCGTGGGTTTTATTTTCTCCACTCAGCGTCCTGTGACCACAGACATGGCGTGAGGTAGGAAGCTGTACAGCCTCAGCACGGAGCCCACGAGAGGAAGTCTCCAGCAGGCAGCTGATCCTGGGCGGAGATGACAGCCCAGAGTCTCGGGCTGTTAAAGTCTTCACAGTTGCTCCCTGGCGCCCTGTGCTCCAGCTGCATGGAAGGCCTCCAGCTGAGAGAGTTTCCCAGAGTCTGTCCCCCGGGTCGAGCCTTCAGGGGCCAGGCCATGGGAGTTGCGTCCTCCTGTGCCTGGAGCCTTGTCCCCTGCGGACCTGCAGTGTGTCCAGATGATGAGTCTTGCACTGAGCAGAACTCCTTGGGCCTTAGGGGGCTCTGCCACCACCCACCCATCATTGGCAGGGCAGGGAAGGCCAGCCCACACCCAGGTCCCGCTGCCTGGACCCTCTGGGGGAGCGAGCTTTGAGCAGGAGAGGGGCCAGGAGCCCCTGAGGAGCAGGCCTGAGGGCGCAAAGCCACAGAGAATTCCCCAGCCAGGCCTGCGACAAATGCAGCTGCCACTCCTCTTCCAGCCCCACTGCCCCAGCCACATTGCACTGGCCCTGGACACTCACAGGGAAGGGCACTCACTGCCCACGGAGAAAACCCATTCCTTTCCTCTGGTTCTCTTCCCCAAAGACATGCAAATACTTTTTCCAGGAATTTTCTAACAGCAATGATGCACAGACCCTTAACTTTAAACTGACCTAGAGGCCCAGGAGAGCCCGATTATTTCTGGCACAGGCACCTGGGCACGGGGTCTGGCCTGGTTCACTCTGGAGTGCCTGAGTCATGGTGGAAATTCAATATTTCTTAAGGAAATTGGCAAAAGGATGAATGAAGAAAGAGAACATTGCACGGTGTGTTCAAATGTCCGCAGCTACATTCCACTGTGAATTCAGGAGCTTGCTCCACGGTGTGTTCAAAACGTCCGCAGCTACATTCTGCTGCAAATTCAGGAGCTTGTTCCTAGGTGGCTCCTGCAATAGGCTGGAAACACTACACTCACCGGGGACTCAGCCCCACACACCTGTGTGGGGAGGGAGTGGGGAGTGTGAGGGAGGAAGGAGGGGCCCCGTGAGACTGCGGCCGGGCCCTGCCCACCTGGCTGCTCTGCTGGGCTTGCAGCCAGGCCACCTCCCAGGCCCAGACCCCTCAGGGCCTCTGGACAGGGGCTGCAGGCTGCCTCTGGACTCTGCTCCTGGACTGGCCTCTGCTGGACGGCGGCGCCCTGCACCTCAACAGCCAGACACACCAGGCATGGCCTTCACCTACAGGTGAAGCTACAAATTTAACCTCATATAAGGGAACATAACCATGGCCAAGGAGCAAGGCAAGGCTTTTTAAACAACATGTCAACAGCACAAATCAGAGGCAAGTGAGAACCAAGTTTTAAAAAGATGAATGTGGTATAATCAGCATTAAAGCTTCCTGTTCGGTCTGGGACTCCTCGGACCAAGCATTACTGGGAGGCAACCTGAACGCCCTCGGTGTGAGAGTGGAAAGATAGCAGCTTCAAGGCTGGGCTCCGCAGTGGGGCAGGCCCAGCCCTGGATGAGCACGCGGCCATATGGAGGGTCCTCTTCAGCGCGGTGACTCCTGTATCCATAACAGTCAGGCTGATTCTTCAAGAAAACATACAAACTAAAAGATGTCAAACACAGCAAATCGGCTGCTCATGGAGAAGCGTGGGAACCAAGAGAGGCACTGGCAGGAAAGGGGACCAGTCAGTGAGTGGAGAGAACCTGAGGGTCTGTGGGGCCAGCTTTCCCAGGTGCTAAGGAACAGGACCTCAGATCTCTGAAGCTAAGGGCGAGGGAGCAGAGGAGGGAAGATGGGAAAGAGGGAGGGAGGAGTAGGGAGGGGAGAGAAAGGGAAGGAAGGAGAAGCGCAGGAAAGACAGGGAGGAGGGAAGGACAGGCAGGAGAGGAGGAGGGAGGAAAGGAAGGAGGGAAGGAGAAGGAGAGAGGACGGAGTAAAAGGGAGGAGAGAAGGAGAAGGAGGGAGGGAAAGGGGTGGAGAAGGACAGGGAAAGGGGGTGATAAGAAAGGGCGTGAGAACCTGATAAAGCCAGACCAGGGTGTCCGATGTGCATCCATTTCCTCTGATAATAGGCTCCTCCCCAATAGCAAAAACAATAAAGAGGAAAAACACGATACTATTTTAGGAATGGAGGTAAGTACGTGAGTGGAGATTCCAACATCATTTGAAGATGACCAGGCAGCCTGCAGCAGTGGGGACCTCAGCGGCCCTCTGTGAACCCAGGGTCCCAAACACGCATCGGGAGACCCAGGAGGTGGATCCCGACAGGCACATCACACCTGGAGTGGGAAAGGCCTCTCTCTTCAAGAAGCCGTGAAACCTCTTCTTTAACTTGAACATATGTCAAATCCCAAGAACACTTAGACCATATTCTCCAGCCAAAATCCACAAAAGGAAGAAAATAACAGCAATTGTAGAAGCAGAAACCCTAACATCCTGAATAACAAGTAAGCAAACAAAATCCCTCTTGAACAATTCTTGGGTCAAGTGGGACAACAGAGTCCAAATTTCAGAATCACCACAAATAACAATTATGGAATATGATCTATCAGAACCCAAACGATGCGACTAAAACAGTCTCAGAGAAAAATTCACAGCGATAACAATTATGTTAGTAACAACCAAATACAAACAAGTAAATTATTCATTCAACTGACAAAATTAGACTCAAGAAAATAAAAAGAACAGGATAAATGTAAGAACCAAGAAGAAGAAAATAAAATGGTAAAAGTGTATGATTTGAAGCAGGAGACTCAAAAGCTGCCCGTGTGGTGGGTCTTTGAAATTCATCAGTGAATAAGCCTGTGTCTACCCTAATTCAGGAAATATGGGGACAGCACTGACACTTGACACACACATGCACACGAGTTTAACAACATGGGAAACAGTTACGACAGAAGCACGTACGAGCGCATAATTTACAAATTCCATGCAAATACTTTAAACTCTAAATAATATGGGTGATTATCCCAGGCAAATATGAATTGCCCCAACGGACCAAAAGGAAACAGAAATTTAAGCAGAATATTATTAACTGCAGAAGAAATTGAGAAATCTTTCAAAACCCAGCCCACTCACCTCCAAAATTCCAGGCCCAGATAAATCACAAATTCACTGATTCAAAATGCTGGTGCACCAATCTTTACAATATGATTAGAATTTCCTATTCTTGAGCATAAAGAAAGAAAACCCTGCGTTCTTTTTAGGATTCCAGCATAATATTTGCACCAAAACATTGAAAAATTGCACATACACATGAAATGAAACATACCAGCTACGGTAATAACGTCCTCACACGTTACTACTTCAGGTGGCAGATTGAAGACTCACACGCGTAACGACCACCTCTCGGCTTCAGTTGAGGTTTTCCAAGCACTTTAAAACAAGTTCAATATTAGGAAATCTACCAATACAATTCAATGAAATAATACATCACAAAACAACCACTTGGACAGGGCAGGAAAGGCAGCCGGCCATGACGGAACCATGTGCCATCACACTTCTGCCCCTGGAGGACCCCGGAACCCCAGAAATAAACCCTAAACCAGGCCCACCCATCCCAGCAGCGCTCAGGGAGGCCTGGACGGTCACCACACACCCACAGCCACCATCGCAACAGCCAGCATTCCCCTGCCGGGGGCGGGCAGTATCGGCTCCTTGGAGGGTGAGATGCCTCAGACCCGGGTGGGCCTCATCCATGCACTCCAACAACCGGGCATCTCGGCCGGCAGCCTTCACTCCCGGAGGGGTGGGTACCAGGGGTGGAGGGACGGCATAGGGTGATCCACAGCTGTCCTGAGGGTGCCCCAGCCTGGCTGCTTACCTGAGCCTGTTCCTTTCCCCAGAAGACCAAAAGATCATGAAATAAGAGCTGCAAAGATGGGAAAGAGGCAAATTTCCCATATTTTGCAGATGGTTTGAGATTGATCTGGAAAACACAGAGGATCAACCTCAAGGCTGTAAGAAACAGGAGCACTCAGCATAACAAAATGCACACTAGTCAAGTCACCGATATCCACTTAGAAAACAGGAAAATAAACGGGGAAGAATCTCATTCACAATAGCAGAAAGACACATAAAATCCTGATGGGTGGGGAATTTAGTGAGAAAGGTAGAGTTGTTGAAGGAAACGGCAAAACTCTCCTGAGGAGCATTTTAAAAGCAATAAATGGAGACTTAGATTTTAGACTAGAAAACGCAACATTGCAGAGTTGGGAGACTGGATTCTTTTTTTCACTGAGCATCTGTATTTCTATACATGGAAAAGAACCATAAAGTTATTTTCAATTAGTTACTATTATTATCATTATTACTGTTATGAGAGGCGAAATCTTACAGCGCCTGGTTTCAGACAGACTCTAGTGCCGGCCCAGAAGTCACAGGATCCTTCTTCCCCACCTCCTGGCCTGATCCTTTTCCCATCTCTGAGCCTCAGTCTCCTCCTCTGTGAAATGGACACAGTGATGGTAACTCCCTCGTGGCCTGAGGACAGGTGCACACGCATGAAGAGCCCCACCTGGCGGGCGCCAGGAAACCGCAGCTCAGGTCCCACTGTCAGGTGTGTCATCCGGTGGGAAGGGGCAGGTGCAGGCGGGAACAGCCCCTCCTAGCTGGGGTTCAGCAGGGCCATGCAGTGCAGGGATGGGGACTCCTGGCTCAGGGACCTGCTTCCTGGGTCCTGCACAGACTTTGTGCTAGTTTATAATGTGACTTGGGGCAGCCGCCTCCCTGAGGCTGGGAGGAGGCCTCGGGAGACGGGGCTCACTGGTGATGCCCGGAGGAGGCAGCTTGCAAGAGAGTGGGCTCAGCAGCGTGGGAAAAGAGGGGCCAGGGTGTCCTTCAGCTAAATGAGCTGCTTTTTCCCAGGGCAGCGATGGTGCAGCCTTTGGCACCCAGCTTCTCACTGTCGGCACTAAGAGAGCCTCTGGGCAGTGCAGGCTGGTCCAGTAAAGACAGGGGCCTCAGCTCTGGGGCTCAGCAGGCCTCCCCTCTTAGCCCCACGCCTGGAATATGAGCTTCCCACGCCTCAGCCTGCAGACGGTTGGGCTCCGGCTCGCTGGTGATCCTTTCTCACTGGCCACAGGGGAAATAAACGCTGAGGTTAGGGCTGCTGTTCCCACTCACACACCCGGGGCCATCAGGCCTCCCAGGGGAGACACTAGCAAGAGGGGATGTGATTCTAGGAGAAATCCCTCTGATATCCAGTTCTCGCCTTGCACAAAATAAGGGAAATTAAAGGTTTCAATAGTACTGATTAGACGAGAGTTCTGCACGGCTGACTGTGGTGAGAACATTCCCACGTAAGCTGGCTGCTGTTTTCCAGGCCTGACGTGATCATTTGTGCAGAACCGCCTTTAACATTAATGCTGGCGGCCGGCCCCGTGGCCTCACTGACTCTGCCTCCCGGGCCCCTCCACCCTGGGCTGGCATCCACCAAGGTCTGCACCCTGCATGTGTGGGCCACTGTCCCAGCGGTGGGCTTCGAAGAGACGCTGCTGCCTTGCAGGCTCCTGGCAGAGTGCATTGGTGACCCCTCTTAAAGAGACATGGTGGTAAGTGGGCCTCCACCCGCCTGGACATCAGGACGAGACGTAAAGTCTCCGTGCTCCCTCAGCTGCACGCAGATCACCACTTTGCAGATGTGAAAACTGAGGCCCAGAGGGAGAAGGGGGCTGTCAAAGATCACATGAGGAGCCTCACGCAGGGCCAGGACTGCAACCCTTTTCTCTAAACATACTTTTAAATTAAAGTGTGTGGCATACTCAGGGATTATAATACACAGATATTATAAATGTACAGCTTCAAAAACTGAAAACACTGGTGTAAGCCACACTCAGATCAAGAAATAAAAAGCTACAGGCCCCTGGAAGTCTCTCAAGTGCCTCTTCTCATCACCATTCCCCAAAGAGTAATCACTGTCCCCACTTTTGAAAACATGACATCATGAATTCTGACATCTGGGCTGCTGGCATCACGGCTCCATGACCTGTTTTTAATGGAATCACATGGTGTGCATTCTTTCGTGTCTGATTTCTTTCACTCAACATTGTGTTTGTGAGATTCATTCATTCTTCTCATTTACTCTCATTGTTGTATTTGATGGTGTGACCAGACCACGGTTTATCCGTCGGTGGACATGTGGGTTGTTTCCAGTTTGGAGACTGTCATGAAGAGTGTCACTCTGAGCATTGCACATGCCTTTTGGTGAACTTGTTTATGGATTTTTCTTGGTTATATACCTAGGAGCAGAACTGTTGGGTCATAGGCTAGGCATACATTTAGCTTTAATAGATATGAAGAAACAGTTTTCCCAAATCATTCTACAGCCTCACAATTCACATCCACTCTGACCAACAGAAGCAATTTTGGTCGCTCCACATCTCTGCCATAACCTGCTATTCTCAATCTTCTACTTGCAGTCATTCCGTTCATTGTGCATTATATTAATTTTCCTAATTAGTTATTACCTAATTCACAGCAAATACTTAGCTTACTAATCATTAGGTTTTCTGACATTCTAATTTTTACATTGAAGTCACAAATTTCCGTCCAGTTACGGCCTTACCTGTATCCCTTCTGTATTGCTGAGTGCAAGCTCTGGGCCCAGCTCTGCCTGGGAGAGCTTCCCTGGGTGCCTGGAGACCCCTGTCCCCCCAGAAACTGGGTCTTAGATCTGACAAGGAAGTGTGTCCCTCCCTGGGCCCAGCTCCCACTATACAAGATGCAGGTGCCCATTCTGTCAGGGGCAGAGGGTTCCTCCCCGAGCCTGGGCTCCTGTGGGAGCCTGGGGACCCCTCTAACCTGCCACCATCCAGGGACACATCCCAACTCCACTGCCTGGCTCATGCATCTGAGGAAGGGAAACACTCTCGTTTTGAGGATCGCAGGGTCCACCCTG
Source organism: Pongo abelii (assembly GCF_028885655.2). Taxonomy (NCBI): domain Eukaryota; kingdom Metazoa; phylum Chordata; class Mammalia; order Primates; family Hominidae; genus Pongo; species Pongo abelii. The sequence goes on from NC_071991.2 coordinate 117,696, forward strand.
TTCTTGCTCTAGACTGGGAGTGGGTGAACTGCCGAGGCACCGGCCCCAGCTCTGCTCCTCAGCTAATCCACCCTCCCTGGACGTGTCCACCCTCTGCTGCCAAAACGCACAATAGCGACACAGCCTCTCTGTGGCACAGGGCTGACAAGATCCAGTGATGGGGACTCCCCACAAGAGGAGTGGGCACCTGGGTCTCCTCAGCCAGCCCTGCTGAATCTGTGGATGTTGATCCTTTAGAAAGTGGCTGGTCCAAAGTGTAGTTGGTGACACAGCTCCAGCCCCAGAGTCCCTCACAAGACCCACACAGAGTGGCCCTGGGCAGAGAGCTCTTCCCTGGGGCCACCCAAGGGCACTTCCTGCATCTGGGGCTGGGGGAGACCATTCATTGGAGTTGTTTTCTGGGCACCTCCGGAGTTTGTCATATTTTAAGATGATATAAGAAGATCTAACTTATTGTACATATTTTATTTTTATCACAGATCACTGATTGAATACATCTTTCTCTAGAGAGATGTGATACCATTAACCCCTACTATGTTATAATGCAAACACATACAATTATTTCGTAAATTCCAGTTCTTTCAGGAGTAATCTATATTTTCCCCGATATAATTGATGATTGCAGTTGTGCCACATGTTTTCAGTGATCATAGCTTCACACTATGGTTTAATGTCTGACAGGGAATGCCCCTCCTAATATTCTTCTCTTAAAATGGCTTGTGCTTCTTCAAGCTCAGTTGCTTTCCAGATAAGCTTTTGAATCCCATTAGCATGTTTTAAGAGGGCCAAATACAATTTTGTTTTGACTTTACAAGTTCTTAAATCAGGGGAGGATTAGTCTATTTGCTCATCAGCCTTTGTCTCCGGGGTGATGACATGTCTCTACACAGGTAGCAAGACTGGGACCTTTCCTCACACAAAGCCTCTGCTTTAATACTGTTCTTAATACAGTTCTCAGCTAAGTTCATGTGTGGGTTGTTAGTATTGAGAACAGAACTAAGTTTATCCATATTACATTTTCTAATTTATTACTGACTTTGTAGAGGAAATGTGTTCATTTTATGCATTTATGTTGTCATTGTTCTTACCGTGTATTTCCTCTTCCTGTCGTATTGCAGTGGGACCCGCTGGGTGCATCACCGAAGGAGATGAGACCAGCCCAGCCCTAGTGACTGCACAAAGCAAGAGGCTCCCCTTGATGTAACAGCAGGTGTTGGGAGGGTCTCCTCTCAGTCCCAGTTGGGAGGACTAGGGCTGACCAACTGTGTAGGTTTGTGCACGGTCCCAGCCGTATTTCCAGCACTGCGCAGATTCACAGGGGTCAAAGGGCATGCCCCACCTCTCTGCCTAACCTCCTGGCCGTGTGGTCTTGTGGGAGGCAGGCACGGGTCTTTTCCAGCCACAGACACCACTCCCACTGCTCTTCCAGCCTGGCCCTGAATCCTAGGAATTTTGCTCACAGCCAAGCATCAGCCAGGTGGTAAGTCTGGGATCCTTGGTCCAGGGTGAGTGCAGCAAGATGGGAAAGGGCCCGGCCTGGCAGCCTCAGGAGAGAGCGGGCCCGGCCTGGCACACTCGGGAGAGAGCGGGCCCAGGAAAGCTGCCGGTGGCCTCTGAGGAGGGTGTCCCACGGAGGGCAGCGTCGTCCTCTGATGTCGTGCTCAGCCCTGACCCTCCCGTGGCCCATCTGCTCTGTGCTCACTGGAAATTCCCCAAAATGCATCTCTGTGGGGCTCGCTCAGTTAAGAGGGAGCAAGTGAGCACCACGCAGGTGGAAGCCTGACACAAACACGTCCCTCTGTTGGCCGTGCTTGGCCGGGGTGAGGACAGTGCTGAAAGCTCAGGGAAGGCAGAGCCCTGGACGACCACCCTTGCTCCCGTCTCAGGACACAGAGCCCTGGATTGTCTTAGTCAGTGGCCTTTCCTTGCACAGGAAACAGGCCATGCAGAGACCCTGGCAGGCCACTGCTCCTCCTATGGCCCTCGGCCTCGGACCCCCAGGGAGCTGTCTCCCGGCACCTCTTGGCAAGTCCACCCCGTGGCCATGTGTGTTGGCTCAAGGCTTTCTTTCCCGTCGTTCTTCACATCTGGTCGCCAGGAGTTCTTCCCTGAAGATCTGGACCTGCCCATAGACCTGGGCTGGATTACAAAAAAAGAGGAAGCTGGCAAAATCCGCAGTGTGTCTTTTCCTCCAAGGACATTTTAAAAATACATGTGGGAAAAATCAGAGTTTCAAAAATGGCAAGTGTTACGAAATAAAGTGCACACGTCCTCTTTTCTGCACGAAACAGAAAGCACGCGGTTATTTTCAGCTCCCGGAGCTCCACTGGGAATAGGGTGGTAGAGCTGCCAATGTGTACACAGAAGGGTTCTTTTTTTATCAGCTGCTGAAGGCTCCAAGGATGAAGCACGATTCTAAAGGGTGCATTAAGGCAAACATTGAGCTAACAGAGCGAACGCTGCCAGCCAGCGGCGGAGATGGGCGTCCCTGGAACGCCTCCGCTTCCCCTGCTGCCTCGCCGTACTCCCAGGCTCCGCTCCCTCATGCGCAAGGTCAGGGTGCTGATGGGAAGACCCTGGGTTCCTAAGGAGGACTGGATGAGAAAACGCACACGAGGTGCTAGCACACTGCCTGCCACACTCAACAAAGGCCACTATTATTATTATTGCTGCTATCATTCGTGTTCGTCTGCAGATTCCAGGGTGAAATCGCTTGACTCATTTTTTAACTCTGTATTTTGAGATAATTTTAGGCTTACAGGAAAGTTACAAAAGTTGCAAAAGTTACTTCTCCAGGGACCAACAGCCTGGAGGAGTCCCTGTTCCTTGTGGAAACTGGCCCCACACCTCCTGCCTTGCACAAGATGTCAGGGAAGGGTGGTGGCTTTGGAGGCTTCAGGGAGTGAATGTCGAGGGGGTCTGCAAGAGCTCCCAATGCCCAAGCTGGAGAAATTCTAGGAACAAAATAAATAATCGTAGCACAGATGCTCCTGGACTGGTGGGGTCACATCCTGACAAACTCATCGTAAGTTTAAAATGCCCCAGGGACATGGATGAAGCTGGAAACCATCATTCTCAGCAAACTATAGCAAGGACAAAAAACCAAACACCGCATGTTCTCACTCATAGGTGGGAATTGAACAATGAGAGCACATGGACACAGGAAGGGGAACATCACACACCGGGGCCTGTTGTGGGGTGGGTGGAGAGGGGACGGAGACTATTAGGAGATATACCTGATGCTAAATGGCGAGTTAATGGGTGCAGCACACCAGCATGGCACATGTATACGTATGTAACAAACCTGCACGTTGTGCACAGGTACCCTACAACTTAAAGTATAATGATAGAAAAAAAATACCCCAGGCCAAAATGCATCTAACGCACCTCATCTTCCGGGCATCATAGCTGAGCCCTCTCACCTCAGACGTGCTCAGAGCATGGACACGAGGCTGCTCTTGGTAAAATCATCTCACGCAGCTCACAGCTGCCTGAAGATGCTGACTCACTAGCTGCCAGCATTTCCTGGGGCAGTCCTGAGAGGCTCTGCAGCTGGCGCACGAGGTGAACGCAATGCTGAGGACAAAATTACACAAGGAATGTGCAAGAGTTCCACTGTTCACAGCGGGAATCACCTAATTCACACACATCCGGCTTCACAGAATGAGCTCCGGGCGGCCGGCTGGAGGGACGCGGAGGCCAGCAGGTGGAAGCCAGCGTTTGAAGCCACAGGTAGACGCGGACTCAGCACCTTCCCATTTGTGCCGGCCCAGAGGCACTGCCTGAGCACACGGCCTGCGGAGGCTGCAGGTCTAACCAGCCTGGAAGTGACCTTCACCAGGCCCTGAAGCCACCACTGGGTCAGGGGCCCAACCTTCCTTCCAGTGCAGGGGCCCCACCCCAGCCGACTGCAGACTCGGGGTGCAAGCTTCCTCTTCATGGGTACTCCTCGAGGTCCTCCTGGACGTCCTGAGCTCGTCTGTGTGCATTTCCTATGCTGTTCACAGTCCTACTGCATGGCCCAGGACGGAAAGGGAGGGGAGGGGAGGAGGAGAAGGGACCCTCCTTGCTCCCAAACTGCTGACCACTCGGCATCTGCCTCCTTTCTCAGCCAAAGGAAGGCCCTCGCCAAACATTCCTGACTATTGCAGTTGCTGGTCACCTACTCCTGTCCCACGCAATGGCTGCTCACCCTCAGCCGCCTGTAGCCCAGTGATCAGCTCACCTCCTGCACACACCGTGTGGGCAGCTCACCAAGCCGCCCTCCCCACCATTTCCAGGAAGGGCCAGGACTCCCAGAAAATAGGCATGTTTGTGAGCCACACGGTCACTTACACTTTGCAAAGCAGCGTGGGCGCTTCTATTCTGAAGCATCCGCCGAGGCGTGGAACACACCCAGCCGGCAGCCGTCTGCTCCACCCGCTCCTCTGTTTTGGGGAAGGGCCTCTGGCAGAGGGAGTATGAGGCCTATGGCTCTGACGGGAGGAACAAGGGTGTCTGAAGGAGGGAGGAGGGTGGGAGACTGTCAGGGGGGCTTGCAGACCACGGTATTCATTTCTTACAGCCCCCGGACGATGTGGCAGCTTGAGCAGCACCCTCGTATTATCACAGTCGGAGAGGGTTGGCTCAGCGGGGTCCTCTGCTCTCACAGGCCAAAGTCAAGGTGCCGGTGGGCCGTGCTCTTGTCTGGGGCTCGAGGAAAGAACATGCTTCAGGCTCACTAGGGGCTGGAGGACTTCTCCCTGTGGCTGAAGGACAGAGGCCCCACTCCCCTGTGGGCTGTCAGCTCAAAGCTGGCTGCATCCGCCTTCTCAAAGCCAGCAAGGGCACCCTGAGCCCTCCTCACACCGAGTCCCCTCTGCCACCCTCTTCTCTCTGCTGTCAGGGCTCCCCCAGAACCCAGGATAACCCCCCTAGTTTAAGGCCAACTGTCCAGAGAACAATGTGCTTCAGGGCGGTCTCTCGTCACACTCAAGATTCTGGGGGTGAGCACGGGACATCCTGGGGGCCTCCACAGCCATCGTGAGGGTGGCTTTTCCTGACTGAGCTGGATGGGGACCTGCTGGAGGGACGGAAGCTGAGAGGGGTCTGAGCTGACATGTATTTTTGGAAGAAACCGCTGGCTGCTGTCTTGAGACTGGACTGGATACAGATACAGCTCATGTATATTGTTCATTCACAGAGCACTTTCACCAAACACCCACATTCCAGCATTCCTGAGTGTGGCGTGCTACCTCAGAACAGAAAGGGGGAGAAGGAGAGCTATATCATCATCTTTCTACCTATCCATCTATCATCTATCATCTTTCATCTATCACCTGTCTGTCTATCATCTATCTATCCTCTATCATCTCTCTATCTGTCTCTGTCTCTATCATCTATCTATCTAATCTATCTGTCTATCATCTATCTATCTATCATCTATCATCTATCACCTATCTATCTGTCTATCATCTATCTATCTATCATCTATCATCTCTCTATCTGTCTCTGTCTCTATCATCTATCTATCTAATCTATCTGTCTATCATCTATCTATCTATCTATCATCTATCACCTATCTATCGTCTATCTTCTATCTATCTATCTATCTATCCATCTATCTATCATCTATCATCTCTCTGTCTCTGTCTCTATCATCTATCTGTCTAATCTATCATCTATCTATCTATCATCTATCATCTATCACCTATCTATCTGTCTATCTTCTATCTATCTATCATCTATCATCTCTCTGTCTCTGTCATCTATCTATCTAATCTATCTATCTATTTATCTATCATCTATCTGTCTCTATCTATCTATCTATCATCTATCTATCTATCTATCATCTGTCTATCTATCATCTATCTGTCTCTATCTATCTATCATCTATCTGTATCTATCTATCTATCTATCTATCATCTATCTATCATCTATCTATCTATCATCTATCTGTCTCTATCATCTATCTATCTATCTATCATCTATCATCTATCTGTCTCTATCTATCTATCATCTATCTAATCTATCTATCTATCATCTATCTGTCTCTATCTATCTATCTATCATCTATCTGTCTCTATCATCTATCTATCTATCATCTATCATCTATCTGTCTCTATCTATCTATCATCTATCTGTCTCTATCTATCATCTATCTGTCTCTATCATCTATCTATCTATCATCTATCATCTATCTGTCTCTATCTATCTATCTATCATCTATCTGTCTCTATCTATCTATCATCTATCTATCTATCTATCATCTATCTATCATCTATCTGTCTCTATCTATCTATCTATCATCTATCTGTCTCTATCTATCTATCTATCATCTATCATCTATCTGTCTCTATCTATCATCTATCTATCTATCTATCATCTATCTGTCTCTATCTATCATCTATCTAATCTATCTATCTATCATCTATCTATCTATCATGTATCTATCTATCTATCATGTATCTATCTATCTATCTATCTATCATCTATCTATCTCTGTCTCTGTCTATCTGACTATCTATCCTTCTATCTATCTATCTATCATCTATCTATCTATCATCTATCATCTATCTGTCTCTATCTATCTATCATCTATCTGTCTCTATCTATCTATCATCTATCTATCTATCTATCTATCATCTATCTATCTATCATCTATCTATCTATCATCTATCTGTCTCTATCTATCTGTCTGTCTCTGTCTATCTGACTATCTACCCTTCTATCTATCCATGTGCCTGTCTGTAGACTGGAGGTGGTGGCAGGGGCAGGGCAGCCACACAAAACAGGTACAGAAGTCACAGGTGACAGTGGCTCCACCGGAGTGGTGATGGTGGAGGTGAGAAATGATTGTGTCTGGAAAGATTTTTAGACCAGCGCTTCCCAAAAGTCCTCTCCATGCATCCCCCACCCCCACCATCCTTGACACCTAGCTTTTTCTTCCTTAAGAGTCTGGCTTAGCTGTAAACTTCAGGGTAATTCTGATTTACAATACGGCAAAATCCTCTAAGCAAAGATGCACAAAGACTGCAGGCCTGAAATTAGTGTGAAAAGAGAATATAAAGAGAACACGTGCAGTAAAGTATTTCAACACATTTACTCTGTGCATACGTCTGCAGCCTCAGCCGTGCTTCTGGCCTCAGGTCCAGCCACATATCCCGCCCCCTGAGGGAAGGATTCAGACCTAGAGCCCTTTTTCTTGAGGAGCTGGGCAGTGATGGGCTGGACAGCAGAAGGAAGTCCAGAAGCCAGATCTGCACAACAGGTGGGGATCGGGGGTTGGGATGGGGGGTGGTCCGCAAGTCCAGAGAAGCAGGAGTGGGGTTAGGGAGGGAGATAGGGAAGAAACGGGACAAATTCAGAGTGATGCTCTGTCTATGTGTTATTTATTTTGAGCTACCACAGATCACAAAGAAAACAGCCGATGATGGCTCGTGAGGGTGTCTCGGGGAGGCCGTGGGGGCCCCTGCACCTTGAGTTGTTCTAAGGTGTGGAGGAGGGAAAGCAACTAGCCTGCTGGTCCCTTTTCATTGCTCAAGACCCTGCCGAGCAGCCCCTGGCCTTTGCCCAAAGTGTAGACGGTTGGAGGGCTCAGGACGACGGGGCGGGCAGCTCAGTGCAGAGGAGGGAGCCTGCACCCACTCTGGCTGGGGAAGAGCTGATGGCCCAGGGCCTGGAAGGTGTGTGCAGTGGAGCAGATGGGGAATGGACGGCAGACCCAGTGAAACACAAAAGCCAGCACTGCAGCCACAGGTCAGACATTCCACAGTCAGCGGTCATTTGACACTGACAACGGGCCCCACTTACCACTCACGGTGTCACTGCAGCCACAGGTCAGACTTTCGACAGTCAGTGGACATTTGACGCTGAAAACGGGCCCCACTTACCACTCGTGGTGTCCAGGGGGAGCCTGAGCATACGGGGCACCCACGGGACAGAACGAGCTTCCCCCGTCCTTGCCGAGGTTGCTGGAGCTGACACCCAGGTGAATGCAGCTGGGACGAAACAGTGGTGAGCGGCCGCTGAGCTTCTGTCCTGGTCTCTGTCAGCTGACCCCACCGAGAGCACACACTTACCCAGGAGAGAATCACACCCGGCCCTTCTGAGTGCTGTGGCGCCTTCAGATTTTACTCGTAGCCGATGCCGTGAGGACTCTGCCCACATTTCTCTGTATCCACTGACCATGTTTATGCCCCTGAGCCCCAGGTCTCTCAGTCCCAGCATCCAGCTTCTGAATCTTGCAGGGGGCTGCCCTCTGGCCACAGGAACCTCTTCCCGGGGGTTTGCTGAGCTCCTGGAGGGCTAGGCTGTCTGGGAATTTATAACCCTTAGCCAGTGAATGACAGATAAGACACAGAGTACCTGAGCACCCCCCAAACCAAAGGGGACACCTGTGAGTGGTGACCAGCAGCCTCCCAGTTCCTCCATGAGATGGAGCTGGAGTCACCCCCACAGGGTGCGGCCTCCTCCCCACCCAGTACCACCTCTCATTCCCACGCTGGGAACACATCATTTATACTGCTGCCACACAAATCCTCGTCTTGGGGTCTGCTTATAGAACCCCAGACTGAGATACCAACCCACGTTCCCGCCAGTGTCCAAATTCCATTCCCACCCAGGTGCCGAGGACGGCCAGGTGAGCAGCAGAGGACGATGATGGGAATTCTAAGTCCGCCTCAGTGAACAAAGCAGTGCATGGCACACGGTCATGCCACGAGCCCGAGAGCAGATTGCAAAGCAAAGCGTGTAGTGCAATCCAACTTTTGGAAAGAAAAATAAATCCTTTATATATGACGGTGTAATAAAGAATTGAACCTTGCCCAGAGAGACCTGCCCTCTTCCCTCAGCTTCTGCGAGGTGGTCTCTAAGCCACATGGGAGGGTCTTGGTTTGCCTGGGCCTTTGGACCACACCAGGAGGCCTAAAGTGTGATTTAGGTAGGGGTTGCGATGAGCTCACCCTCCGGAGTGAGCTGGAGACCTCCATCTGTATGGGCAGTCAACCATGGGGCCCCAGTAAAGGCTCTGGGACACTAAGCTCGGGTGATCCCACCTGGATGCCAGAAGCAACACCGTCCACAGCTCTGTGGGGAAGGACAACAGGACGCTCTGCAGGTGGGAACTTCTTGGACTCTGGCCTGAGCGCCTTTCCCTGGGTTGATAGTCATCTGTGTCCTACCCCTGTGCTGGGTCATGACCATGAGTATATCAGCTTTCAGTGAGTTTTTCTAGTGAATTATCAAACCTGAGGGTGGTCTTGGAGACCCCTACCCTTGTAACTGGTGCAGAACTGAGGACAGTTTTGTAGATTACGGTTCCCTCTAGCCCTGCAATGATGTTGACTGTAAGTACATTAAAGTATTTGTTAGACACTGGAAAACGATATGCAAAACGTAGGAAGTGGATGCCTCTGGGCTGTAAGTACATTAAAGTATTTGTTAGTAATGGGAAAATGATATGCAAAATGCAGGAAGTGGATGCCTCTGGGCTGTAAGTACATTAAAGTATTTGTTAGTAATGGGAAAATGATATGCTAAATGCAGGAAGTGGATGCCTCTGGGCTGTAAGTACATTAAAGTATTTGTTAGTAACGGGAAAATGATATGCAAAATGCAGGAAGTGGATGCCTCTGGGCTGTAAGTACATTAAAGTATTTGTTAGTAACGGGAAAATGATATGCTAAATGCAGGAAGTGGATGCCTCTGGGCTGTAGGATCATGTACAGGAGTGTATTCTTGTGTTTTCTACTTATTTTGTGCAAGACACTGTGATTACATATAGTGGGAGCTCCCTCAACCAACCTCTGCTCCAGCAACTCACATAATCTTGGTCAGAATGGGCTGGATGACTCAGTGAGCACGGGGGGCAAGGAGGCTGCTCTCTGCTGGTCGTGGATTTTGTCAGTTGAGATGTGACCAACCGGGAGACACTCAGGTTTGCTCCAAACCTGTTGATCCACCTGTGATCCTTACTAGTGTCAGAGGCATTTGAACCCGAGCGACTCCATCTTGAATAGGGGCTGGGTGAAATGAGGCTGAGACCTGTGGGCTGTATCCCCAGGAAGTTCAGTGTTCTTAGTCACGGGATGAGTAGGAGGTTGGCACAAGACACACATCACAAAGACCTTGCTGATAAAACAGAATACGGTAATGAAGCCGGCTGAAACCGGGATGGCAATGAAAGTGACCTCTGGTCACCCTCACTCCTCGCTATACACTAATTATAATGCACTAGCATGCTAAGAGACACTCCCACCAGTGCATGACAGTTTACAGACGCCATGGCAATGTCAGGAAGCTACCCTATATGGTCTAAAAAGGGGAGGAACCCTCAGTTACAGGAATTGCCCATCCCTTTCCTGGCAAACTCATGAATGATCCACCCCTTCTTTAGCATATCATCAAGAAATAACTATAAGTATATTCAGTCGAGCAGCCCACACCACCGCTTTTCCTCCGGAGTAGCCATTCTTTCATTCCTTTACTTTCTTAACAAACTTGCTTTCACTTTATGGACTCGCCCCGAATTCTTTCTTGCACGAGGTTTAAGATCCCCTTCTTGGGGTCTGGATTGAGACCCTGTTTCAGTAACACTATGAAACTTAATTCAACATTATGTAACCTATTACATATCCGTGCAAAATGACAGAAAGTTGTTTCTACATAAACCTAGATAAGTGATTTGAGAAATCAAGATCAAGGCAACTTGAGGATGCTTTAAAAATTGCTTTTGAATTAGGTATAGACAAGATGACTCTTAAAAATGAAAACTAATTGGTGAACATTTGGAGAAATTCTGGTCTTAGATTGTCTTCAAACATGCCCAACTTCTTGGTCCACTTTAAAAAATATGAAATTGGGTGGCTAGGAAGGAGAGTTAAGACTGGGGGTTTATACTAAAAAAGAAGAAGAACTTCAATCAGCAGACCAATGCTAAAGACAAGCTTGTCCCTATATGGAAATATCTAGATTCATGAATGGAGCCAGAAGTGGCCAGATGGTGATGATGACTAGAGGGAGCGTTGGAGGCCCGAGACTGGGGCGTTGGCTAGGAAGGGGTGGGAATATTCATGAATGGAGAAGGGGGCAGGAGGGCCTCTCTGGAGTCACGGAAGCCTCATGCACCTTGACCGGGACGGTGGCTGCGTGGCTTACATGGGTCCCAACTCGTCGACATGTATTATTGAAAACTGAGCATCATATTGAATTGGACTCAAAGGCAAGACCTGAGGCAAAATTCATGTAAGGAGGGAGTTTGGGCAAAGCTTGAGGATTGCTGCCCGGAAGCGTAGATTCAAGCTGCCCTGAATACACCTTATTAGCAGCTGTTACAGGTGGGTTTTTCAAGGGAAAGAAGAGGCTGTTCCAAGTTGTTGACCCAGAATTTATGTTAAAGTAACATAATCTATTGATTGGCTCTATATTGTTAAGCCGTAGGGTGTGAGTTGCAGTGTCTGCTGCTGCACTAGGAGGTTAACCTGAGGCAAGAGCCAGCGGTTCAATAGAAAATACACAGCCCCAAGGCGGGGAGTGGGAAGTCACTGCTGCCTCACTTGACTAACTCCCTGGGCCTCATCGTTTAACAGGACTTTTGCATCCCTCAGCACAATTTCTTTCCTTTTCTCAATTGTATGAAAATTATACCTCAATAAGTTTACTACAGAATTAATGAGTAAATATGTATAAGTTTTCAAGTTAAAAATATATGTAAAATATGTTTGCTCCCTTTTTTAACCTATTTTCATCGGTTTTAAAAATTAACTAACAAACCACGATGGCTTTGGAAACATATTCTTCCATTTGCTACTTTCATAATGAAAAAAGAAATGTATTTTAAATAACATTTAAGTTTAATTTTTTCATTATCATCTGGGAAGCCCCAGCCCTTTATGAAAGGAAAACAATGTTCACTTTAGAGTAAAAACTTGATGATGGAAAAACCAGACTCCGTAGAATATTTTAAAGAGGTTGTTTCTGAGCCAATAGGAGCGATCACAGCCTGGGAGACAGGGTCCAAGGAGTCCTGAGAAAGGACCTGAGGTCGGGTTGCAGTGTTTTTTTTTGTTTTTTTTTTTTTTGAGTGGCGCGATCTCGGCTCACTGCAACCTCTGCCTCCCGGGTTCAAGCGATTCTCCTGCCTCAGTCTCCCGAGTAGCTGGGACTACAGGCACCCACCACCATGCCCGGCTAATTTTTTGTATTTTTAGTAGAGACGGGGTTTCACCGTGTTGGCCAGGATGGTCTCGATCTCTTGACCTGGTGATCCGCCCGCCTCGGCCTCCCAAAGTGCTGGGATGACAGGCGTGAGGCAGCGTGCCCGGCAGCAGTTTGGTTTTAACATTTCAGGGAGGCAGGAGTTACAGGCAAAGACATACAGCCGTGCACAGAAGGTCGGCATTGGTTTGACCTGAAAGGGCGAGACATCTCAAAGCCGGGGCTTACAGGACATCAGTGGCTTCAGAGATTCTTTAATTTGCATTTGGTTGGAGGAGGAAGGTTCTGTCTAAAACCTGGAAGCTGTGTAGCAAGATGATGCCCTGCAGGTGTGATTTAACCCTTGCCTGCATGGGTCCTGTTTATAATTGGGTATCTTATTGCCACAAAGAGTCTGTCTGTCAGTCTTAAGATCCCCATGACCTCTAACGCTGGTCCGTGATTGCATCTAAACTGCAAAACGGAAGGAGTATAATGAAGCCTGGCGGACCTCCCTTCCCATCGAGGCTGGGAACTCAGCTTTTCAGGTTTCTCTGGGGCCCCTTTCAGTCGTTTAGGGGGCTTCAGATTTTGTTTAGCTTACCAACTTTTCCTATTAGAAATTTAGCTGAAGTTGAGGTCACTTGAGTCTTCTGGAGCATTCCCTAACATACAGAAAATGCACCACCCTTTACAATTCTAACAGGACAGAGAAAGCAGAGGCGAGGAGCCCACCCTCTCCAACTCCTGCTCTTACCGGGGCCCTGGGGAGGGCACCCAGCCTGTGCTCGCTGGAAGGGTGGGTTACTCCAGGCAGGCCACTCCTGTTGGCAGGGCGATGATTCCATTTCAGCCCTGCACCTGCAGCCTCTGGCTGTAGCCGGTCTGCAGTGTTTCTCTTTGTTCCCCCTTCCATCTTCCTCCCACCTTATGTTCCCATGCTTCCCAGTGGGAGGGGAGGCCCAATTTGCATTTCCTTTTCTGTAATAAAGCCTGCTGATGGGTGATTGCAGCTTTCTCTCACTGCCAGGGAGGAACTGGGGCAGGCTCCAGGCAGCCAGAGGCACCACTGTGCTTCCGTGGTTTCCCTGGGGCACCTTCAAGTTCCAGTGTGAGTGCTGTTGAGATTCTGGGCATCCAGCGCACACACGGGAGACAGCCATTGCCTCCCCTCCAGCCCCAGCCGCGGTGCACAGGGCAAAGGCTGTCTGGGGGAAGGCTATTTGTGAGTGAGGCCGGGGAATGAGGGGCAGTTGGCTGCTGCTCTGGAGGCCTGGGCGGCCTTGGTGTCTGGGAGCCTCGTCCAGGACACTGGCTGGTGGGGCCCTCATGGCCCTAGCTGACCTTGACTTACCGCAGCTGGAGCGAAGTCTCCCACAGGTCTTCCACCCTGCAGGGATTCGGGCATGACTGGGGGGTCAGGGGAATCTGACGGACAGCCCCGCTGCGTGAGTTGAGGCTGGGGCACTCCTGCAGGAGACTGAGAACCCAGCCCTGTCCATTCGGAGGGGGATTCTGAGCACTCACTGTGGCTGCGCCCCCGACTCAGCTGCAGCCTGGAGGGAGTGCCCAGCCCCAGGCAAAGCAGAAAGCCTTTCACAAACCCTGGCGCTCTGGCCGCCTGGTGGGCTGACGGGCAGCCCTGTCCTCATCCCTCCGCGCATCTCGGGCATGGCCTGCGCGGGTCTCCTCCGCAGGTGTCCCCACGCCCCGCCATGCACGCCTGGCCATCTCCTAGAGAAAGGCCGAGGCCCCCACCCGCCCCGTGCAGCTCATTGAGGCCTCTCGGGCTGCTCAGGAGTGGCCAGGCTCCTCCTGCGCTCCTTCTCTTTGAGTGCTGAGCATGGGAGGCAGGTGGGGGTCAAGGTCTGAGCCTTTTGGAAGCGCACATCATCTGGTTTTCAAGTCAACTCTGATTTTCACGTCACTGGTGATTACTTTGTTTGAAAAGGTAACCTCCTGTTTTGGAGATGTGAACTAAAAGCATAACCCTGAATCCCCCCCGCCACTGACTGAACGGACCCTTCTTGGTCAAGCGGACCCAGAGAAACCTGAAAAGCTGAGTTCCAGGCCCTGACAGGAAGCAGGTCAGACATGCCTCATCATACTCCCTCCCTTTTGGAGTTTAGACACAACTGACCAGCAGTAATGTTAAAACAAAGATCTTAAGACTGACAAAGCGGACTCTTGGTGGCAGTAGGGTACCGAATTATAACAGGACCCGAGGCTGCACAAGGCAGGGGTGGGTCCCACCTGCAGGCTGAGCAGGACCTGAGGCTGCACCTGTAGGCTACAGATCCTGTAGAAGGATCTTATCTTAACTTAAACGTTCCAAGTTTTAGACAGAGCCTTGCTCCTCTCACCAACAGGAACTCAAAGAATCTCTGGATCCATCTACATCCTGTAAGCCCCCTTCAAGGTGTCCCACCTCCAAAGGCCGAGCCAGTGTGGACCTGCCAGGCATGGCTGTATGTCTTTGCCTGTAACTCCTGCCTCCCTGAGATGTCCAAACCAAACTGCCATCCGATCTCCTCAGGCGCACGTTCTCAGGACTCACTGGGACTGTGTCTGTCTGGCTGTGTCACTCATTGGCTCAGAAGAAACCTCTTTAAAATATTTTACAGAGTTTGGTTTTTCCATCAACAGAGAAAAGATTTGGAATATGCAGGAAAGACTTGATCAATTTCAGGTGGTGGGCAGAATGCTTGGCACAGAGGCACCCGCTGCAAGTCTGCACAGCTGAGTGGAAGCAGCTGGTGCCTGACGCTGTGACCCGAACTCAAAGCAAAAGGGACGTGTGGAGGACTGTGGTGCATTTTGTCTCAGTATTCATCAGCCTGGAGATAGAAATGTGTTCCTGTCGGGGGCGAGCCTTCCCCTTTGGAAGGGGGTTTCTGAGGTTGTGCTGCTGTCGGGGGCGAGCCTTCCCCGTTGGAGGTGGGTTTCTGAGGTTGTGTTCCCGTCGGGAGTGAGCCTTCCCTGTTGGAAGTGGGTTTGTGAGGTTGTGTTCCTGTTGGGGGTGAGACTTCCCTGTTGGAAGTGGGTTTCTGAAGTTTGCTGTGGGAAGCAGAGCTTGCGTCCACGCTCACAGGAGCACCAGCCGCAATCAGTCACTGAGGCCTGTGCTGGGTGTGGAAGATGAGAGTGGTACCACATGTTCCTCAATCTGGACTAGGGGTTTGTCTGTGATTAGCGGAGACCGGCCTGCCAAGAGCCAAGGGCGCTGTGTTTGCAGGTACAGCAGGCCTCCGATACGGTTCTGGGGCAGACGCCAGCCAGGCGGAGCAGGCAGGCTCCACTGCTCCGTGCACGGGGTCAGAGTCCACAGCACAGGACGTGGTCCCTGGGCAGGCCCAACAGACATCTGTGAACCAGGAATGGGCATTCCAGGAGGTCTGGCGCAAAGCAAAGTCATGTAGACATTGGCAATTGCATTTGTTCCAGATGACACATTTTCTTAGGACCTAAGGCCTCAGAACTTAAAATGAATGTTGTAAAGTTTGAAGCCAAAACAAAATGCAGACAGGCTGTACCCAGCAATTCCTGACTCTGCAATCTGGGCCGAATTCAAATACTCATCTCCATGGCCTGCCAAAACCCTCCCACCGGAGCTCACCCTGTGGTCCAGTGCTCAGCACCATTCATACCTACGTTCGGGGACAGAAGCCACTCTGGGGACTAGGAAGAAAACATGTAAAGGAATTGAGCTTAAAATAAAAAGCAGTTGGGTATATTTCACACCCATTAGCAATATGCCTTTAGAAAGACACAGGCTGGCAACTGCACGTTGGGAAGGACGCAGAGTGACTGGAACTCTCGTTCCCTGCTGCTGGGAGTGCAAAATGGAACACCACTCTCCCAACAGTGCCCAGCGATCACGCTTCTGGGTGTTTACCCAAGAGAAATAAAAATCGTCTATAAAAGAATGTCTATCAGCCTTATTGATAATATCTCCAAACCCTAATTGCATCAAATGTCCAACCGCAGGAGGATGGACGAGAACTCGTGGCCCTTCATAGGACAGGCTAATTCTCAGCATGTGGGAACACTCGTGTGTGGAAGGCCAGGCGTGTGACACGTGTGAGCATAGCGTGGGCAGGATGCACGTCTGGGCAGTGGCTGCTTCAAGCACAAATCCCAGGGACTGGGTGGGTCCTTGGAGCAACAGGCCTGGGTGAGCCTTAGTGGAATCCTCTGTGGCCTGTAGGGGGTCTCTGCCCTCATCACACCCAAGGAGACCAGGAGACCACACAGGGGCAGGTTTTCCTCAGTTGTCTAGTGGAGGACTTCAGATTGGAAAGAAACTCTCAGCCTGGCAGCATCACAGTACTGAGGAGGCCACAGGCCCAGGAAGGGCCTCACTACTGGGCCCCACGCTGCAGGCTCCTGGTGACCTGAGTCCCAGTACCTGGTCTGGTTTCTTTTCCCAGAATTTGGAAGGTCCCTGTTGTCTGCAGGGCATCCCAGCCCTACCAGGAGAAACCCCCCAAATCCGAAGGCAAGGGAACACCCAGGAGAGGGAAACTGCTGTCCACGCTGCAGAAAGGCCCACAGTTATCCTGTCTTCACAAGATGCCTGACCACGGCTGAGTCACCTGAAATCTTTCCAAAGCACCCTCAGCACACATTAGGGCACTTCTCCCTGTATTTTGGTATCAACCTACTTCCCTACCCTGCCTCAGTCCTATTGCTTCTTTGTGAGCTTTGCTTAGAGAATCTTCTCCTGAAGTCTGTAGAGGAAACTGGAGCACTCTCAGACACTGTGTTCACACTGTATGTGGACACACATGCATCCCCTCGGCCACCCAGGCAGGCCCTGCAAGTCGGAGGCCTGAGGGGAGAAGCAGTGTCCCCGAGACACTCTTGCTGGTCAGAGACACCTGAGTGCTGTGACCAGGCCACACACAGAGACAGGCGCTGCAGCCTGTGGAGGGCAGGCTTCAATCTTCACCCAAAGCAACCGCTTAGTGGGACTCACCCTGGGCTGGCCTGACCCAGCACAAAATTATAGTGTTGAAGAAACACAGAAAATCAAAAGAAACCTAGAATGAACTAAAACCAAAATGGGGGAAAAATGGAAATATTAATTACTCGGTATGTAAAACTGGTTTTCACACTTTTTAATGTTTTATACATGGCACTGCCTGTTACCCAAGCCCCGACTCGGCCCCTCCCTGGCCTGCTGCCTGCATTGCTCCTGCCCGTCATTCCCTCCCCTTAGCCTGCTTTTCCTCCAAAGCTCTAGCTAATACCTGAAATGACAGCATGGATTTGCTTATTTATTTATTGGGCTGCCCCTCATATATATGAGCTGTAAAAGGGCAGGGTCAAAGCCCGTCTTGTCACAGGGCCCCCGGCAGAGCTGTACAAGTCACACCCTGCCAAGGGGAGCACTCTGCTCACCAGCCGCCTGGAGGGGCACACTTTTCCCACCCCATTCACCCAGGGGAGACCTTTTTCCGTTGTGTGCAGAGGTTCCGTGTGAGCTGGAGGCGGTCACGGGCCAGTCACATGGATGGTGGCTCCGGCTGGTGCCCATCCCTTCACATTCAGGAGAGACGGACTGTCTGTGAGACATTCTCGCAGGTGTTCTGGCATACACGCCATGGCTGTACCTGGCCTCAAGTGGCTCATCATGCTTCAGGGGATACAAAATGGATACACAAATAACTCTAATACAAAATAAAGTCTGAGGGCAGGAATTTTGGAATATTGTCATATTTGTTTCCAGAGTTATTTTAGAAAAGCTCATATTGTGGGATTTGGATGAAAATTCATCATTACTTTCCTAATAGACCAATTTGGGGGGCAAACTGGAGTCCTTTTGTAACACTGGTTTGGATAAGGGAATTTGAATTTACCTTAAAGAATAAGCAACAGTTCTAATTTTCATTCCATTTAGGTTCAGAAAAAGGATGGAGGTAGAAAGTCCTCTCTCCCAAACACTACGATTGACACTGCAGAGTTCTGCAACTCTCATACGAGGGAGATTTCATGACGATCTCAGTAACGGATCAGAGAATCAATGACTGACTTCGCTGAGGCACAGTGATGAAAAGGTCAAGGTGGTCTGGTCTGAGCGAAGTCACAGCGAGAACCCTTGTCCAGCGCCATTCTCACCTTTGGGGACAGCTCCTTCCCTGTATGGTCCTCATGTCACTGCACTTTCCTGCCTTGTTTCTTGCTGAAGCCATTATTTCTTAATTCCCTAGTAGATATGCAGAGCGGACATCCCAAAGAAGCTAGAAAAATTGATGAGCAGGGAACAGATCAAATCCTCTCCATCAGTGGAAGGCAATTCACGAGGGAAGAAGGCAAGACCATGGGGTAATTTTTCTGAGACTTGACAACGTTTGCCAAGTAAATAAATCTGCCATTTAACACTACGATAAAAGCTGTCACAGCTAGGGTATTAGTGACTACTTGAGGTTTGAGGACAATGAAGACAGAGTAAGATAAACATCCTTACTATCCAGAAAAGGAACGGAACCAGAAGACAGCCCTTCTTACTTTTCTCCATCTTCGATGGTGAGGAAGAATTTAAAAAAAGTTGCTTTTAAAGTATATTCATTAAAATCAAATTCTATTATCATACACACAAAATATTTACGTGAAACCAGCCACAAAAGAACGACAAGGAACGCTACTGATTTGTCCATTCTGGACGATAAGAACACAAGTTCTTATCTTACTCTTGTTAAAAGAAAACTTCAGCTGAATTAAATTTAAAGGAGTTTAATTGAGCAATGAATGATTTGCACACCGGGCAGCCCCCAGAATTACAGCAGATTCAGAGAGACTCCAGTGCAACCACGTGGTGGAAGATTTGTAGACAAAAAAAGGGAAGTGAGGTAGAGAAACACCTGGATCAGTTACAGGTTGGCATTTGCCTTATTTACACACAGTTTGAACATTCAGCAGTGTATGAGTGATTGACGTACGGCTGCTGGGACTGGCCGAGACTCAGCAATTGTGACAGGTGCATACTCCTAATTTAGGTTTTCAATCTTGTCTACCTATTAAGTTAGGCTCAGTTTGTCCACAAGGACTCCAATACAGAAGTACGGAGTCCTTCTCAGGCCATATTTAGTTCGCTTTAACAATTCCCCCTTTTTGGTCATTTTCTCAGTTTTGAGAGATTGACCAAAACTTGTTATTGAGGTCACTATCACCATTGGTCTTGAAACCCACTAGGAAGCAGAACAGTGAGTTTTGCAAAGGTAGGAACAAGGACTGAGTTGAGGGTACCACCTTATGCTGGAAAGTCCTGTTTGCAAGAGAAAAACAAAACCTGGTCTATTCTAGGACCCATTGTTTCCTTAAAGTCTTAATTCGATTATGTCACATTTAGCACAAATGACACCATTTTGGTTCGGTTTGGTCTGTTGGGACCTAGTGCTCAGTCCAAAACAATGGCCTCCCATTATTTTGTTTAAAAAATCCCCCCTTTTTGGTCAGGTTCTCACTTAGGCAACACTGTGATCAAAACTTAGGGTGTCAGCGCCACTCTCCATTACTATCATTTTGGGTTTCTGGTCTCAGCACGTCACTCGTAGGTTACGGTGTCCTCATGGTCACACATTTCTTTCAGCTCTTGTCATTCCAATTGAAGAGAGACCATCTGACGTTCTAAAGATGGCTTCATGCAAACATTTAAAACCTTTGAGAGGACACTATTCTTATGACTACTGAGAGGGTAACACCAAGAATCTGGAGTATGCTCCTTACCCAGGGTCCACATAAACCAAACCACCTAAACTCAAATAGATCAAAGAATGAGCTAGATAAAGCTCATTCTTTGACTTAACTCAGTGGTCTTTTTGTTAATTCCCTACAACAGAATCTCTATAATACCTGAGGTTTTCTCCATAGGCCCTAAGTGCCGGCAGCTGCACTGATACTTTTCTGCTTAGCCAATTCTATTTTTTAGCATAACTTTCACAAGAGAATTTAACATCTGTTGTGTAGCCTTTACAGTAGAATCTGCTATAGAGTCTACCATGAGGGATACGTTTCTAGTCATTGCCTTTTTTATTCCAAACCATGGAAAAAGGACCTAACAAATGATGCCCTTCTAGAATAGGGAAGGCCTCCTGGCAATGTTCTCTTTAACCCATGCTGTGGGTTAAGAGGAGTGAACCAATGTTCTGTTTCTGAATGATTATGAGGCACCATATGTACCATTTAAGTTTCTCACCTATGATACATTGGGCCTTCATCTTTTATCTATCAAGTTATAAGATTATCCATGTATAAAGCTGGCTGCAAAACCCTTCACAAATAAAAGTATACCCCATAAGTGCACAAAAACAGACCCCCTTCTCACTTCTACTGTTCATAGAGGCATAAGCAAGGGAAAAATATTCAAAGATAAGAGTCTCATGATAGTAAGAAGTGTTGATCCATGATCTTCAGAAAGAGCTGCTCACATCAACGATGCCATCTTCTTCTGGGGAGAAACTTCCCTGGTTAGCTTTACCTTAAGGGTTTCAATGGCTGTACAGTTCCAAGAGTGTGGAGTGACCCTGCTCAGTTGTGAGATTATGACCCCAAGGTTCAAGATCCTGATGTTTTGTTGCAGTGAGGATGCCAAGGGCAGTTTTTCTCTGATATTCTCAGAAGATCGCATCTTTGGGTTCTAGATCGTGAAGGGGTTGATTGTCCTCAGTGAACCATAAAAAGCTCTTTACCTGGTGAAAATACAATGAAGCATAGTAATCTACTGTTATAACATCAGCCCTCCTGCATGAGAAAGCTTTTATACAACCAGAACACATACATTGAAAATGACAACTGAATGAAATTCCTTTATAAATGTTTAAATGGCTCATCAGGTAGCCAAATGTACATGAAACTTTGTCTTCCCAGAAGTATGGGTTTGACAAACTAAACATTGTCTATAAACTATTTTAACAATTTGTAAGTCACCACACCAACATATTTAATTTGGGTCATTTTATCTGTTCCAGGATGAGTCATGGAAAGCATAACTTTTAATAACAAAAGCTTTTTTAATAACAAAACTTGTCACGAAGGACAAGGCGGCCATCTTGGTTCTCCATGAGTCCATGCTTAACATTGGACTTATGTCCTCTTGGGTGCCAGTTGTTTCTCCAAATTGGGCACATAGCATGGATAACTGATGGGTTACCACAGGTAATTTGACTTAGACCATGGAGTTCATTCAAATTGTATATCTAAACAATTTCAGTATAGGCTGATTAAGCATGCAAACCTGGTGAAGTATTTCCTCGGTATTCAATTAATTTTTATTCTATTTGGGTTAGCAGTTTTATAAGCCAGTCAGCCTTTTCATTAAAGTTTCAGCAATTCTTACCCAGTCCAAATGATGTGATTTTGAAGTTACTAGAAATCTGTATTCCACAGTGCTTTTCAGGGTCCTCCCCATCCTTTCACGAACCTCCTAAAAGACACCATGTTCTAGGACTTTTGTGTGCTTGTGAAGTTTTCAGAAACTACATCAGCATGAAGCAATTAACTGCGGAAATGACTTTAAATACTCAAAAAGACACAATTGACAAGGAAATCTGGTTATTTCCATGGTTCACAATAACAACATAATAACCATAATTATGATCAGTAGCATATACTCAGAAAAATTAGAATTTTAGAAAGCCCATACAACTTTGGAACATATATTAATATCATTCACTAAAATATAACCTGAAGAAGGTTAAACTTTTTTTTTTTGACACTGTTCTGTATCGAAAAGTACAAAATGTTTCTTAAAAAGTAACTAAAAAAACACTGGAGTAATTAAAGGACACTTCCTGTGCAGGGGATGGAAAATCTCAACAAAAAAGGAGCGCAGAAGAGCCTGGCTAGGCGGGAGAACACGGTCAGGCCCGCAGGAGACGCGGGGGCACCTGTCAGAAAGAGACCCGCAGGCCAAGTCCGGGAGACGGGAGGGAGGAAGACAGGCCTGCCCGAGAGACCCGGGCGGCCATTGCCCGGCCTGCGTCTGCGCCTGCGCCGGAGCCGCCTCCACACCGCGCCGGCGCCGAGTCCGGACGCCTCCACATTGCGCCGGCGCCGGGGCTTCCTCCACACCGCGCTTGCGCCCATGATAACCAGCCTCTACAGGACGCCTGCGCAACGCCTTAGTCACCTCCTCTGCTCCGTGCACTTACGAGTCTCTCTGACCACGTGTTCCTGTCGGCTCACAGAGGCCGCCTCGGGGTCCTCCCCCATTGTCTTCCTCACACCCTCCACTGTTCCTGGCCCTTCACTCTGCGCTTGCGCAGGAGTCGCTCGCCCGCCCCTCTCCTCTCTGCGCCTGCGCAGAGGCCACCTCCTCCCCCGCCCGTCCGCTCTCTTGGCGTCGTCTTGGGCCGCGCCCGACCCCCTCTGTTTACGCATGCGCAGGAGCGCCCTGCGCGGGTGCGGGGCTGATCCCCCGTGGCTTCAGGTTGAAAGGCGCGAGCGCCACCCACGCAGGCACAAGGGCTCCTAGTCGTTTTCTTTTTAGCGTAAGGTTTTCCTCTTTAACAAGGAAGTAGAAAAAAAATAAGTTGTGAAATAAATACTAACCGCCCTTATATGTACTCGGGAACGTTCGTCCTTTAGGTTTCCTCCTGGCGCGTGGGCGCCGCCGATCATTGCGGGGCTTATTTTGGTTCTAAAGCCCGGGGCAGCCAGGCCTCCCTGCCTGGCCTCGGCGGGGACGCGGGACCTGGGGCCCCGGACCGGGCCTGACCGCCCTGGCCGGTCCCCACTGATGGTGGCGGTCGGTCCTGACTGTCCTGATGGCAGCGACCAGGCTGGACTCGGGCTGTGCGGGGGCGAGGGGAGCAGCGCGGGGTGACGCCCGGAGAGCGGCCTGGAGAGCGCGTGCCTCAGAAGGCGTGGGCACCCTGTCCCCTTGCAGATGGGGACGCGGGCCCTGGTGGCCGTGGAGGGGAGGAGGGGCGTGGACGCTGCGGGGCAGAGGAAGCTGGGCGAGTGCGCACTTGGTCCCCTTGCTCCTCCCTGGGACCTCGGGCTCCACAGGGCAGCCGCCGAGGCCCACGTGCGCACTCGGTGAACCGCAGTCCAGACACCGGCGGGGAGGCGGGCCGGGAAGGAGAGGCCAGGTGTTGGCCTGGGGGTGCTAAGTGAACCCCCAAGCTCGCGGAGACAGCGGGGCAACAGCAAAACGAGCTGTGCGGTCCAGGGCGAGGGCCCGGAGTCCTCCCCAGGGGTGGGCTGCAGAGAAGCCCCTCTCCAGGCCCTGCTCACCTGCAAAGTGCTCCCGAGCTCCTGTGCCCCCAACAGCAATGCCGGCCCCGCTGACACCCATGCCTGTCACCCGCTGGGTTTCTTGAGGTCTGAGGACAGTGGCTGAGGGTGCTTGGGCGCTGGGATGGAGAGGGATGTCCCGTCCCAGTCTGTGCTTGTTAAAGAGGGCAAGGCTGCCTTTATTCAAGGGGGAGCTGCTAAAGCGAGATGTTGGGTTAGGGGAGGCAGATCCGGCTCAGCTCCAGATAGAAAAAGTGGGAATTGACAGCCCAGGCGTAGGGTCGGGAGTGGAGAGAAAATTACTAAGAGGAAGGGTCAGGGGCAAGGCGGGTTCTGGCTGCAGACAGGATTTTTGCTGAAAAGGCAGGCAGTGTGGTCACAGACGTAGGGTGGGAGTTGAGGACTTTGCTCAGGCACCAAGGGTAGAGGATTTTCACTAAACCGACTCAGCAGGATTCTTGCTAAATCAGCCTAAACCGGCAAGGTCAGGGACTGGTCACAGGGAGGGCTCAGAGGAGCCTGACTCGAGTGTGGTCAAAGGAGAGAGTCTTTGTCATCTTTTAAGAGGCGAGAGTGACATATTAGTGAGAAACGGTGAAGGGATCATGCTCAGGCCAGCAGCCCCGAGTTTGAGATGAGGACAGGCTGGGTCCAGGAGGGGCTGCAGGAATAGGGGGCACCTGGGCCTGCAGAAAGTGGGGAGCACAGCCCCCAGAGCAGGCACCCCGGGGTAGACCTCAGTGTGTCCTGCCCTGTGGGAGTGGCAAGGCCAGACCAAGCTGGATGTGAACCAGTCCTAGAACACCGCCTAGAATTTGGATTGTAATTTGTTATCGATGATATTGCTGCTTGGTCTCTCTCCTCTTCCTCCCCGCCCCCACCCAAGATGGAGTCTGGCTTTGTCGCCCAGGCTGGAGTGTGGTGGCATGATCTTGGCTCACTGCAACCTCCGCCTTCCGGGTTCAAACAATTCTCCTGCCTCAGCCTCCCAAATAGCTGGGATTACTGGTGCGTGCCACAGCACCAAGCTAATTTTTGTATTTTTGGTAGAGACGGGGTTTCATCATGTTGGCCAGGCTAGTCTCAAACTCCTAACGTCGTGATCTGCCCACCTCGGCCTCCCAAAATGCTGGGATTACAGATGTGAGCCACCGTGCCCAGCCTCTATAGCATGGCCATTGTGGCTACATCAGTCCTGGCTAATAGAGATTTTAGCGCACTCAGATTCTGTTGGCTAATAAGAATTAATTATAATTCTGGGGTATTTAACAATATCATTATACAGTCTTCATTGTTGCAAATGGAGAATGAAATCGGGTGCATGTGACACTAATGTGACCTGTTCATGCTCTGTCACTTACACGGAGTTAAGTAACATAGTCCTGGGCAGGAAGACTCCTTCCCCACTTCTGTCCAGGAGCTCCTTACTCGATTCTGGGGAGCGGAAAGGCTTTCAGCGGCCAAGGGGAGTGACAACAACCAGAAATGAGACACCTCCCAGAGCCCTTTGGTGTTACCCTTTCCATTCCATCAGCCACAGCGTCCACCCCAGGTAGCTGGGTCCTGAGTTCACCATCTCAGGACGTTTTCCTACCTGGTTTGTCTGAATTATTATTATTATCGATCGTTGAGACAGGGTCTCAGTCCATTGCCAAGACTGGAGTGCGGTGGTGTGATCCTGGCTCACTCAACCTCCCAGGCTCAGGCGATCCTCCCAGCTCAGCCTCCTGCGTAGCTGGGACCACAGGCAGGCACCACCATGCCTGGCTAATGTTTTTTGTATTTTTGGTAGAGAGCAGCTTTCACTATGTTGTCCAGGTTGGTCTCAAACCGCTGCCTGAGCCTCCCAAGGTGCTGGGATTACAGGCGTGAGCGACCAAGCTCAGCAATCTGAATTATTTATGCAGAATTTTTTTTCTCTAGCTGGTAGAGCTGTTTATATGCACATTTCTTTGGGGGCAACTCTTCTCCATTGTCACAGATTTTTTTTTCCAAGCCATTCCTGGGGGATTCCTGGGAACCACGTGGGAGAGGCGTGAGGAAGTGACCTTCATCCTGAGATAGGTCCCGACGCACCCTCTGGTGCCTCTACTCAAGTGAGGCGAGAGGGGAAACTGGTGTATTTTTAGATGAAGTTTCCTTGGGAAATAGTTTCTATTTTATATTTTATCAATGATCCTCTGGCTAATGTTTTAAGCCAATATTTATAACACTGCCTCAGAGCTTTGGAATAAACAGATCTCCATAAAGAAAAGCTGTTTTAGAGTGCTACATTGTAAGAGGGGCTTGGCAAACAAGAAGGGATGGAGGAAAGACCACCAAGTGAGAGGCACAGGTGTCAGGACAAACAGAGAGCCCGAAAACGAGGCAGAGGTGAGCGGGACCAGCAGCACAGCGGCACTGACGCGCCAGGGACTTGGGCTCTGCTGGCCTCCTCCCTCGCGGCCAGCAGTGGCAGTGGCGGGAGTAGGCCTGGCTTGTCTGTGGTTGCCTTTGTTGCTTTAAATGAATGTACTCAAAGCCATTTCTTGTCGCATCGTTTCTGACAGTGTCCGGTGGTCCCTACCCTGTAATGCCAGGAGGTTCCAACCCCACCCTTCCCTCCCCACTCCCTCTTTCATCTCCCGGATCCTATCAGAGGATTACTTTTATAGCTGATGAGCTGATGAAGTATGCATTTAGCCCTGTAACCGTAACTGAATTTCCCCCGGTGCACGTCTGTATGAAGGGTGTGCACCAGGGCTGAGCGGTCTGCTGGGCGAATATGTCCCTCCCTGAGGCCCAGGACCACGACCCCGAGTCACTCAAAGGAATCATTCCCAACCTTAAGGTCAGATGTGCTTTTTCCTTGTCCTCCATTATTTCTTTAAAATCCTGCCACATTTAAGTTTCTTTATATTTAAACTAAGACCTTTTATTTCTTAAACTTCTAATTGCTGTTCTTTTATTATTTTTGATAGAAGTTTGGCCGCTGTAACTGACTGGGAAGCTTAAAATAACAGACAATCATCTCTCACATTTATGGGGACTGGGAAGTCCAAGACCAAGTTGCCATCTGGGGAGGGCCCGTTCCTCACAGCGCCTTCCAGCTCAGGCCTCATTTATAAGGGTACTCATCCCATCCACGGCAATGGGTCCTCATGACTTACTCACCTCGGAAAGCCCCCACCCCCTAAGACCATCACATTGTGGGTGAGGATTTCAACATAGGAATTTGGGGGCTGCAAACAATTACACCATGGCAGAGCATAAGGTGCCTTCCCCCACGTGCTCGGGTAGACCCAGCGTCTCATGCTAGCAGCTACGTGGAATTGTTATTTTTTCTGGAGAACTCTGGGACCCCTCTGATGTCTTGGAGCACCTGCACAGGCCATTCACTGTCTGATGTCTTGGAGCACCTGCACAGGCCATTCACTGTGCACGCTGTGAGGCCGTCCTCTGGGGAGTTCTGCTGTTCTGTGGGTTCTGTCTGTATCAGTGTCCCAGCGGGAATGCAGGGCACATTAGCGTCGTCCCCAGAGGGCTTGGTAAGGGGACTGTTTGCAGAGACACAGGCAGAGTGCTGGAAAACTACCAAAAAAGTGCAGTGTTCTGGGCCTAATAATAGCAGAGCTATTCTCACCCTGGTCTGAAGGCAGGAGGGGAGGAGCAGTTAATGGATTCTGGAAGTCAGGTTGCACAGAGTCACCTTGAAAGATGCCATGACCTTCACCGAGGGCCAGAGAGAGACTAAGATGACCCCACAGGAGAATAAGACCTAGACCTCATCCTCCTGCCTGCTGCCAGGCCCTGCCAGGGGTCGCCAATGGCAAAACAGGACTGGAAGCCAGAGGCCACGGAAGCCCATGGATGAAGTCCACAGGCCAGCCTCCCCGAGAGCAGCCTGGACGGTCCGCAGGAGACGTATCCTTTCTTAGGCGTCCCACACCGCGTGCTCCTGTTCAGCCCTGCTGAGGTGGAAGCTTGGAGTGGGTCACGGTGGATGCATTGATGCTGCAGACGTCAGCAAGTGCTACAAACCAGAGCTGGCCTTTAACTCAAAGTGATGGAGAAGGTGTTAATAATGCAGATTAGACTTAAAAGTGTTGAAGCCATTGCACTGTGAACAGCAAAAAAATTGAAGAATCTTCTGGCATTTAAAAACAATTATTCGATTCAGCAGAGAAGTCACTGACAAACAAGAGATCACACTGACTGCTTTGTTGTTTTGGTTTTATCTTACTCATTAATGCAAATAAGAACATTCACCAACATTTGTGTAGGGCCTCCCCTCCCTGGTCAAATACAGCTATAGGCTCCCTGCAGATACAAGTTTTCCAGAAATGAACAGATGTTTTCTGTGAGAATCAATTGGTCATATACAATTTACAAAAATGAGTACCGTATACTATGTTTGTAAACTGTATGCTGCAGATGCTTTATATCACTGAAATTTATAATAAACTTATCCACGTATATACATGCATGCATTTTTGTTCCTGAGATCCAGCTGTGAAACGTTTATCAGCACATAAATTACCAGCACATGGTTTTTTTTTTACCCACTAGGTAAAATCTTTGTTTATTACATCAAATTCTTGTAGTTTTTGTATTGCAGTTATGCAGATATTGATTACTGCAGTATTACTGCAATTATACAGATACCACAATTTCAGATATTGATCATCATGTTCAGTTGGTTTCTAAGGAGGTTCACTTACCTCATGGTACACCTAGTTTGCATAGTTTGGTTATATTTAACTCTTATGCTAATTGTGGGAAGTCACTGATTTATTCGACAGATGCTCCTGTCGTCTTTCCTGAGCACATCCTGGCCAAGGACGCTGCCCCCAGGAGATTTGAGAAGAAGTCCTGTGAGGATCATGTCAGTGTTTTCAAATACTCATAGAAAGGCCAGAGGGACTGACCCAGAATTACCAATGTAAGCTTGACCCTGAGATAACAATGCGATTTTATGTTTGCGTGCATAAAACCAGTGCAAGAGGCTGATCACTCCAGATCCCTTATGTAAGCCAATAAAAAGTAGTTTCATTTTTTATTTCATTTAAAAAAGTGTACCATTAACCTAAAGCCTGCTTGTGAAACCAGTTTGTTTCTGAAGCCTTAGCTCAAAGCTCACCTGCATTTGGTGAGAAGTCCCTCACGCGTGGCTGCCCTGGCTGGGAGCTCTGAGCTCTGGGAGCCGTTGGAACTGAGAATCCCACCAGTGCCGTCTGATTCCCTCTGCTCTAATGGAGGTCTTTTGCCGGGGTATCAAGTGGCATTTTCTGAGCTTGGGAGTCAGTAATTCCCAGTGATCAAGTGTCTCTGCTCTGAAAATGCCTTTCTTTGTGATATGAAGCTGTCGGTAATGGAGACTGACCTTTTCATAAGTCAGTGAATTTTCTTTCCCTGAGTCATTTTAGAGGTGAATCTGAACTCTCCAGTCTGTCCTAAGAAGACATTAATTGGAGCAGGCACGGAACCTTCGGCTTTCCCAGTCACCTGCCGGGTTACTTGGCTTAACCTGGGAATTAACCAGTTAATAAGGTCATTGAAACGGAAAGAATCCAGGAGGCTGCAGTGTGAGGCTGATTTGCTGTCTTTATTAAGTGAAGAAACGAGAAATGGGAAGAATCCAGGAGGCTGCAGTGTGAGGCTGATTTGCTGTCTTTATTAAGCGAGGAAACGAGAAATGGGAAGAATCCAGGAGGCTGCAGTGTGAGGCTGATTTGCTGTCTTTATTAAGCGAGGAAACGAGAAATGGGAAGAATCCAGGAGGCTGCAGTGTGAGGCTGATTTGCTGTCTTTATTAAGTGAGGAAACGACAGCAAAGCGTGTCTAGGCTTCTCACAGCTGAGCACACCAAGACTAAGCCCTCTTCCTGCCGTAGCCAGTGAGGAGAGGACCCTCCTCCCAAGCCCCCTCAGGCAGTGGCTCCCGCTCACCGGCAGCTGGAGTTTCTAGGGTTTGCCCCTGTCCAGAGCTGCTGCCTCAGGTGTGAGGGTGACTGCTCAGCCCCCGCGCCACAGGCCCTCCTCTCACCCGGACCTCAGGACCAGTTGGTAGGCCCCAGGCTTCCAGCTGCAGGGGCATGGGGACGCTGGCCCCTGTGTCCGCCGGGGCCCTCCTGGCTCCTGTTGGAAGTCTCTCCTGTCAGGATAGGTTCCGTGGGGTTGGAAGGACTCAGCCTGTTTCTCTGCCATCCCCCTTTAACGGCCCAGAAACTTTAGTGACTGAGAGTAAAATAAGGTTGACTTCACAGTTTCTTTCTCCTCAGAAGTCTCTGGGGGCTGGTCCTCAACCGTGACCACCGGCCCTGGTCTGTCATCATCCTGATAATTTTCTAGAACTCCACCTGCAGCCGTCATTCTGGGCAGCCCTGCCCCATCTGTACCCTCTGCCCTGCCCTGGTCCTGGACCTGCTCCGCTCCGCGCTGCGCTCTGCGGGACCTGAGAGGTTTCTGCAGCAGGGGCTGAACAGTGTTGAAAAGGCTTCCAGCCCGCACCTCATTGGGGCGCTTTTTTTCATGGGACATGTGGGGTTGTCTGGGCTGGAGGACACAGATTTGGGGGCACTCCTGAAGGTGGCAGAAGGTTGGCTCTACACGGGACCCAGTGGTCATCTCTGCAAATGCCTGGGCTGGGCTGTTCCTGCCTCAGAGGCCTCCCTCCTCCAGAGCAGGGGTGGAGAAATCAGCCTGGAGAGCCTCACGGCGCAGGAGGGATTTGCTGGAGCTGCCTCTGAATAGAGCCCCCTGCAAACACAGGAGCTGTTTTATGGCAGTGGATTTAGCTTGCAGGGTCCTGGAACACCTAGAGACACCAGAGGGGGAGACTGAAGATGAAGACCTCCCGGACGGCCAGGCAACCAGTGGCAGTCCTACGAGCCACGGGGCTGTGGCCAGCCTCCTTTCAGGACACAGTTGGTCCTGGAGGGAGGGAGGGGACGGGGACCTTTCTGATTCTTCTTTTTCCTTTTCCTTTGGAATGAGAAAACAGCCTCTACGGGCTCCCATTCACATCCATCATCAGCTGAAGGAGCTCTTCCGCTCTTCCCCACTGACTCCGCACCCTCCACAGGGACAGCCTTGCTTTCGGGGCACAATGAAAGAAATAAACATGACTGGAGACATTACCAAGACCTGTCACTTGCTACCTTCTCTTTCTGAAGCCGTAAACATGAGGAAAGACTCATCGTTAGGTTATTATGAACGATGGACCAGCGTATGCGTTTCAATGAAAGCTAGGCTATCCCTGAGCTTACTGGCTTAAAGCTTTGTAAGCCCACTGCTTAATTGTTGTGACACAAAAGGTCTAGAAAGGTCGCCTGGCCTTTTTCAGTAGAGGTTGGCCCGAGAGCGTGAATTTTCTGGGCAGCGTTTCGTGTCTTTTTCCTTCACGTATGTGGCCAGAGCTCAGGGCCTGTGGACCTGCCTTCTGTGCAGGGTGTCTTGTCTTTCAGGGCCGTGACTGCTTCTGCAGGAGCCGTGGCAGGTGCCAGCCTGGGGCTGAGCTATCCCCACGTGGAGCTCAGGGCCTCAGAGGCCAATGGAACGTCCCTCAGAGGGCCTGGAAATGGAAGGCCCGGCTGGGTTTACGGCACACCCGGGCCGGGCTCTAGTGGCTCATGGTCACAGCCTGTCCACACGGAGTGGCGCTCCAGAAAACGCGCAGAGGCCTAGGCTCAGACAGACACGAATTCACGTCTGATGGGCGGAGCACCCGTTGGGTGACCATGGCAGGTTGCCTCCTTTTTATCTGCAAAGCTGTGGCAATGGTGCCCACCTTCAAGGGCTCCTGCGAGGCACATGTGAGACGCTGCATGGGAAGAGCGTCTTGCAAACCCGGCCAGATGGCAGCCGCACCGTCCCTCTGCCAGGTGTCCCTGGAGACGCCTGCCTACCCAGCTCTGTTTCTGTTCACATCTCCGTGTGACAAGCAGCCTGGAAGAGGGCCATGCTCGAAAGGCTTGGGCCAGGAGCTCTTACCTGGTGAGCACAGACTGCGGCTTCCCAGACACCAACAGGGGAGGGGACAGATGTTGCTCCATGCTACGCCATTGACTTTTCTGCAACTGATATGATGGGAATAATATTCCACTTCAGTTCACAGGGTCAGGGGCAATAATGAGTGAGAGCTGGAGAAGCCAGGGAATATTGAGAGACCAGAGACACCTGTTGTGGATTTACTGGGCCATGAGAGCTGCCTCTTGGACGTGCAGGGTCGACGTAGTCAGCCATTGTCTTCTGAAAGAGCGGCCTGGGGACCAGGCAGCCACGGTGAACCCTGGTACATCACAGAGGGTGCTGACGTGGGCTGTACTGTGGGAGCTGCTGTGTAATCATTGCACACTGGGCAGTGGTGTTTGGCATTCCCTGTGATTACGTTCAGCCACCTAAACAGAACCTCAAATCACGGTGGGTGAAACAAGACGGAGCGCATTGTCTTCCACGCACAGGAAGCATGGCAGCTGGCACCTGCAGCCAGCGTGAAGCTCCCAGGGGCTCCAGAGCCAGGAGCTCTCTGCTTCTGGGCCGCACATCCCTGCTCATGGCTTCCATGCTCCCTGCCAGCGTGGCTGCTGGAGCTCCAGCTTTCTCATCACAACGCGTACAGGGAGGCTTCCAGAAGCTCTGGGTCAGTATTTCTGCATGCGTGTCATCGACCCTAACGCACTTACCCACATGCACCAAGCAAAGCTGGGGCGGATGGAGAAGGGCCTGGTGGTGCAGAGGCCCCAGGATTTCTGGACAGGGCAGCTGTGGCTGTGGCAGGGAGGTGCAGTGCTGCGGGGAGGCGGTTAACGGCTGTCCCCTTTTGCCACTTCTGAGCCCAGCCACCAAATTGGTCCATGTCTCTTAGAAAATTTTGTGACATGGTGGATTCATTGACGCTCCTCGTCATAACTGATTCCCTCCTCCCACTAGAGCACCTTCCTTCCCCAGCCCCCTTTTGGTAACACAAATACAGCTGCTGTGTGTATCGGATCCAGCAGGCGTGGATCCAATCAAACCTACATTATTTGTTTCACTTTTCTTCAGAAAGAGCCTATGAAATATGAGTTTTGGTGGCAAAGTTTTATCATCAGAGCTGTTCCCTTCCAGCAGACCTTTCAGGTCTCAGCAGCAGCCCTTCTTTCTGGGGTGGGAACTAAGCTGGTCTGTCAGATGCCCCGCCTCGTTCCAAATGGGGTCCATCCCTGAGACAAAGGCACATGATACGAAGCAAAGCCGCACAAACCTGCGGGAATCAGAGTGAGGGAGATGGAGGTAGAAGAGACGGAGGAAGCAGCTATAGAATGAAGTCTGTTAGTTCCCATTCAGGCACCAGAGCGGCCACACGTTTGCCGGTAGCTTCTAGCGACCAGTGCAAATAGGCGACCGAGGTCTGATGTCCCAGAGTGAATGTGACAGAGTGCCACCTGTCCACTGCACACACATCCCTTCTAACAAACACTGACCCTCACGGGGCCGGGCGGGGCCCAAACACCGAGGCTGACACACTGCCCTGTGCACACCTGTGAAGAGACCCAGGGGGGACAGCGTGTCCTCCACCATCTCCCCAGCTCCTCCGTAGTCAGTGGAGAGTCCATGGGGACATTTGAGGCTTTGATCCTTGGCAAGAATCTTTTTTTTTTTTTTTGAGAGAGATGGAGCCTCGCTCTGTAGCCCAGGCTGGAGTGCAGTGGCGCGATCTCGGCTCACTGCAAGCTCCACCTCCCAGGTTCACGCCATTCTCCTGCCTCAGCCTCTCGAGTAGCTGGGACTACAGGCGCCTGCCACCACGCCCAGCTAATTTTTTGTATTTTTAGTAGAGACGGGGTTTCACCATGTTAGCCAGGATGGTCTCGAACTCCCGACCTCATGATCCACCCGCCTCGGCCTCCCAAAGTGCTGGGATTACAGGCGTGAGCCACCGCGCCCGGCCGGCAAGAATCCTGGGTGCAGATGTTAAACTGGGTGGCCAAATGCAGCCAGGCTTGCACAGTGGGCTTGTCTTCAGTAAGATGTGGGCTGCCTCAGAATCACCAAGAACATTCGATAAAAATGGAGATTTCCAGAACCTGCCCTAACCTACTGAACAGTATCGTTGCTGGTGGGGGCCCTGCAGTCTGCATTTGGCAAGCCGGCAAGTGAGTCCCATGCCGGGTCGAGCCTGAGCCCCACGTTTGATCAGGGATTAGGGTCACTGGAGCTCACAAGGCCGCACCTGTTCCTGGCTGGGTGCGCTTGGGCACTTTGCCAGTCTACACCTGGAACTTCTCTGGTGTAAACTGGAATAATATCTCCTTTACATGGTACAGAACTAAAGATTCTTTCAGTTCCAGGTAAAAAAAACAGAGGCCAGACTCAATCAGACAAAATGACATTTAAAACATAATAAGACCGGATTGCAGCTGACTGTGGATCTAGAGATCCACACAGTTCACTGGGCCCCACCCCACCTGTCGCTCAGAAGTCTCCCCTGTGTGGCTTCACTCTCAGGCAGCTCCTCTGCACGGAGCAGCAGGGTGGCCGCCATCAGCCTGGGCTCATCTGCCCTCAGAGCTGATGGTCCTGGACAAACAGCTCTCTCTCTGTTCATCAAACTTGAGTTCATAGCCTTCCAGAGGTGGCTGCAAGGCGGGCGGTGTGCTCACCTGGGCCTATCACACCT
The DNA here is from genome assembly GCF_028885655.2 of Pongo abelii. Lineage (NCBI taxonomy): Eukaryota > Metazoa > Chordata > Mammalia > Primates > Hominidae > Pongo > Pongo abelii. Next base: position 151,746 of record NC_071991.2, read on the forward strand.
CTGAGAGTTCATAGCCTTCCAGAGGCGGCTGTAAGGCGGGCGGTGTGCTCACCTGGGCCGATCACACCTCTGAGAGTTCATAGCCTTCCAGAGGCGGCTGCAAGGCGGGCGGTGTGCTCACCTGGGCCTATCACACCTCTGAGGGACCGGGCGCTCTGAGGACGGTGCCCCAGGTCACACCTGTGAGAGGCACATCCCCTGGGCTTCAGACCAACGCAGCCGTGTCCTCTCCACAAGGTGAGTTCGAGGAATCTGTGCACATGGGAAACACGGCCTGCGTTTCTGAAAACAAGGGCTTTTCAGGGCCCCTCCCTCTAGGCCCCCCCGGCCCCGGGGGACAGGTCCTGGTGCCACATTCATAGAACTGCACGGCCCTGGCTACTTCCAGGACCCAGAGGCCTGGACAGGAGGTGCTGGAGCAAAAGCGTTCCCATTCACACGCGATTCCACCAGCTCCTCAGGGGCTTCCGTCCCAGCTGGGGCGGGGGGCAGACACCTGAGTGGAGAGGCAGAGACCGCCCAGGAGGGTGGTGCGTGGCCCCTCCCTACAGCCCACGGGGCGACCACCCGGGAAGCTGCTGGAGAGCGGCCACTGAGCAACGTGTTTTCCGTGAAATAAAACTAAAAGGCTCCTGGTCTCTGTTTACCAGATAGATAAAGAAATCATTGTCATCAAAAGTAGCAAAGTGTTCATTAAACTTGATACAAAGTATATATTTAGGTGTCTGAATGTTTCCTGATGGAAGCATTTTCAAGGGCATTTTACTCAGCTGTGGGAACCGAGCATTTACACGAAGGAAGGTCTAGAGGTGAACGTCCCCTGCGGAGTTTGGAGAAGCACTCAGGTGGGTGGGCCGAGCTCTCTGCTACCCCCGCAGGAGTGTCCCGACGCCATCCCAAAAGCAGCACCTGTGGGCCACGGCGTTTGCTTAGAGCCTGGACTGAGGCTGCCTGGACGGGGCCCCTCACCCGGCTAGAGTTAGGGGTGCTGCTCCCACCCCCATGGACCCACTCCGGGCTGCTCCAGCCTTGTTCATTTGCATCCATCCCGGTTTTTAGGAAGGCAGGTTTCTCAGGAGCTCAGAAAAGTAATTTCACAGTGACTGGGCTATCCCCAGAGTAACACATTCCAGCTGTCACCAGCACGGACTTCTCATGAAGCCTGGGACCATTTGCAAGGACTCCCGGGTGTGTGTGTGTGTGTGTGTGTGTGTGTGTGTGTGTGTGTGTGTGTGTGTGTGTGTGTGTGTGTGTGTTTTCCTGTGTCCTCTGAGTAGACACCGCTGTGAATGGAGACTTGGGGTTTCTTGGCAAACGTGTGTCCTCACTTATGTGGCTGAGGATTCTTCCTGGACTCAAGATGCAAGTGCCAGGGGACCCGAGTCTCCGGGGACAGCTGGGTGCATGCACAGTTCTTTGATCAGTCGGTTGAATAATTAGTTCTTAATTAGCCATCTGAGTATAGTCATCAGCTTGAATATAAGTTTCTTTAGAGGAAACTGTGCTTCCCCATCCTGGTAAGTGGCGATGATGGGTTTCTGGGTGTGAGGTTAATTTGTGGAGGAATTCTCACCTCCTAGAGCCTGGCAGACGGCAGTCATGTGGCGCATTAGCTAATTACCGGGAAAGCTTCCTGTGCCCGGACGGAATCTGCTTCCAGGAGCTGGGGGAGAGGAGGCTGGACATTGCTTCTGGTCACTGCCGGAGCCTTCTGTATCCTCTGACCCACGCTCCTACAGGAGGGAACATCCCCGCTGGGGAAGATGACCGTGTGGGCTCATCTCCAGCCACTGTGGTGACTCTTGTCATCCCCTTCACTCCGGATGCTGTCTTTCCCCCACGGCCAGATGCCAGCAGGGTTTGTCCCCAGGACCCTGCAGGAGATCCCCTCTTCATCATCCCGCGAGTGTGACGTGGTCTGCTAAGCAAAGCTCCTTCCCTGCAGCAGGTGGGTCCTAGCTCAGAGGACACGGACAGTGATTTTCCAACTATCGTGCTCGGAACAAACTTTCACATCCAAGAAATGTTGCAGACATCCTAGAAGGGATAAATCAAACCCACAGGCCCTCAGGCCCTCGTGCAACACTGTGCTGCCTTGGTGCAGAAATATTTACAGCGGAGTTCCTGTGTGATCCTGCAAACACAGCAACCATTTTTTATAACAGTTCTCCAAAGTCTCTCCTCTTGAAAACAGAGCGAGTTGTACCCTGGTCCCCGTATCACATCGGCCAGCAGTTTCACACAGTCTGCCTGGTTCGGAGTGCTGTTTTTCAGACCTGGCTGTGGCCACATACTCCTCACAGCGTGCACATACCTCAGTCTCGGCACCACGCCACGTGGGAGGGGTTTCACCAAGTCTCTGAGTTTAGGCCGGCGGTGCCCAGGGGAGGGGGAAGCCCGTGGCAGGCGTGGGGTGGATTTGCTGAGTGACTCTAACCAGTCCTTATGGAATGAGCACCACCTCACCAGGGGCCTTGTCCTTGCCATCCTGGGGCCACACGTGTGGCTCCAGGGTCCCTCTGGCAAACCTCCTTTCCCTCTGGGGCTGGTTGAGGACTCCAGGGGGCCAGCCTGGAGACCAGGGCTGTGCTGTGTGGTCAGCAGACCAGTGAGGGGTCAGCGTTCTCCTGCAGCCGCCTGGACTCCTCTCCCTCTCAAGACAGCAGTGTCTGGGGACTGCCGAAACCTCTGCAGGGACAAGCAGCACAGGATCACAGAATTCCACATTTCCTGCTAAATCGGGGTCTCCTTTTCATCCGTCACATCTCCCTTCCCGACTGCACCATCAACATCAGTTCCTCATCCCCACAGCCACCAAGGGGAGCTCAGCTTGAGCTCTAGGACTGGCCACCCCTCTTCCTAGACTGTGATGGTGGAGAAGATGGTGGAGAGAGGCCCCAGTCCCAGGCGGCCACGAGGACGGCGCCTGTCCAGCCACACAAAGCAAGGGCCCCGCAGGAGAAGCAAAAGCCTCCCTCACTCCAGATGCCTCGCCGTGCAGCCGTACAACCCACCCAGGCGACCTGCACGTGAGAGCTGCTCATTCGTTTTTCGGCTCGGCAGCTGCACAACCTTGGGGGTTCCCGAGCTGCTGGCTGGGAAGCCGAGGTTGGACTCAGACAGGCAGGAGGCACGCAGGTCCCAGAATGAGGCGTCACCGTGGCTCAGGGCAGAGAATGCTGGTCTGAGGAGGGAACGTCTAAACTGAGGCCTGGAGGGTGGGTGGTCCGGGGCGAGGGAGGGGTGTGCCCCAGCCTCCTATCTGACCTGAACGTGCCCATTTCCGTCTTGGCAGGTGCTGAGGCAGTGACGCTGCCGGGCGGTTCCACGGCCTCTGCCCCCAGGGCTCTGAGTGTCGGGTGGGGGTCCAGGCTGCGGCTCGGGTCGGGTCTGCTCTGTGTGCCCCTCACTCTGCTGAGCTCCAGGCAAGTTCTTCCCGAAGCCGATTCCCTGGAACACATCGCAGGGCCTGCGGACATCCACCAGAGTCCACGTGGTCAAAGCCCACCTCCCTTCCAAGGCCATGAGGAGCAGAGCTGACCATCGCGGGGAGGGCTCACATCTGCCCAGTCTCTGCCAGCGAGTCTCCTCTCAGTGCAGGCCCTGTCCACATGCACAGAGCCACGGCGGTGCTCGTGGGCACGGATCCCACGTGGGCACTCCCTCTCCATCCCTTCGTCTCTAAGATTAAATCCAGGTGCCTTGAGCCCCAGTCCCCATGTTCCCCTCAAACCCCTGTTCCTCCGCACAGAGACATGTGGCTCCAACTCCACACCCGTGCACCTGCTGTTTACGGTTTGTGCTGACTGGATGCTGTTTCTCCTTCCATCTCCACCTGCGAATGTTCTGCTGACCCTCAGGCCAGTTTGAAGACCAGCACAGCCCACGTGAGCAGGGCCCCATCCTGAGTGACTGGCCTGTCCGGGGGAGGAAGTTTCACCCCACACCCACCCCACCACCACAGGACGTGCCCAGAAGGCGGAGGGACTGGCCACTGTGGGGGCTCCCGTGTCCAGGCCAGGCCTCCTCAGCATAAAATCAGCTGACAGCAGCCTCAACGCACCACTGCCTCGGAGGACACCGCCTCTCCTAACCTGGGAAGAAGGCAGCCACGCCCTGGGGAGGGAACAGGTGGAGGTGGGTGCCAGGACTAGCCAGGACTTACTCCCAAATATTTAGAAACTTGACTGCAATGAAAAGATAGCATCACTGAATTAAATATGTCATTTATTATGGAGCTGAGATTTGGTTTGCCCAGCAGCTTAACACAATGTCACTCACAGCCTTGTGGCACCATGGGGACGGGTAGGTATCTACACAATTATTTACTTAAGAACATACCTTCCTTTAAAATAACCAATGTTTTACTTAGATAAATGTATTTACGTGGGAGACTTCCTGTCACAGATTTGATGTTTCGTAATCATTTCTCTTAGTATACATTAAAAGTTAATTATTGTCAGAAAAAGTTATCTGAGACCTGGAACTAAGCCCCTAAAGTGGGCAGGGTTGGGGGGAAGGTTCCGGAGACCTGCGCTGGGGGGACTTAGTTCACCTCCCAGTTTGCTGTTGATCAAAGGTTCCGGACTCAGAGACGTGCCCCATTATCTGGATTTTAGCCCAAGGCAGACGCAGTGATTTCTGTCCAGGGAGACAGATAATCCACAGATTTAAGGCCGGCTGGACAGTAACCAGTCCATAACCCAGAGGTCTTATCTCAGCCTTTCTTGTCAAATTGCCTGTAAACACCTCTCTTGTGAAGTGTGCTCAGCCCCCAGTCACAGCGTCTGCCATCACATCGCCCCTCGTTTGTTAATGAATTCAATGAAATCTTCAACGTGTGCCCATTTTCCATTTGCTGGAGAATCACGATTTTACCCCTTTGAAAATTACACGTTAGCAACCATGAACTGTTCTCTGAGTACATATAGGCAGCAGCTTAAAATCCTCCTGTGGGCTAAAGGCTGGGCAGTCCTATCAGGGCTGTGATGGGGGGAGGTGGCTGGTTTGTGGAGGAACTTCCCCTCCCTCCCTCCTTCCTTCTTTCCTTCCATCTCTTCTTCCCCCTTCCCTCCCTCCCTCCTTCCCTCCCTCCTTCCCTCCCTCCCTCCTTCCCTCCCTCCCTCCTTCCCTCCCTCCCTCCTTCCCTCCCTCCCTCCTTCCCTCCCTCCTTCCTTCCCTCCCTCCTTCCTTCCCTCCCTCCTTCCTTCCCTCCCTCCCTCCTTCCCTCCCTCCTTCCTTCCCTCCCTTCTCCCTCCCTCCTTCCCTCCCTTCCTCCTTCCCTCCCCCTCTCCCTCCTTCCCTCCCTCCTTCCCTCCCTCGTTCCCTCCCTCCCTCCCTCCTTCCCTCCCTCCCTCCTTCCTTCCCTCCCTCCTTCCTTCCTCCTTCCTTTTCTCTGTCCCTCCGTCCTTCCCTCCCTCCCTCCTTCCTTCCCTCCCTCCTTCCTTCCTCCTTCCTTTTCTCTGTCCCTCCGTCCTTCCCTCCCTCCCTCCTTCCCTCCCTCCCTCCCTCCTTCCCTCCCTCCCTCCCTCTCTCCCTCTTTCCCTCCTTCCTTATGTATTGTGTCCTCACATGTGAGAGTCTCATCCCAGCCCTGGGGGACACAGCAGGATGCAGGCAGAGGGTGTAGGGGCCACTGGGTGGGCTGGAGGGGGCTGCTCAGAGGAAGTAGCTCTGAGTGCTTGGGGAATGAAAGGCCTTTAATGAGTGGAGACAGGAAAGGAGCAAATGCTTGTGTGTTTCTCAAGGAAACAGTGTGAGGGAAGGCACAGAAGCAGCTGGAGGAACAGGGACAGCTGGGGAAAGGGCACGCATGGCCAGACAAGGAGGTCTTCTAGGGAGGCAGCGCCCTCACTCTCTGCACAGACCTTATGCTGGGATGGATGGAGACCAAGAGTCTGACCTTCTAGTGGGGGGGGTTGAAAGCCCCTTAGGGGCCCTGCCACCCATGGTTTGGTGTTGACAACACTTGCTCTTCCCTGGAGGATCCATGGGCCTCCCTGCGTGGGGCATGTGGCAGGCCCTGTGGCTCCAGCAAACTCTTGGCCGCCGTGGGGGATGCAGGGCAGGGTCAGTGTGCCCGGGTCCGTGCCAGGCCACCGCTGCCCCCCAGGCTCATGACAGGATGGCGAGTGCTCCACACAGGTGGGGTGCCCTAGTTCTGTGCAGATGCACGTCCGAGTGTGGCCTCTGAATCAATTCCCTGAATCAACCCCCACGACGGGGATGTCTGTGTAGACACAGCCCCTGGTTCCCAGCCCTACCAGCAACCCAAAAGGAGCCGCGTTCCTCGAGGCTAGAAAATGAACCCTTCAGCTGGCTGCTTACCCCACAGCGTCTCTGGTGAGCCCACAAGGCCCAGCCCTTCCCACTTGGCCAAGACCTGACCCTGGAGCTGGTCTGCGGGAAGGCGTGGGCTTGGAAGGAAGTGGGGTGTGGGGCTCACAGCCCCTTCCTGAGGCTGCAGCTGCCCTGGGGAGGCCCCTGTGCTGAGACATCTTGGAGTGAGGGTGTCCCCTGAGAAGAGGGCTTAGCCGAGGCCCCTGGGTGGAGGTTCCTGGTGTTCACCCACCCTCCCTTCCTCCTGAGACCTGGCCGGCTGGAGTCCCCTTTGGTGCCAGTTGGAGGCTCTGCCCGCAGGCTGGGCTCCTCCCCAGTGGGAGCCGGTGTTCCTGGCATCACATCAGCGTCCCCTTCTTCCTCTTCTTGCACAGGCAGGACCCTCAGGCCAGCCTCAGAGCCCTTTTCTTCTCCCAGCTCCCCCAGAAGTTGTCCCCTAACCACCCCTTCCAAGGACATTTCCCTTATTTTCCACTCAAGACAGCGCAAGGCCAGCCCTCCTGCCCCCGTGTCAGATCCCCCGAGGCCCCCAAGGCAGACTCGAAGCTCATCCCGAGAGGGACCTCGTGAGGGTTGCGGTGGCCGGCAGCGGGTGGCAGATCTGCTGGGTAAATGTTTGGGTCGGCCCATCGGGAGGTGCTGCGTCCTGACCACACACGTCACAGGCTCCAAGTCAGCACCTGTGTGAGGAACAGGCTCTATTCACGTCTCACAACGTGGAGAATGAGCTTCCTACGGTGCTAGGAGCTTCCTCGCCCGCTGTGCACTTTCGTCTGATCAGCAGCCAGATGCTTTTACAGTGTCCCCACAAGGACAGCGAGCACCAGGACCCCACCTCTCGATTGTATTGTGTCCAGTTCTACTGTGACTCCAGGATAGCCCCTGAGAAAGGAGAACACAAACACACAGAAAGGGAACATCAGCTCTGCCCTCCCTGAGCGCCTCGTCTAAGTCTGAGGGTGGTGCCACCTCTGACGGATGCTGATGTATGGAGTCTCTGTCATCTATGACCAAATGCACGGGGCACGCGGAGATACACAAAGGCCTGCAATGGGAGCAAACATGGGCTCTGCACAGGAGCCTCTGGTGGCCTCGGGGCCGAACGTCACTGTATCCAGTGGGTGGGGGAGCTCCAGGCTGCCGGCAGCCGGTCGTCCTACACGTCAGGCTAGAGGAGCACCCGTGGCTTCTCTGGCTGGGCCTGAGGTGGGAGTGATGTGGGGAGGGTGGTGGTAAAAAATCAGAGACACCGGCAGTGTGGACCAAGTCCTGACCTCGGGGCAGCTGCTGCAGAGGCCCTGGCCAGAGCCCTGTGGGCATCCTCAGTCCGGCTGGGGTTGGGGTGTCCCTGGTGGGTCCGCATCCCTGGTGGATCCGTCTCCTGGAGGGTCCATGTCCCTGGTGGATCTGTCTCCTGGAGGGTCCGTGTCCCTGGTGGATCCGTGTCCTGGAGGGTCCGTGTCCCTGGTGGATCCGTGTCCTGGAGGGTCCGTGTCCCTGGTGGGTCCGCATCCCTGGTGGATCCGTCTCCTGGAGGGTCCATGTCCCTGGTGGATCTGTCTCCTGGAGGGTCCGTGTCCCTGGTGGATCCGTGTCCTGGAGGGTCCGTGTCCCTGGTGGATCCGTGTCCTGGAGGGTCCGTGTCCCTGGTGGGTCCGTGTCCCTGGCGGATCCGTTTCTGATCACAAGTGCTCTTCACCATGGAAGGAGGTGCTGGTAGCCAAGCCGCCCTCCCCAGTGGGCGTCCACTTTGAGGAAACGCGTGTGTGAGTCCCCTTGTTGGCTGGGTGTCTCCGTCTAAAGGGAGGGTGTCTCCTTCTAAAGGGAACTCCCCACAGTCCAAGGTCTCTCCAGAGCCCCTCAGATCCCACACAGCTGCGGGGATGTCTGAGGTCTGGTGAGAGGCTGCCCGAGGTCTGGTGAGAGGCTTGATGGAGGATTCCACCAACCCCCACCTCAAAACCCTCACAGCAGCTGCATTTTGAGGTTTTGTTCAATTTTATTTGCAGGTCCTCAAAATGAAAATATATATGTATATATACCAGGCCAGGTGCGGTGGCGGCTCATGCCTGTAGTCCCGGCAGTTCCGGAGGTCCAGGTGGGCAGACTGTTGAGCCCAGGTCTTTACGGCCAGCCTGGGCAGCACAGTGAGACCTCATCTCTACAAAACATTAAAACGTAGCGAGGCGCGGTGGCAGGATCGCTTGTGCCCGGGAGGTCAAGGCCGCAGTGAGACGTGATCGCACCACTGCACTCCAGCCTGGGTGGCAGAGCGAGTCCGTTTCTCTCTCTCTCTATCTATATAATCCAGTGAATCTAAAATACTTCCACGTTAAAAGTCACAAGGATCATTTCAAAGGAAAAATGGACCTGAGCTACGCTCTGCCTCAGCTCAAGACCCTGCTGGGGAAATCGTTAAGTGGAGCCTTTGCTGGAAACAGCGCCGTCAGGTCCGCCTGTGCCCCGGCGCCCGGGGAACACAGGCATTCCTCCCCTCCCCTCCCGGAGGGCCTGGCCCAGGTGGTAGAGACCGGTGCATTAGGCAGAGGCCTCAGTCCTGCCCAGATCTGCCATCTCCTCGTTGTGTGGGTTCCAGCCTTGCTCTAATAGCTCCCACACCATTACCAGGAAATGGATCCACTTTCTCTGTGCGGATGAGAATTCCATTAATGTTCGCTCTGACCTTTGCTAATTCCAGCGTCATTAGCAGTGCCTCCGTCTCAAAATCTCCTTAATGCCAAAAGGCAGTAATGGGTGTCTGCTGCGCCTGCCTAATGAGCTGTAAAATGAACCAGTGGGTGATTTGTTTCTTGCCGTCAAGACCCTGGTTAAGTAACGGCCAGGACGGCAGAAGAAAGGCCGGGGGTCCTGTCCCCCAGACAGCACTGCAGACATCGGGCTCTCTGATCACAGCTGATTCAAAGGTAAAAACATGTTCGTGCCCACACCTGGTTTTCTATTCTCTTAACATTTTTTTCTCCACAATTAGCTTCTCCATCATCATCTCGGGAGAATGTTGACGTCACTGATCTTGGTTTCTCGGAGGGTGATGAATCTGGGCAGGGGGCTGGAGTGGAGCCTGCCAGCCCCTCCTCAGCCCGGGCACCCGACCTTGGCTCCCTCCAGACCCAGACTCTGTTTTCCTCCCAAACTGGGCCCTGCGCCCCTGCACCACGGTCCGCCTGGATCCTGCACACCCGGCCCGGCGGCTCCTGCCCACTCAGCAGGGCCCTGATGCCCTGCATCTCTGTGAGCAAAAGCTCTCTCGTTGTTAAACAGACTTGCGGAAGCCACACACCCATAGTCTGTTACTTCAACACATTCTTTCTATTTCACACAGATCTGCATCCTTTGAAGTACTCACGGGGACGTGTTCCACGTGGTTTCCGTCTCAGTGCACATAGAACACGGTTTTAACTTATAATCGGCACTGTCTTCTCAAGATCTGTCCCTTTGAAAACGTCATTGCCAATAATTGTACATATTGCGTTAATTTCCTAAATCATGATTCACCGTCCATCCTTCAAATGCTGAAAACACTCTCTTGATTCCCAATTTAAATACTTTTACAGGCAATACCACAAATGCCTTTAGAAATGGAAGTTTGTCTTCTTCTTCTTGTTATTTTTGTCTCTTGTTTCTTCCGTCGAATAACGGCCTTGTCGGGTTGGTGAGAGTGAATCACTTGTGGGTCTTGATTTCCAAAGAAGCTGAGCAGATTAACAAGGCCACAAACACCTGCTTCAGGCGAGACCTTTGGGGTCTCTCAGGAGGGGCGAGAGACAGAGCCGGTGACTCGCTGGGCGCCGACGGGACCCGCGAGGGTTGGTTCTTCATTTGATCGTCTCCTCTTCCTCAGTATCCACCACCCCCTTCCCCTCGCGGACGCTGCTCTGAATCTAACACCGTGGACTGGTTCTGCTGCGGTAAGATTTTCTATAAACGGAACGTGGACAGGTCCTGTTTGGGTCCGCCCTTTGGTCTCAGCATCATGGCTGAGACGAGTCCAGTCGTAGCTACGTCAGAGCGGCGGGGTCCTCACTTCTCGCTGCTGTGCAGATTCTCCTGCGCGTACCCCACAGGCTGTGCACCCGCTCTGCCATCAGTGGGCATCTGGGGCACAAGTTAGACCACGTGCATGTCGGCCACGTGAGCCCACGTCCTGGTGTCTGCCCCGTGCAGCCCGTCCCGGGGGTGGCCTGAGGCTGCCTTGCCTCCCCTCGGCTGAGGCTGGGACACCTGTGGCCTGTGTTACCCTCTTGCTGGTGTCCTCTGGGGAGTATCCAGAAGTGAGGGGCCCCACAGAGAGGCACACGCGGCAGGAACCCCGGGCAGCGCCGGCAGCCCCAGGAGAGAATCCCACCAGCCGCCACGCGAGTGAGCTTGGAGACCACACATCCAGGAGAGGCCGCCCGGCCACAGAAAATACGGAAACAAGTCGTCCTGTTGTCCAGGACGCCAGGGTCACCTGCTGAGCAGCGACAGACAACGAATACCGCCGTTACGGGCACCTCTGCCATCTTGCAATTTACATAAAGTCTCAGCTCTGTGTGGGACAGCAGCGTCTGAAGCTGTCCCCATGAAGGGCCTACACAACCACCTCCTTCACAGTCAGGAGTTGGCCGTCCTGAGGCTGCCCCTTAGCACTGAAAGCCGAAGTGGAACCGCGTTGACTCCAGACCCCGCTCCCGGCTCCCGGCTCCCCGACCCCCCTCCCGGCTCCCCGACCCCCTCCCGGCTCCCCGACCCCCTCCCGGCTCCCCGACCCCCCTCCCGGCTCCCCGACCCCCCTCCCGGCTCCCCGAACCCCCACCCGGCTCCCCGACCCCCCACCCGGCTCCCCGACCCCCCTCCAGGCTCCCCGAACCCCTCCCGGCTCCCCGACCCCCCACCCGGCTCCCCGACCCCCTCCCGGCTCCCCGACCCCCCTCCCGGCTCCCCGACCCCCTCCCGGCTCCCCAACCCCCTCCCGGCTCCCCGACCCCCTCCCAGCTCCCCTTGTCTGGGAAGCAGCTCTCTCCAGTGTAGCCACTCAACACGGCTGGTCTCATTGCAGCAGCGCACGCCCACCCGTGGCCACCCCAGCCTCCTCCCCGACACCCACACGGAAGGCCGTGTCGCCTCCCTGCAAAGGGTGCCCGGAGTGCCTGTGTGTGGACGCACAAGCCCAGGGCCACGGTGCCGCAGGGCAGCCCTTTTCTCACTAAAGCCTGCACCCTTCTCTCACTGCTTTCCAGGGGGAGCCCTCTCAGGCCCAGGGGGTGTTGGCCAGAGCCCCACGGCTCACACCTCCTCTCCTTCCTCTGGCTTGCTGTCTTCAGGTGGATATTTCAAGTTCCGAGAAAGTACTCAGTAACTTCTTTGAGTAATATTATGTTGAGAAATGATCATTTTACTTTCAGGTGATTTTTACAAATTACATTCACAGAAATTTAAAAAATCTCCATACGCGGTCATCTGCGTTTTCCGCTGGGGCACGCTTCAATTCTGTATTGGACACTGCAGAGAGCAGAGAGCCGGGCGCAGCACCTGCACCTGCAGACGGGGGAAGGACCCTGGAGGCTCAACTCCTGTGTGAGGGTCCAGCCTGGGTGCAAGGTTGAGACGCACATGGGGACAAGTGGGAGGTATTGGGCGGGGCACAGGGGCTAGGAGGCCAAGGGCTTGCTCCTGGAATTCCATACTGGCCTGCAAACCCTGCTCAGTGGAACACCACACCAGGCACAGCTCTGGGGCTGGAGGAGCCCCACCATCCTGGCATCAAGGGCCTCAGACTCTGCTCTCTGTAAGCTCCCTCTGGAGGGAGCAGAGCCAGTGAGATTTGGAGAACAGAGGGTACCTGGGCCTTTCCTGGAGAGTGGGGGGCACCTCCTGTTCGTGGGAACGTCCAGCTGCCATGAGGGTCCCTGGGGCAAGCTGGAGGTACATGTGGAGACGGGGAGCAGCTCCTCTCAGGCAGCCCACTCCAGCCCATCTGTGACACTGGCTTCTCGAGAGGAGTGAGGAGAGGGATGCGGGCCGTTAGGAAACCAGGCAGCCTGAAAAACACCTGTTGACAAGAGCGGGTCAGAGGAGCTGGGGAGAGGGCCCAGGTCAGCCCAGTCCAGAGGGAGAGGGCCCAAGTCAGCCCAATTCAGCTGGGGCTCTCAGAGGACGGGACCCGCCCCGTGCTGCCAGCGCCGAAGCTTGGGTTCTCTGAGGACTGTGAGGGGGTCTCATCCCCGTGTGCACAGATGGGGAAGGGACCTCTGCAGGGAACCTTCTCTCGGCTGGGCCAGCCCACCCCAGGGGCTGTAGACGAGGGAGTTAATGAACACAGGATGAGTAGAGCCGCCTGGTTTGCCCACAGAGGGCCGAGGAAGGGAGTGGGGAGTCTGCTGTGAGCGGAGAGAGGACAGCCTGAGGCCTCAGGAACAGTGGCTGCCTGCCTGCAGCGGGAGCTAACGGGGCGTCTGTCGGGAAGGGGCAGGGCCACAGGATTTAGGGGCAGTTTGGACACACTGATTGGTCTGGTGAGCTTCATTTCAGATTCCGGGTTCTGGTTTCTGAGCGGAGCTGTGGACTCTCCAGGACCCATCGCTGAGGAGCAGCAGCGTCTCCAGGGGCCCTGGGGCCCGGGGCTCTGAGGGAGGCTCTGCACTCCTAGCCCGAGGTCAGCACGAGGCCAGGCCAGGGCCCAGACACAGCAAGCCACTAAGAGGAGGCCGGCAGGCGTGGAAGCCTCGCAGACGGTGAATTCCAAAGAGGCCCCTCCTGCTCCGAGACCCGCACTCCCGAGCCACACTCAGCAGGTGACGTGCAACAAGACCCTTAGGGTTAGGGTTAGGGTTAGGGACCCCAGGCTCCATGCATGCCAGGGAGAGGCAGCGGTGTGCGAGGGCCTCCTGGTGCCGGGCAGACCAGGAGTGAATTTTGGCTGTCACCCTCTCTGAGTTACTCCAGTGTAGAGAGAGGCAGGACCTGGGTCCAGGGTTGTCTCAGTCTCAGTGCAGCCCCTCAAAATGGGGGTCCCATGCCCAGCACCCTGGGTGGGGAGGAGCAGGCAGCTAGCTGGAGCCTCTGGCCCTTTTAAAAGAGGCCCCATTCCCTGGGCCTCGAGGGAGTGGCTGTGCACACACATACATGCACACGTGTATATTTGTACATACATGTGTGCATACATCCGCATGGACACGTACACACAGGTACGCACGAAGGAGGCTCCCAAGCCCTTTCTGCACCCCTTAGCTGCTTTCCAAAGGGACAGGTCCCGATTTCCCTGTGGTGGGACCCTGAGCATGCCAGGGTCTGCTTAGACAGCAGAGAAGTGGGATGCCTAGCGGCAGAGCTCTCCCCTCACAGCTCCTCTGCCAGGCAGGGACCAGGTCCCGCTGTCAACCAAGGCAAGCCAGGCCCTGGCCACCCAGCCCTGCATTTCAGAGGGGTCAGCACCCAGTGCTCTGGGGTCTCAGTTACTGAATGAGCCTGGGCACCCGCCTGCCCTCTCTGGCCTCAGTTTACCGCCTGTACTGCTGGGCGACGGATCAGGGCCTAGTGAAGGACCATTTCAGCTCCGATGGTGCCACATTGCTGAAGTCCTGGCCGCTTTTTCCTGTATCCCGGGGTTTTCTGACAAAAGAGGAGCATGTTAGTGCTTGAAATGGCCTCACCTCTTGCTATTTTTGCAGGAAGCCTGAACACAGTTGTTAAAAATAGAAATAATGAGGGAAAGCAGCAGCTTCTGCCCTTGAGTCCTGAGGCCAGGACAGGGCTCCCAGGATCCTCTCCAGGCATGTGATGATAAATGATCATTGGGCTGCATTTGTCCTTAGCTAATTTATCCTTGGTCTAGAGAGAAAGTTTCTGGCTTTTTTTTTTTTTAGAGGAAAGCTGGAAAGGTGCTTGAGGCCTAATATCTTTGCTTGGTCTTTTTTGGGCACTGGGCCCTGCATTTTCCACCTGGCAATGCTGTCTGGGGCTTGTTCCAGGCGCTCTGTGGGCCTCGTGCCGCCTGTGCTGGCCGGAGCCAGCGTGGCGATCAGACGTCTGGGTGTGCCCGGCACGACCCCACCTCGCCGCTCCCCTGAGCCGTCCTTCCCCTGCAGAGGGGCCAAGAAGCACCCCTGGGAGGCCGTGAGTGTCAGCAAGAAAGGCACGGCAGGGCGGGGCCGGGACCGGGTGGACAGGACCCCAGCGCTGGATGGCCACAAGTCCCAGCTCTCGGAGGAACAGGCCTTGAAGATGCAGAGAGGTTTGCACTGGCAAAGGCCTCGGCATCTCTCTTTCTTCCCCCACATGCACCGCCACCGCTGCTTCCTGCTGTAGCCCCTCTCGGCCAGGAGGCATTCCCAGCCCCCAGGACCACAGAGAGGGGCAGAGGTCTTCAGCGTGGCTAAGGGCCACCGCCCGCGGCACGTGGCATGGAGCTGCCAACTACCCCCATCCCCTGAGCTGAAGTCTCCTTGCATCTGGGCCTTCAAGATGCAGCTCAAGGCTTGCGGTCACACTTCTGCCTTCGGGTGCTAAAACTGCGTTTTCTTCTTGAGTTCCGTGTTTCAGGGAGAGAATCATGAAGAAACAGACTAAAGGACTTTGTTGCAAGCTACGGTCATAAAGAAGGACACGTGGGTAAGGCTGGGAGCCCGGGGAGCCTGGTGTCAGCCCCAGTCCGAGCAGCGGAGCCAGGAGGAAGACCCGGCCTCTGTGAGTGTGTGGGGTGCTTTGGAGATGGGGGTGTGTTTAGATTTTGTCTCTTCCATGTTATTCCCATGGCAGACTCTGCACCAGTCCCCGACGCTGCCTGCGGCATCTGATTCTGCCAGTGGCTTTCGAGTACATGGAAGATCTGCATCATGGTTCCTGCTGAAGAAGGGAGTGTGTGGCTGTGTGTGTGTGTGCACAGGCAGGCACACACCTGTGTTTACATGAACACATATGAATACAGTGTATGTGTATACACACGAACATGTGTGTGCATGTGAGGTGCGATTGGCATGAGTGTGCATGCATGCATATGTATATGGGCACATATATGTACAGGCACATATGCACGTTTGTATATTATATGAACACACGTATGCATGCATTTACAGGCATGTGTGCACATATGTGTGTTTGGTGTGTCTGTATATGTACGTGTATATGGCCACACACGTGGATACAGGTATGTGTACACCTGTGCACGCACGCTTGCCCAGACACACAACTGCACACCTCCCTGCCCTCCAGCCTGCCTTTGGGCTGTCCACCATTGCTGCTGGCTGATAGGTCTTGAAAGGCCCGGGCGGGTGAGCACGTCCTGCTCCTCAGGTGGGCAGCAGTGGGAACAGCCTATCTAGGCCTTCTCCAGGTTTCCTCTGTCAGCCTGGAGGAGGGCAATAATGATGCAATTTCTTACAATAATGATACCTTACATTGCATAATCGTTTGGGTCACTCAAAATATTGAAAACAGTAGCACAGAAAGGTTCAAGGGTTCCACAGCAACCCCAGCAGCACAGCCAGCACCACGAAGTCGGCCACCGCCCCACACTTCAGTCAGTTGGGTGACCTGGCCGGCCCTGGGAGGATGCCTCATTCAGCTGAAGCTCATCCACATCCACATCAGGGGGCTCCTCGGTGTCCAGGAGATGCCGCCAGCTCCCAGCCCCAGGACGGGTGTGAGGCTGTGGCCCCCAGGGTGGGTCCCATCAGGGTCTGAAACAGTTCCCTGAGGTACAGGGAGGTGAGAGGCAGTGAATCCTGCTTTGAAAACTGACTTCGGCTGTTCAGGGTGGATGGGCTGTGGGCTCAGGGGTGCAGCTGACACGTAGGTTGGCTCCAGCTAACACCCCAGATCTGGTCCATCTGCAACAGCAGCCTTGCGTGTGGGCTGAGCCCTTGGTTGGCCACATCCAAGCTCTGTTGAGAAAAGAAGTCCACTGGTGCCTGTGGTAGGAAACCAGTGCCTCACCCTTGGGCCGGATCAGGTGATCTGAGGGGTGGGAACTGTTGCCCCTGGCTTGGCTGTTCTCCATAAGCTGGACAGGCCAACCCAAATACGCATGTGTGTGAGTTCGTGGTGAGCAGAGCCCTCCCCCTTCAGCGGAGGTCTGTGACCGCCTCCCCGAGCTCCTTCCCTCACCAGGGCACCGCCGAGGCCTGGCTGACATCACGAGGTGTCCTGCCCAAGGCCCTGTGGTTACTGGTCACCCTCAACCTGCTGCCTCTGGCCTTTTCCTCACTTTCTAAACCTTCTCTCCACTTTCCAGGGAACTCCTCCTGCACGAAGCATCTTGGCTCCTGCCCTGCTACACCGACCACGTCCCTCCCTCAGCCGGTCCCCGATACTGAGCACCTTAGAGGCAGCCACTCTTCGCAGACCTAGTTGCCCGTCTTGCACCATCTGCATCTCCTCCTGTGCACGGAGAAGGAAACCAAGGCTTCCAGCCCCAGAGCTCGCAAAGGCAGAGACCCCAGGCTCCCTGTGGGCCAGGACCACTGGCCTTTCCCTCTGCTGCTTGGGGCGTCCTGCAGTACCGGGCTCAGGGATGGAACCCGCACGCGGAGCCAGGACAAGCAGTCCACACGGAGGGAACGCCGACCGCGTCCCTGAAGCCACACTGGTGAGGAGGGGACTGTGCACTTCAGCGTGAGGTCGCGAAGGCAGCGTCCTGCTCGGATTGCAGAAACGGGCAGAAACCCCCACGGGGTCTCTCCTTCGTTTAACCGAGAAGATGCTGAGGCCTGGTATCCACTGCCCTCCCTCCCGAAGGCCAGACGCAAGAGGAGGCAGTACAGGAGGGTGGTGCAGCTGGGCTTGTCTCCTCACGGCCCCAGATGCAGCCTCGGCCACGGAGCGGTCTCTGCATGCAGATGGGTCGGCTCTGCGAGGCCTTGTCGGGGAGATGGCGGCTCTGGGGCCGCATCGCACCCCCCGTTCGTGTCCTCCAGCCTGTTTCCTTGCCTTAGGTGGGACGCGATCACCCGCCTGCAGGGAGTCTTGCTGCTGCGCGACAGTGAGTAGAGGCCGGGCACAGGCCCACAGCAGGCGCTCAGCAAACACTCACTCCCCACCGTGTGCCCGTCTAGGAACCGCGAGGCTTCAGGCCTCCAGGAGGCGTCTTGCGGGGGCAGCCTCTCTGACATCACCTCTGCCCCCTGTGTCTGGATCCCTCGTGAGGGGCCCCCAGACCAGAGGCAGCCGGGATGTGGAGTCCAGACGCGGAGGCAGAGACAGGATCTCCGAATTCCGTGATCACGGGTGGGTAGCGGCAGCTGGAATTACACGCTAGTCCCACAGCTGCGGTTTTAAGCACTAATATTTTACAGGCAAAAAGCTACATCTCCCATGGCAGATGGCAACCACCAGGGTTGTTAGATTCATGCGGACCGGACGATGCGTCTAAAGGAAAACGGACCCAGGCAGGAACACCAGTGGCCGCCCGAGTGTTGGCAGAAGCAGGCTTGTTGCTGAATTGTGACGTTTGTAGAAATCGCTGTTTTAGCCGCCGTTGGCTCCTCTCAAACTCCTGACACTGATCCCAAGATCTGCCGGGAAGCACCTTCCCCCACAACTCCTCGGGGACACCAGCTCCGGCTGCAGCCTCAAGTGACCCCTTTGCCGGAGTCCAAGAAAAGAGAAGCTGCTTCCGTGGACTTCTGTCCCAGATGAAGCCGCGGCGGCAGGAAGTGGTAGCTGGCTGCTCCCAGGGTTTATTTGGTCGGGACAAGAGGTCCCAAGGCTGTCCTTGGGAAGGAGCTTAGACGGGGCTGAGCTGATGTGCGCCTCGGGGAGCGGAGGGACAGACAGGGCAGGAGACATGGAGAACATGGTCCAGAGGCAGCGGGGAACAGTGGGAGGGCCAGGCCCTCTGCGACGCCAGCTGTGGGCTGGGACAACAGGGGAGGGTGAGGCGGTCCCAGCTCTCAAGGCCTCTGGCCCAGGATGGGGTATGAGATGGCCAAGCTGCCGTGGGGCCACCCAGGAGGAGGAGACGCAAACCCATCAAGGAGGGCTCACAGGCGTGGTGATATCTGAAGAGGCTCCTGAAGGGTGTGTAAGAGTTTTCCAGGAAGGGTGGTTGGAGGGAGCACTAGGCAAGTGGCCGGCACAAACCAAGGCCTCGGGTCCCCAGAGCCCTGTGTGGGTCGAAGCTGGGTCTTCCCAGGTTAGGGTTAAGGTTTGGGTTATTTCTCTTTTCCACAGCCCTTGAGAGCAACAGGATTTCAGCGAATGTAGCTTGTGTGGTTTCTGATGGTCAGAAATAATCCACATTTTAGGCTTTCTGTAATCCTGTACTTTAAAACTGGCGTCACAGACCAGTGCCCCTGCAGAGAGCAGCCCGGGCCTCTAAATGGAGGGGTCTGCGGGGGGATGAGCTGTCCGGAGGGTCCACACTGGAGGAGTGAGGGGCCACGCCCAGGCTGGAGAGCCTCTGTGCCTAGTGGGCCCCGGAGCCCCAGGTCCCTGGTGCAGGGGGTGGAGGTCAGGCAGGCCCTGGGCAGCCGATTGCTGCCTGAAGCCCACCCTGAGGAGGGAGGAGGCAGAACAGATCCCTTGGGGGAAGCAAACCCACTTCCCCAGACCCAGGAGTGCCCACATCAGGGGGACCCCAGGGAGGGCCGGCCGTGCGTGTGCACCCCTCCAGCCAGGACCCTGGTTCCGAGGTCACACCAGCTCCTTGTGGAATGGTCTGATGGAGTGGACCTGACCTGGAGAATCCACGCCTCTCACACATGGAGCTGGGCAACAGCTGGCACCCGCCCCCTCGGCCTCAGCCTCCCTGGGGGCTCCCCCGCCACAAGAGGGGCAGTCCCAGGTGCTTTGAGTGGAGTGAGCTAGAGAGTGGGATATTGGGGCCGCCTAGGAGAGCCGGCCTTGCCCATCGCCTGGCTGGGGCTGGACTGACGTGGGCTGGCTCCAAGTCCAGGAGGAAACTCACAAACTCTGAGCTACACAGCGGGTATGAGTCCTGCTGCAACACAGTGGTCTTTAAAAAGTGTGAATAAATTGAAACTTCATAAAATAGTCTATATTTACAATATCCAAACAGAATTACCTCTTTTTGTCTTTTATTTATTTAGTTATTGAGAGAGGGCCTCGCTCTGTCACCCAGGCTGGGTGCAGTCACGACTGACTACAGCCTCGAACTCTCAGACCCAGGGGTCCTCGTGCCTCAGCCTCCTGAGTAGCTGGGACCACAGGTGGGAACCACCAGGCCCAGCTAGAATGCTTTAAAAAGAATCATCTAAGGCAGAGGTAGAAGCTACAGCTCTAGGGCCCAAGTCAGCCTCTGTTTTTGTCGAACAGAGGGCTAAAAATGATGTTTATATCTTTAAATAGTTGGAAAATCAAGAGGCTATTTTGTGACATGTGAAACTTATAGGAAATTCAAATTTTAGCATCTATGAACAAGGACATGTGGGGACACAGCCACACACACTCATCACGTGGGTCGAAGGCTGCTCTGGACCACAGCGGCAGACGTGAGCGTTTGCACCGGAGGCAGAGTGACCTCGAGGCCTGAAACACACCGTCCAGCCCTTCACAGAGCGGTGTGCCAGCCCAGCTCTCAGGCTGCTTGGCAAGGCTGGAGCCCCAAGGGGCTCGAGTTTCCCCTGCCCACAGCCCCCGTAACCGGAAGCCGGCTTGCCCGGTGCCCTGATCCCACCCACCAGCCCCTTCCTGGCCACACATCCCCGCTTTTCCCTGGAAGCCTTTGGTGACAAGTGCAGACACGCTGCCCTTCATCGTCTGGGGTCCTTGGCCGCCTCTCAGCTGTCCCCCAGGGGGCAGGTGCAGCCCTCGGGTCTACTCTGAAGGTGATGGGCTGATGCTCTGGGCGGGACATCAGGCTCCGTGACGGCTGGTCCTACACGGTCTTCTCCGGCTGTGTCTGGGGTCACGCCCCTGTCCTGCTGCAGAAACCTGGGTTTCCTACGTCAGGCTTAAATGAAAGCAGCCTCAGGACAGATGTCCAGGAAAGGCCAAGATAAGTCAAGCTTGACTGTTCCTCAAGCCTGCTCTTCACAGAGAGAAGTGGGTGAATCTGAGGAACAGGGGAGAAGGCCTCGCCCCATGAGGCGGGCTTGTTACCGTCAGGACGGGGCTGCTTTGGGTGCTGAGTCCTGGAAGCCACTCGGACCCATCCACAACTTCTTCTGTGTGCTGCCGGCAGCTGACCAGCGGCCACACTATCCTGGGCGCGTGGGGATGGAGCTACGGGGAGGGTGCGGTGGTGACTGCTCCACTGCAGAGCTGGGTATCGCCAGGGATACGGGGGTGAGACCCAGCAGAGACACAGGTGGAAAGGAGTGAGTCCTCCAGGGTCATCTGAACAGTCATGTTCCATCCATTCAGTAGCTTCAAAAACAGGCTCACGATTTGGCTATAGGCCCTGGTCTCTGGCTGGGTTCCCTCACCTTAGGGCTCCCCATGGTCACGGGCAACTCAGCATCCCACACTCTAGATGGGGGTCAGGAGTGGAGGGGACAGGAGGTGAGGAGGTGAGTGGGTGGCACAGACAAGGAGGGAGCCCACCCCTGCTCTAGACAGAGTTTAGGAGTGGAGGGGACCGAACAAAAGGAATCATTTTCATCTCACCTTCTGGTAAGGAGAACAGGCTTTAACCAAGGAAAGGAGGGGTGGACGTGCAAAGCCCTCCCGTGCGGGAGCCCTGGGACGGGGCCACCATCCCACAGCCCCCCGGGAGCGGCCGATCCCCCGACACAGCCCCCCGGGAGCCGCCGATCCCCCCGACACAGCCCCCCGGGAGCCGCCGATCCCCCCGACACAGCCCCCCGGGAGCGGCCGATCCCCCCGACACAGCCCCCCGGGAGCCGCCGATCCCCCCGACACAGCCCCCCGGGAGCCGCCGATCCCCCCGACACAGCCCCCCGGGAGCCGCCGATCCCCCGAGACTGGCCTGCACCTGCACATCCGGGGGGCGGGGGCCCCGAGTTGTTCTGCCACAGCCGCCCCCTGGCAGGGAGATCAGAGGAAGAAATAAAATCCTCAGGCCTCACCTGGGATCCAGATTGAAGGCCCGAAGAGCAGACTTTGCCCGGGGCGCTCATGCAGACCCCCCGTCTCAGGGCACCGCGGTCCTATTACCATAAGCGACAATGCAAAGGTGTGATAAAAGCCATCTGTCATTCATAAAACGTGATGATGCCTTTCTGCAAAGCCATAAGCCATCCCGGGGCTCAGCCAAGAAATGCCTATAAAATCCGGCATAAAGACCTCAAAGCACACTTTCCAATACAAAGGTTATTCTAGGCAGCTGTCTCCTGAATTTATCTGTGTGCAATAATTTTACACCTAAAACTATCACTGTGTTCCGTGTCTTGTGGCCTCTTTAGCAGTTCCTCCCCTGTAACAGCAAGAAAGTGCCTTCAACATGCTGATGGGCTCCGGGTGACAAGAGACAGTGTCAGGTTCCCTTGCCAATGGCTTTGCCGAGAAAGCGCCTTCAACATGCTGATGGGCCCCGGGTCAACATGCTGATGGGCTCCGGGTGACAAGCGACAGCATCACGTTCGCTTGACAATGGCTTTGCCGCCGGACAAAAGCGCAGGTGCCTGGGGAGGTGCCGTCTGTCTTTGTGATCCCCCAGGTTGCCAAGAAGGAGGAGCTCATGCCTCTGTTGAGAAGAGCAGGTTTCGTCTTGGTTGGACTCAGAGGCCCTGAGAGCAGGAATTACCCTCCCAAGGGCTCCCCAGGGGGAGACCCCTCGGGCCAGGACTCCCAAGGCCCACACGGAGCCTGGTGTTCGGAGGACAGAGCCTGTGGGGACCAAGGGCAGGCACAGCTGGGCTTGCACCGACAGCTGGGGAGGGAGGCGGAGCTGGAGCCTGAACTGACCCCTTTGGCGGTGGGGGTGGTGGGGTACAGGGAGTCAATGGCCCCAGCCCCGGTGACAGCACAGCCGCTCCCCCAGGGGGAAGGGGAGGCTGAATAGGAGCGAGAACCCCACGTCCTCCACACCTGAGGCCATAGCCCGAAGCTTTCGCTCCAGACCCAGACATGTACGGGCTCTGATAAGAGGTTCCCTGTAATTTACTGTCACTTGAATCTCAAATTTGCTTCTAAATATCCAATCTTATTTGTCTGATATATGCGTTTTCATCTCTAATCACCAAACCTGTAGATTATACTCATTCATGAAACTTTTGGTGAATACCTTTTAATTTTACAAAATGTCTCCTGAAATTCCTCCTCCGCACCCAGGAAAAAACAGAATGACGTCACTGCCAACTTGGGGGTCAAAGTATTTCGCAAATCTTAACAATTTTGGCTTTCTACGTGCACGTTAGGGAACGTTGAGGGACACAGGGTCATACTCTACCTGTTGGAGGAAGGAGACGATGTAATTGATGACATCTTCAATTCCTGTCCCCCCCTCCCCGGGCCCCTCTGTACTGGGCACCCAAATCCTCTTTAGCTTCCTTTCAACTTGGCTGTGACATCTGCGTCTTCATAAGAAAGGACGTGTTTCCAAGTGGCCGCCGAGAACCACAGCCAGGCCGACCGGCAAACCACCCACAGCCAGCACCAGCAGCCGTACAAGCCACAGGGCCCTCGCAGGGGGCCTCCGTCTCCTCCGTGGAGGTGCTCCCCGTCTATCTGCTGGGCCCGCTCACAGGGCCCCTCCACGGACGGTGCCCGGCCTCCCTCACATCCCCGAGGCGTCCCTCGGTCAGGTACTTAGAATCTGCGTCTCCCACCTGCTTTTCCCAAGCTGGAGCTTTCCCAGGACGAGAGTGGGGCCTGGGCTCCCAGTGCCAGGTTTCTAGCCCAGAACCTGGCCCCTGGCAGATGCTGGGCATAGGCTTATGAGAGGACTGAACTGGCTGTGTCTCCACCCAGCCGACAGCTTCACGAGACAGAAGGGGAGGTCAGGGCCAAGCCCCAGTGACCAGAGGACTCAGAGCCCCATGATCTGGCCACAGACGGCAGCTAGTTCAGTTCTCACGACAAGGTGAGAGCCAGCAGCTCCCTCCCACAGCAGGAAACTGAGTTCTGAGAGATTCCCTGACATGCCCGGTGCCGTCTGGCTGGTGAGGGACAAGCCGGACCGAGCCCCCGTGCGCTGGCTCCAAGCCCACCCTCAGCCCCGCCCCTCCCACAGCACTGGCCTGTACCTCCCACACCCCACCTGCTGCCTCCAGCACGGGGAGCCCCAGGGAAGGGCAGGACCCCGGAAAGCAGATGTGGGCTTCTTGTTCCTGAGTGTCCAGAATTCCAAGACGGCTTAAACCCAGCACAGGGCTGAGTGGGTGAGGCTGGTGAAGAGGTCAAGTTTCTCTGTAAAAATAGTGACCACAATAATAGCAACGTGTGCTTTGTAGCAAAGACTCACTGAGACTCTGCGTGCAAAGCGCTGAGGCCGGCCCAGCCTGCGGCCACGCCAAGTGCCGTCTGCTGTGGGGCCAGCTCCTCCCTCCTCCTCCAGCTCCTCGGGCTGTCTGGTCTGGGGACGTGGCTTTGGGGCTCGGTGGCCTGCAGCCCATCCCCTTGCCTTCAAGGGCTCCTTAGGGCACAGAGCGCCCCTTCGAGTAGCATCCGCAGGACGTGGGGCCGCTGTATCCCTGGGTGCCGTGCCCTCTGCTCTGCCTTCTCCGGGGCCCCCGGCAGGATCGGCCTCCCCAACACCGGCAGGAACTTGGTGCGGCTGTCCCAGCCCTGGGCATCTTCTCCCTCAGGCTGCGGCCTCGCAGGGCCCACGAGGGTCAGAAAGCAGAGGTCTGGCTGTTTTGTTTTTTGGGTTTTTTTTGAGACAGGGTCCAGCTGTTGCTCGGGCCAGGGTGCGGTGGTGTGATCACCGCTCACTGCAGCCTCGGTTTCCTGGGCTCAGGGGATCCTCCCACCTCAGCCCCCTGAGAAGCTGGGACTACAGGCGCCCGCCACCACGCCCGGCTCATGTTTTTATTTTTTGTAGAGATGGGGTCTCCCTCTGTTCCCTCAGCTGCTCTCGAACTCCTAGCTCAATCAGTCCGCCCCCCTAGGCCTCTGAAAGTGCTGGGATGACAGGTGTGAGCCCCCGTGAGCCTGGCCCCTGGACTGTTTTTGGAATCTTTCATATAACTAATATGTAGGCCTAGAAGTCTGGTCATTGCTGTAAGTAGCTTCTTGGTAGAGACCTAAGAATTCTATGTTTGAGGGCTGTAGGGGCCACATCTGACCCACTTCCTTCTAACTAATTTTTGGTTTTTTTTGAGACAGAGTTTCTCTCTTGTTGCCCAGGCTGGAGTGCAGTGGCGTGATCTCGGCTCACCGCAACCTCCACATCCCAGGTTCAAGTGATTCTCCTGCCTCTGCCTCCCGAGTAGCTGGGATTACAGGCACACGCCACCACACCCGGATAATTTTTGTATTTTTAGTAGAGACGGGGTTTCTGCATGTTGGTCAGGCTGGTCTCGAACTCCCAGCCTCAGGTGATCTGCCCGCCTCGGCCTCCCAAAGTGCTGGGGTTACAGGCGTGTGCCACTGCGCCCAGCCGCCAATAACTAATTTTTAATACCCACAGACTGTTGAGTCTTTGAAATGTGAACCACCCCAGCTCCTACGACTGAGGCCAGCGCATAATCCCCGCCTAGTACTCCACAGCTCTGTGAATCTGTTGCATCCCCGCCTAGTACTCCACAGCTCTGTGAATCTGTTGCACTTTTCCATGAAGGAAAGAGGGATTCTTCTGTAAATTCTAGGATATCGTTTTGTTTTGTAAAATCATGACTGTAACTTCCCTTTCCTCCATGATAAAGGACAAAAATAAGCTATTTTCTCTCGATGCCTGGCGGGTATTGAGTTTTTCTGTGTAGGACGAGGTGGGCAACCCAGAGTAGGGAGGCAAATGCACAGAGCCCCCTCCTCCAGCTCCTGCCTGGTGGGATTCGGTGAAAATAACTATAAAATAACACGGGAAAATACGTAGCATAGAGATGCAACAAAATCACAGAAGCGGTGTCAGGCGGTGAGGCTGTGAGGAAAACGAGGCTGGGTGAGGACGGAGAGGACCCTGGTGGGTGGGGAGGCTCCAGGGAGGTCCTGAGGGGTGGACCTGCAGCCACGTCCTTCACTTTGGGTTTCACTCTGAGCCGGGAGCAGTCAAAGAGCTCTGAATGGAACATCGGACTGTTCTGTTCATCCCACTGGGATCTCTCTGGTGCTGTGTGGGAGGGGGCTACTGCGAGAATCCAGGTGACGGTGACTTCAGTCGGCAGTGCAGGCGACGAGACGGGCTGGTTAGGGGATGCATTTCGGAAACTGCATTAACAGGAGGTATGTCAGGGGCGACTCCATGATTCGAGGCCTCAGCAAATATTAGACCAGGAGGGTCCACAAGGGAACAGTGTTGGGAGGGTTTCCGTCTGGAACATGCTGGTTTGAGATTCTTATCAGTCATCCAAGCAGAGAGTCCTGGAGCTCAGCAGAGAGGTCCGGCCTCAGGACATAAATGTGGGGTTGCCAGTGCACGGCTCATAATTTCTGGGTCTGTGGGAGCTCAGCCAGGGAAGGATGGACACAGGGGCCTGGGACTATGCTGAGAGCTCCAGTGGCAGGAGCTGGGAGATTGGAAAGGAGACGCAAAGACCCTGCAAAGGAGGCTGAGAGGAGCAGCCAGGCGGTAAGGCCACGGCTGGGGCCAGGGGCTTACTGTGAAGGGAAAAGGGGCCTGAAACTTTTCAAGGTGAGTGAACCATGACCGGCTTTTGATTTTAGAAGCGTGTCCTCGTTGTAACAGAAGACTGCTGGGGACGCCACGTTTTAGTGGATGCGCCCAGTAGAAAAAGGCGAGTTCCTGCTACTCGCGGACTTTAGCGGATGCGCCCAGTAGAGAAAGGCGAGCTCCTGCTGCTCGTGGTTGGCTAGGACTTTTAACAGGCATGTTGAATTTTGCAAAGTGGTTTTTCAGCACCTGTTGGATAGTCTGATGATCTTCTCTTTAGTCTGTGAAGTGATCTCGGGGTGTAGGTGAGATGCCTCCTCTGTGGCCGACAGTACAGAAATCTCTTGAAACCGCCGGCAACTTTCCATTTTCTCCTCTGCTTTGGAGCGACTTCTGTGACATGGAAATATCTGTTTCTTGAATGTTTGGTAAATGTCAAGTGAAATTGTCTGGCCTGGCTTCTGTTTTAGGGGTAAATATTGGAGCACCCTGCTTCTCTGATGGTGATTGGGGTACCCGTAGCTCAGTGGGTTTTTTTCTTTTTTTTTTTTTGAATTAGGGTCCCACTCTGTCACCCAGGCTGGAGTGCAGTGGCACAATCGTAGCTCACTGCAGCCTCAAACGCCTGGGTTCAAGTGATCTTTCCCCTTTGGCCTCCCACGGCGCTGGGATTATAGGTGTGAACCTCTGTGCCTGGCCTAGCTCCATTTTCTAGTACAGAAAGTACTGGGACCAGAAGTGTTTCAAATTTCAGATTTTTCAGATTTTGCAATATTGGCACATACATAATGAGGTATCTGGGGGATGGGGCCAAAGTCTGAACATGAAACTTATTTATGTCCCATATACACGTTATACACACAGAAGGTACTTTGTTCACTATTTTTAAAGATTTCATGCATGAAACGAGATTCTGACTGTGACCCACCTGAGGAGTTTTCTACTTAGTGGTCTCGTGGCGCTCAAAGGTTTCCCGTTTTGGAGTGTTTTGATTTCTGGATTTTCCCGTTAGAGATGCTTCTGTATTTCTTCAGTCCATTTTGGAAATTTGAATTTTTCTCTAAAAATAACCAATCCATTAGCATTATTGAATATGAGGGTGTTGACTGATTGAATATAAGGGTGTTGATTGATTGAATACGAGGGTGTTGTTGATTGAATATGAGGGTGTTGATTGAATATGAGGGTGTTGGTTGAATATGAGGGTGTTGAATGAATATGAGGGTATTGATTGAATATGATGGTGTTGAATATGAGGGTGTTGATTGAATATGAGGGTGTTGATTGAATATGAGGGTGTTGGTTGAATATGAGGGTGTTGGTTGATTATGAGGGTGTTGATTGATTGAATATGAGGGTGTTGATTGAATATGAGGGTGTTGGTTGAATATGAGGGTGTTGATTGAATATGAGGGTGTTGATTGAATATGAGGGTGTTGGTTGAATATGAGGGTGTTGGTTGAATATGAGGGTGTTGGTTGATTGAATATGAGGGTGTTGATTGATTGAATATGAGGGTGTTGTTGATTGAATATGAGGGTGTTGATTGAATATGAGGGTGCTGATTGAATACGAGGGTGTTGACTGAATACGAGGGTGTTGTTGATTGAATATGAGGGTGTTGATTGAATATGAGGGTGTTGATTGAATATGAGGGTGTTGAATATGAGGGTGTTGGTTGAATATGAGGGTGTTGAATATGAGGGTGTTGATTGAATATGAGGGTGTTGATTGAATATGAGGGTGTTGGTTGAATATGAGGGTGTTGATTGAATATGAGGGTGTTGGTTGAATATGATGGTGTTGAATATGAGGGTGTTGGTTGAATATGATGGTGTTGAATATGAGGGTGTTGGTTGAATATGAGGGTGTTGATTGAATATGAGGGTGTTGGTTGAATATGAGGGTGTTGATTGAATGAATACGAGGGTGTTGTTGATTGAATATGAGGGTGTTGATTGAATATGAGGGTGCTGATTGAATACGAGGGTGTTGACTGAATACGAGGGTGTTGTTGATTGAATATGAGGGTGCTGATTGAATATGAGGGTGTTGATTGAATATGAGGGTGTTGAATATGAGGGTGTTGATTGAATATGAGGGTGTTGATTGAATATGAGGGTGCTGATTGAATACGAGGGTGTTGACTGAATACGAGGGTGTTGTTGATTGAATATGAGGGTGTTGATTGAATATGAGGGTGTTGATTGAATATGAGGGTGTTGAATATGAGGGTGTTGATTGAATATGAGGGTGTTGATTGAATATGAGGGTGTTGAATATGAGGGTGTTGGTTGAATATGAGGGTGTTGAATATGAGGGTGTTGATTGAATATGAGGGTGTTGATTGAATATGAGGGTGTTGGTTGAATATGAGGGTGTTGATTGAAAATGAGGGTGTTGGTTGAATATGAGGGTGTTGATTGAAAATGAGGGTGTTGATTGAATATGAGGGTGTTGGTTGAATATGAAGGTGTTGGTTGAATATGAGGGTGTTGATTGAAAATGAGGGTGTTGGTTAAATATGAGGGTGTTGGTTGAATATGAGGGTGTTGACTGAATGAATATGAGGGTGTTGATTGAAAATGAGGGTGTTGATTGAATATGAGGGTGTTGGTTGAATATGAGGGTGTTGGATGGCACCTTTCTCTGGGACTCTGACAAAGTCCTACTTCATGTCCCCTCTCACCCCTAACAGCACTAATTTTCTCTTTTCTCTCCTTAATCTCACAAACTAGCTTCTGCGTCTTTTGAGGAAGCATCTTTGTTTCTTCATCAGCTTCATTTGGTTCTCCTTTGCCCTGGTTTTTGGTTTGTTCTGTATGAATTTGTTCCTTCCTTATTTGGCCTGTTTTATTGTTTTTTTCCAGTTTCTTCAACTGAAAGCTTGGCCCTTTTTTCTTTTCTTTTCTTTCTTTTTTTTAGGCAGAGTCTCACACTGTCGCCCGGGCTGGAGTGCGGTGGTGGGATCTCGGCTCACTGCAACCTCTGCCTCCTGGGCTCAAACAATTCTCCTGCCTCAGCCTCCCGAGTATCTGGGATTACAGGCACCTGCCATCACACCCCGCTAATTTTTGTATTTTTAGTTGAGACGGGGTTTCACCATGTTGGCCAGGCTGTTCTCAAACTCCTGACCTCAGGTGATCCACCTGCCTTGGCCTCCCAAAGTGCTGGGATTACAGGCATGGGCCATCGTGCTGCCTCATTTATTTTCAGTCATTATCATTTTCTAATGAATGTGGTTGCCACGCCTCCGAGCGCCGCCGCCGGGCATCCTCCAGATTTCGGCAGGTGCTGTTCCATCCACGTTCACTTAACACAGACTGTGATGCCCCTTTAGCTCTCCTTCATAACCCAGAAATTACATACGAGTGTTCTTATTTGTGATATTAATTTCCAGGCTGCATTTTTTTTTTTTTTTTTTGAGACGGAGTTTCGCTCTTGTAGCCCAGGCTGGAGTGCAGTGACGTGATCTTGGCTCACTGCACTCCAGTGAGTGCAAGCTCTGCCTCCTGGGTTCAAGCGATTCTCCTGCCTCAGCCTCCGGAGTAGCTGGGATTACAGGTGTGTGCCACCACGCCTGGCTAATCTTTTGTATTTTTAGTAGAGACGGGGTTTCACCGTGTTAGTCAGGTTGGTCTCGAACTCCTGACCTTGTGATCCACCCACCTCGGCCTCCCAAAGTGCTGGGATTACAGGCGTGAGCCACTGCCCCTGGCCCAGGTAGAAATATTTCTAAAGCCAGCTTTTGTTTCATTTTACCACACTGTGTCTACGAACAAGCTGTAGACTGTGTGCTTGTGTGCCTGCGCACAGGTGTGTGTGTGTGTAGATGCCGTGAACAGACTCTAGATTATCTGCCTTTTGGAATTTCTTGACATTTTTATGACCATCAGAATATATAGTCAGTGTTGGGGATACCCCATGTGTAATGGAATGTGAATCCTGTATTTGAGGGATACAAAATAAAGTCAAGCTTTTACATTGTTTTATTCTTCTGTTTTCAGCTTCTTGATCGTTCGCTTTTAATGAAAACAAATGAGTTCTATTTTCAAAGACCCTCAGACGGTGGGTGGGGAATGGATCGCCCAGGAGTCCAGCATTGGGGCGGACTGGCCGGCCGGCCAGCGACAGCAGCTGGAGGGACCAGCACAACCCTCCCCAGCCACCCCACATCCCTCGAACCCAGCCCAGCAGATGCAGAGCTCACATTTTCTCCTGCTAGCAGCTCTCCCGGCTCCCCTGTGAGCCCCGATAGCCAGGCCCATAACCGTCAGCATCTGCAGCCAAGCAGGAGGCCTGGGGAGGAAGGAATATTGTCCTGTTCTGGCTTCGACAGGCCAGGATTAGAATTGCACACGGCGCGGCATCTGGCACTCGCTGGACGCTCAGTTAGGACAAGACGGCTCTCCTCCTCCTGCCACCCAGAGCCCCAGCCTCCTCCCAGCCCCCCAGGCTCCCAGAATAGCCTGCGGCCAGAGCTGGCCTGTGGTAAACAGCTCCGGAGCCTCCGGGTAGGTCTTGGATGAGTAATCCTTAGCAAAACATCGTGGGATCCAGAAAGGTGCAGGTGCCAGGCCTGAGCTGTGTGGGCCCCTCCAGCACCCCCACCTGGACCCTCTGCTGGGCCACTCCAGGCCAAGGCATGGGTGGAGGTGCAGGGAGAACGCCAGCTCTTGGGCTGTGGTGCCCGCCTCTGTTCCACCCCAGGAGGGCATCCAGGAGGCTGGGACATCCCCAATCTGTGTGGGAAAGAAAACCCATCATCCTGTTGCTGATGGGGCCTCAGCGAGTCATGGGGGGCCCCTGGGAGGAGGCAGGAGGCACGTAAAGCTCCATCTGCTCACGGACTGCACACCCCTCTGGCCACAGCTCCCAGGAGGGCCTTCTCCACACCATCATGCACCCCAAACTTTATGGCCCAGCATCTCTTTCCCACCCTTGTCCATACATCGTGGTGCCCCCTTCACAGATGAGCGTTGCACGAGTTCCTTCAGTTCTGTCCCAATATCCCCTGCGCGGCCATGCAGTCTTCCTCCTTTCCCCTCCGTACACGAGCGACACGGCTCTGTGCTTCCTCTTACACCTCGCTACTTACGCACGGAGGCCTCTTTCTCCTGGGAAGATCAGTGGAGGCTCCAGCCAGGCCAGCTGGCAGCTCAGGGCTCAGGCGCTGGCTCATCTGAGGAGCCCTGGGCTCCAACCAGCTGCTGGGCAATGCTGGGACGACAACCTCTCCTGTCCTAAAGGGCAGGAGGTACTGCGGCTTCTTCCCCTGCCACAGTCCCAGGGACCTGACGGGGACACTCAGAGACTCTGTCTCTGCCTCCTGTGCGGGGTCATGCTCTGCCTGGAAAGCTCCTCCTTCCTCTGGCCGGTCCCAGCACCCCCGGGTGGGACCCCAGCGACCCTGCATCCCCCCACTGTAGCCCTGTCTCCCTCCTCCTGGCAGGGCAGCTGCCAAGCCTTGCCCAGTTCAGGTCTCCCCAGGCAGGATCCCTTGGGGGAAACCTGAGGAGGCAGCTGTTCCCCCCACTCCCAGAGTGTCCTCAGAAAACCCCTTCCAGACCCCAGGGTCCAGAGCTCAGCCTCAGGTTCCCTCGCTCGGGTCTGGGAACTGGAAGTCGGTCCCGCTCCCCTCCCCAGCCTCTGCCCCATTTTTCTGTCCGCTTCCACGTAGAGCAGACCAGAATATGCCACCCCAAAATATGCCTCTTTGGCATAAGCATTATTTTGAGCTGCTTATTTTGAGAAACTGCAACCACAGGAGAAATTCTGAAAACAAGAGTGGAAGCTGCTCTTCTGTAAGAGAAAGTCACATCCGTGCAGGCATCTGCACTCACCAGGGTGCCCCCCTCTCCGGGCCAGAAGGCCGGCTGTAAGTCACCAGAGACGCTCATCCACGGAGAAGGCCTGACCCCAGTTTGGGGTAATTTCTTGGGCCCCTCTCCACATCCTTTCTCTTTGTTTCCGTCGAATGTGGTCTTTAAGGCTGAGCTCCAAGCCACGTCTTTGAGACATAGTCTGTCCCCCGAGTCCGTCCCGTGCTGACCAAGGAATACATGCCATCAAGCTTCTGTTTTTCTCTTGTTATCTGTCTTTCGTTACGGGGTCTGTCTCAACTTTAAGGCCTATGAAGGGTGCAGAGAGAATTACTTTTCCATCTTGCGGCATGAAGCTTCCCCAGGAATCCTCCTCGCCCCCAGCTGCACCAAGACTTTCAATTAAGAGCAGCAGGTGCCTTCCTGGTGTCTGGTGGTGCCGGGGGGCAGGTCTGGTCCTCAGCCCTGGGGTCTTCTGTCCCCCCTCATCCTGGGGAGCCCGTCTGCCCCCCTCATTCCTGGGGAGCCCGTCTGCCCCCCTCATTCCTGGGGAACCCGTCTGTCCCCTCATTCCTGGGGAACCCGTCTGCCCCCTCATTCCTGGGGAACCCGTCTGCCCCCTCATTCCTGGGGAGCCCGTCTGCCCCCCTCATTCCTGGGGAACCCGTCTGTCCCCTCATTCCTGGGGAACCCGTCTGTCCCCTCATTCCTGGGGAGCCCGTCTGCCCCCCTCATTCCTGGGGAACCCGTCTGTCCCCTCATTCCTGGGGAGCCCGTCTGTCCCCCTCATTCCTGGGGAGCCCGTCTGCCCCCCTCATTCCTGGGGAGCCCGTCTGCCCCCCTCATTCCTGGGGAACCCGTCTACCCCCCTCATTCCTGGGGAGCCCGTCTGCCCCCCTCATTCCTGGGGGGCCCGTCTGTCTCCCTCATTCCTGGGGGGCCCGTCTGTCCCCCTCATTCCTGGGGGGCCCATCTGTCCCAGGGTTTTGCATACTGAGGCCTCGCAATCCACAAACTTTCCTAATTCGCAGCACATCCACATGACAACAGCCCTTCCCCGAGGGCTCTGGCCGGACCTCCCTTCGTCCTCACCACACAGCTGCTCTCCCTGCCCCGCCCTCAGCCCTCCTTAGACCCATCCACCTGGCCCCTCTCCCGACCCAAGACCCAGGTCGTCCCTCTGTCCCCAGCCCTCCCACGGCCCCCTCACTCAGGACACAGCCCACAGCCTGGCCCCACCTGCAGACCTTACAGAGGCCACTTGGCCCCTCACACAATGCCCACCTCACAGGCCTTCTCTCCCCGCAGAGGGTCAGACGTGCCCCCGCCCCAGCCTTGGCATTTCCACCCCACAGGCCTCCGAGGGGCTGAGCCCTCAGGTACAAGCTTCCGTGCAAAGCCACGTCTGGAGGCCTTCCCGGACCACGCGGTCTAAGACAGCAATCCCCTCACCCCCACCCAGAGCAGGCGGCCCTCCCTGCCCGGCCCCAGTCATCCCTGTCACCACCTGGCGCTCACCTTGGCTAACTGGAGCTCCAGCCCCTTTGGACGAAAAGAGCTCCCAGAGCCACTCCCTGGTCTCTGATGGGGCCGTGTGTCCTCTCCAGGTGCCCTCCCCGACAGCCGGCCCCTCCGCCTCTGCACAAGGGAGGGCCCAGGGAGGCTCAGGACCTGTGTGGCTGTGTGTGTGTCTCTATGTGTCTGTGTTTCTGTGCATCTATGTGTGTATCTGAATGTGTATCTGTCCATGTATCTATGTGTATATCTGTGTCTCTGTGTATATCTGTGTGTATATATGTGTGTATATGTGTCTGTGTGTATATATGTGTGTCTGTGTGTATATGTGTCTGTGTACCTGTGTCTTTGTATGTCTATGTGTGTATTGGTGTGTGTCTGTGTCTGTCCATGTGTGATGACATGTGTATCTGCGTCTATGTGTGCATCTGTATATATCTGCGTGTATGTCTTTGTGTATCTATAGATCTGTGTCTATGTGTATATTATCTGTGTGTCCATCTGAGTATTGTATGTCCATGTGTGTCTACATGTGTCTGTGTCTATGTATGTGTCTGTCCATATGTGTCTATGTGTGTATCTGTGTGTCCGTGTGTGTGTCCATATATCTATGTATGTATCATCTGTGTGTTTGTGTATTGTGTGTCCATGCATATATCTGTATCTATGGGTATGTCTGTGTGTGTCCATGTGTGTTTCTTTGTGTCCACATGTGTATCTATGTGTGTCTATATATCTGTGTCTATGTGTGTATCATCTGTGTCCGCATGTGTGTATCTGTGTGTGTTTCTGTGTGTATCTATGTGTGTATCTGTGTGTGTCTGTTTTCTCTTTGTTTTCACGGTGCCCAAGGATGGGCCGACTGAACCACCAAATTCCTCCTCAGAGCCCAGCAAAGGCACCAGGCAGAAGGGTCCGGCGGAGGGCTGGCCGTTCTCTCCTCACTCCTTAGCGGGGTCCTGTCTTCCGACTTTTGTCTCGCGCCGCCGCAGCCTGTGGACTCCTGGTCCCTCCTCTGACAGCCTGCGCTGTGCCTGGCCCCGGGCGGAACTTTGAACGAGGCTCCACCTTATTCGAGTGCTTGTGCTTCGGGGAGATAAACAATAAACAGGAGCAGAGGTCAGACCACGGCGGGTGCTGTTGGGAAAACAGTGGCGGGGCAGGGAGGGGGCGCTTCTGAAGGACCTGGTGAGGTGGAGGCCACTGTTCTAAGGGGCAACAGACCCTGTGCGAGGGAGGGAGGCGTCCAGTGGTGCACACGGGTCCAGATGGCAGCCGGGCTCCCAAAAACCACTCTGGGGGTGGGGGTGGGGGGGGACACGAGTGGGAGGCAGGAGGCAAGTCAAAGTAAGTGCCCAGGGAACCTCCATGAGGCCCCCCGCACTGGATAATAGTGTTCCATGGGGTCTGCTCAGCCCCATGTCTGCCTGAGACACAATAGAACTCCAAGTCCAAGGGGACTCTTGCTGGGAGAACACAGGCCAAGACTTCCTTCCCGCCACAGGCTTCTGTCCCTGCTGTCTGCTCCCCCAGGACTCCCCTCACACCCGGGATCTTCCTCCTCACCCGCCTTGGCCTCTCTCGGTGGCCCTGTCTACACACAGATGCGCTGTCCATGTGAGCGAAAGGAAGGAAGGAAGGATGAGGTCCACTCACAGGGCTGAAGCTGTCTGCTGAGGGGGCAGCCCCCCTCCAGGTCGCACCGCCCCACCCAACACAGCCCCGAGTCCAGCTCCAGGTGGGCCGCACCCCGCCCTTCACTCACTTCAGATGGCCCAAGACGCATGGATTCCACGGACCAGCCGGACTGGAACAACTTCTCCCCTTGTAAGTATCCAGTGGGTGCCCACGGAATGCCAGGCAATGGGCCAGGCTCAGAGATGAGTGATTCCTCAGGAACAATGGGCTCAACGCCCTTAATTCACATCAGAGGAAACTGAGGCTCAGAGAGGGCAGGGAGGGCCCTGGTAACACAGCCAGCCTGTGAAAGTAAGAGAGGGGCCCAGGCCCTGCTCCCAGCCCACCCGCCTGGGCTTGCTGGAGAGGCTGCTGGCCCAGGCAGTCTGGGCACTGGGGAAGCAGCCGGCTTGAGGGACAGGGGATGTGTCCTTCTCCCACACACTTACCTCCCTGACTACATCTTAGGCTGACATCCACATTAACTCATATTCCCTACTGGGGGGCTGCACGACCAGAAGCTGCTGGTTGCAGAAGGCACCAGCTGGTTGTACAAGCACGGCTCCCCTGGGTGTGGGTGACCGATGAGACGCACTCATGTGAACACACATGCATGTGCACACACACACGCACACACACACGCACACACACATCCACACACACATCCACACACACACGCACACACGCGAACACACATCCACACACATGCACACACACACGCACACACACATCCACACACACACGCACACACGTGAACACACATCCACACACATGCACACACACACATCCATACACACACCCACACATCCACACACGCACACACGCACACACACATCCACACACATGCGCACACACACATCCATACACACACCCACACACATGCACACACATCCATACACACAACCACACACACGCACACACATCCACACACACGCACACACATGCACACGCACAAACACACACATGCATACATGCACACGCACGCACACACACGCACACACATGCACACACATGCGCACACACACATCCACACAACGCACACACACACACACACACACATCCATACACACACCCACACACATCCACACACGCACACACATGCACACGCACGCACACACATCCATACACACACCCACACACATCCACACACACGCACACACATACAAACACATGCATACATGCACACACATGCGCACGCACGCACACACATGCACACACACGCACACACATGCACACGCACAAACACACACATGCATACATGCACACACATGCGCACGCACGCACACACATGCACACACACATGCGCACACGCACACGCCTGCACTCACCCCCGTCGGCCCCAAGCAGGAAGGCGCCCCCATCACACCAGCCCCTCTCAGCGCCCACAGCGGGCCGGCGCCGGGAGGGTTAAGGCGGGCGCCTCCCCCGGTGGGCAGCGCGGGTGGGACCGGTGCCGGGAGCTCTGCTGCCCTGGCGTCCCCTGGGTCCAGGCCCAGTCGCTCCTCGGGCCTCTCTCGCGGGGCCGCCTCCGCCTCCTCCTTGCCGAGACGGGCGTGGGGCACGGGGTCGCCGCCCGGCGGGGAGCTCATCCGGCGGCGCAGACGCCCCGCGGCTCCGGGGAGGGACTTGGCCTGGGCCCCGGCCCCGGGCTCCTCTGGGGAGGAGCCGAGAGGCTGCCGCTGGCGGCCCCGGGCGGGAGAGGGGGTCCCAGGAAGCGGCCAGGCCGGAGCCCCCCACACTCGGCCGCAGCTGCTGGCCCGGCCGGAACCGAGCGCGCCCTCCCGGTCTCCGCCGCTTCCCTCTGCAAACCGCGGGCAGGAGGCGCCCTCTCCTTACGGGCCCGGAGCTGCAGAGGCGTCGCGGGGCGCGGCCGAGGGGAGGAGGAAGGAGAGCGGGAGCGCAGCCGGCCCGGGCCCAGCCGTGACTCGTGGGGCGGCGGCTCCGCCAATCTGTGGGCGCTGACGCGGGGGGCGGCTCCGCGGCGCTCGATATCTGCCCGCCCGGGGCGCGGGGCGCCGAGAGGCTCGGCCAGGCCGGGGGGAGCTGCGCTCGGGGCGGCCGCTGCACCTGCCCGGGACCCCGCCGGCCGCTCCCCGCGCCCACCCTTCCGCCCTTCGCCGCCCGCCTCCCCCCAGCCCCGGTCTCCCGGGCGCGGCGTGAGAGCAGAGCCCGGCCCGGAGGAGCCGCCCCTTCCCCGCCCGCCCGGCGCCTGGAGAGGAGCGCGCGGAGGATCGGGTCGCCTGCGGCCGCCGCCACCACCCAGGCCCGTCGCGCCCCGGCCGGGATGGACCCACACGCCCGATGAGCCCCGCGCCGGCCGCTGCGCGCGCCGAGCCTCCCCCTGCTGCGGCCCCCGCCGCCCCCCGCGCG
Organism: Pongo abelii; assembly: GCF_028885655.2. Classification (NCBI taxonomy): domain Eukaryota; kingdom Metazoa; phylum Chordata; class Mammalia; order Primates; family Hominidae; genus Pongo; species Pongo abelii. The sequence continues at coordinate 189,096 of NC_071991.2, forward strand.
CCCGGCTCCGCGGACCAGGACCCCCGGGCTCCCCGGCTGAGGGCGCGGCCGCATCGGAGAGGCCGAGCGGGGACGGCCCCGAGATGGCGCGGGGACCCAGCGCTTTGGCGGCGGGCGCCCCGCACGCGGTCCGGGCCCGGGGACAGCCCCGGAGCTGGTAGCCGCCCGGCACCGATGGACCTTGACCCGCGAGGCGGCGCCGCGCTCGTGCCCAGCCGCAGCTAGAGGGGCGCGGGCAGAACGCGCTCCAGGCCCGGGCCGGCCCGCGCGGCCATGAAGATGATCCTGGTGCGCCGGTTCCGCGTGCTCATCCTGATGGTGTTCCTGGTGGCCTGCGCGCTGCACATCGCCCTGGACCTGCTGCCCAGGCTGGAGCGACGCGGCGCGCGGCCCTCGGGGGAGCCCGGCTGTTCGTGCGCGCAGCCCGCCGCCGAGGTGGCCGCGCCCGGCTGGGCCCAGGTTCGGGGCCGCCCCGGGGAGCCCCCGGCCGCCTCCTCCGCCGCCGGCGACGCGGGCTGGCCCAACAAGCACACGCTCCGCATCCTGCAGGACTTCAGCTCCGACCCCTCCTCCAACCTCTCGTCCCACTCGCTGGAGAAACTGCCGCCGGCGGCCGAGCCGGCCGAGCGCGCCTTGCGGGGGCGGGATCCCGGCGGCGCCCTAAGACCCCACGACCCCGCGCACCGGCCGCCGCTGCGAGACCCCGGCCCGCGTCGGTCCGAGCCGCCCCCCGGCCCCGGCGGAGACGCCTCCCTCCTGGCCAGGCTGTTCGAGCACCCGCTTTACCGGGTGGCGGTTCCGCCGCTCACGGAGGACGACGTCCTGTTCAATGTGAACGGCGACACCAGGCTCAGCCCCAAAGCGCCGGAGAACCCGGACTGGTGAGTGGGGGCTGGCGGGTGCCCACCCCCAAGGGAGCCGTGAGCCCAAGGCATGGCGCAGAGAGGTTCAGGGGCCCCAAAGGGCCGCCCCCCATGGAAGAGGCCGGGCGGGGAGTGTGGTGCGGGAGGAGGCGGCCGCCTACCTCAGGGCACTGCCTTTGTCTCCAGAATAACCTCCTGCTTGGGAGGGGCTGCCGGCTGGTCCGGGAGCTGTGCCCTGTGGCTGCTGGTGAGGAAGCCAGAGTCTGCGCCCTTTAGAAGCGAGTCCTGGCCAGCCCTGGACACCAGCTTGGGAAATGGGGTCAGGCAATGAATGAATGGGTTGGTGAGGGAAGGAGCAGGCTGCCGCCGGGCTTTGAGACACTTGGCGAGGGTGCTCTGGGTGGGCACCTTGGAGAAGGTCTGGATGTGCCTATTGAGTCTTTTAAACCCAGTGGCTGGAGCAGAATTATCAGAGGGGCTTGCTGGCAGCCGTGAGGTGCACCAAGGGGCCCACCCAGCAAGGGCGGTGGGTGTGCTGGCTGCAAAGAGATGATGGCTCCATAAAGGGCGAGAAGCCACGCCAGGAACATGTCTTTAAACTGTCCTGGCTAAGCCCTTTCCCCACCCCCCGGCCCCTCCCTCGGCCGCACAGATCAAAACAAGCAGATGCTACAACCCGAAGCGGTGGAACGTTAACCACGGCAAGGCCAGAATAAGCAACTACCTGCAGAAGGTTACCCCAGCAGCAGAGGGGGAGACCAGCCTTCCAAAAGATCTGGTTGAAAGTCCCTTCTTCCCTGAAATGTGGCCAGGCCCAGTGTCTTCTGTCTAAACACACTGGCTGTTTGGAAGCCTCTGGGCCTTGCCTGCTGGTCAGGTTCAAGGAAATGCTTGGAAATTTGAGAACCAGAGCAGCAGCCTGGGCTGTGGCTCTCGACAGGGAGAGACGGCCGCCCAGAGCAGCGGGTGGCCAGGAAGTGGATCCTAGCCCGCCTCCCCTGTCCACCGCAGGACAGAGCTTGGGCAGAAAGCACCTCAGCTTTAGATGAATTCGAGCTGGGACAAGTTCCGCGTTTCCCTCCAGCCCAGCAGCAGACAGAGGGTCTGTCCTTCCTCCAGAACGGTCCCTTGACCCCAGAGACGTGAGGACAGGCCGCCTGGGCTGGAGAGAGTGCTGCCTCTTTCCTCTCTCCCCACCCAAGGCTGCTCTCATTAAAATCAAATTTAGCCTCTTGCATCATTGTGCCCCTGGTTGTTGGAACAACAGTAGAGAGTCGGGGAAGGTTCCTGACAGACTGGGTGTGTCTGTGGTTTTCGTGAAGCCTGGGTGAATGGTAGGTTCTCCCCTCTACTCCAGGGGAGGGCCACAGCCCCTCACACCCTCAGCCGAGGTCATGGTTGGGCCATTTCGGTGACCCCGGGACAGACGTGGCGGGGACGGCAGGGCAGCGCTGACGTCCCGGGATTAGTTTTGCTGTAGTTAGAGCTGTCTGTGGCGTCTCCAGGGGGTGAGTAAGAATTACAGGCCTTTCACCGTGTTATTAGCTGGCAGCAGAGCAGCCACAGAAGAAAGCGCAGACGTTGCAGGGCCCTCTGTAAGCAGAGGCGCCTTCGACACATCTGCACTTGCTTGAACCCAAAGTTAAAAACCTTGGCGTCGGGGGCCTCTCCCCGTCCTGCGGCTCACGGGCCAGTTCTTTCCGTGCTGATGTTCGTCCTCGCTCTCTCCCTGCAGGCCGCACGTGGGTGCTGAAGGTGCAGAATTCCTCTCCACCGGGGAGGCGGCCGTGGACTCCTATCCCAACTGGCTCAAGTTCCACATTGGCATCAACCGGTACGAGCTGTACTCCAGACACAACCCAGCCGTCGAGGCCCTGCTGCACGACCTCAGCTCCCAGAGGATCACCAGCGTGGGTAGGTGTCCTCGGGTGCACTCGAGGGCCGTCTGTGTGCCGGCTGTGTGGCGTCAGGGCTGCCGGGGCAGGCTATGCGTTAGAGAGGTCTGGGAGGCCGTTGCTCATTACGGCAGCGTTACCTCCTGCAGGGATCTGCACGGGCAGCAAGGAGGGACAGAGGGCTCGCGTCTCGTGTGCTCTCACACTGGATGTGCTCCTGATCTGCCGCACGATGAGCTGGGAGATGCCTGGACAGCCCGTCCACTGCGCTCTGCCTCCTCACCTGGGTGGTCCTGGGGGTGCCAACTGGACGACAGAGTCCTTCCCTCCTGGGGTAGAGGAATAGAGGGGTATCCTTGGTGGCGGTGACCCCTCCACTGGGAGCATGTGCATGGAACACTCTCCTGCTTTTCTGCACACGACCCTGGCTGGGTGGGGAGACAGCCATGAGCCTGCTTCTTGTGGTTTTGAAGCCGTCCTTCGTCAGAGCTCAGCAAGGCGCTGTGCAGTTTCATACTGAGGAGACGTAGGCAGGGCTCGGGACGGAGGCCTGGGCGTCCCAGATGGAGGAGTTTGAAAGCAACATCTCCAGGTACTTTGGGATCTGCCGAATTGGACAAAAAAGGGCATGCAGTTGCTGATTTCAGGAAAATATGCCGCTGCAGCTTCTGAGCGTGGAGGTTTGGTGCCATTGTTCTCAGCTTGTAGGCGATTGTTTGTGAAGGTCCCATTTGTCACCAGTGCTTGGAGAGGCAGTGAGGGTGGGGCTGAGGCCCTTTAGTGGGAGCAGCTGCTCCCCAGGGATTGGGGGGTGTGGGCCTGGGTGCGCACAGCTGCGGGCAGGTGCAGAGGCCATGAGAGCCTGAAGGCAGGGCTTTCTTTGCACTGTGTGATGAGGCCAGCAGTCCCAGGCATTAGCTTCATGTGTGTCTCAGAAGCAACCCTGGTGCTGAAAGGGTCCCAGTGGCCTGGGGTTCTGTCCAGTTGCCCACACAGGACTTAGGTGTCCCCTTTCAGGCCGGCAGGTAGGTTCTCCAGGGCTGTTCGGGGCTGTTTCTGGCTCTGTCCACCCGGTGCTGAGTTGTTTGCTGCGCACTCACCTGGTCATGCGAAGACAGAACTTGCAGCTCTCCCCACCCCGTGATCAGCTCACCTCGTAACAGAGATCAGCTGGACAAGCTGGGGGTCCTCTTCCCTCCATGCTGCCTGGGTGGAACCTGAACACCTGCCCCCCTCCAGGCCCCCCTCCGTGAAAGCTCTGCCTTTCTCCTGCCCCTGCAGGGGTCTGAGGGCTTTCAGCTGTGCTGGGGAACAGTCCTGCAGACAGCCACAGCCAGAAGGTCCCTTCTGCCCCTGAGAGCGAGCGTGTCCATTAAGGAAATATCCGACGCCTTGATCAACATGTTTGTCCATTCAGCAGATTTTACTGGCACCTCCTGCATGTCAGACCCCCTTCCTGGGTGGTGGGGAGTTGAGGATGAGTTCAGCCTCCACGAGATCTGCTGCCTCTGTGGACCTGACAGCCCCAGGAAGAGACACACACACACAGTGCCCGATCCTGAGGAGGAACGAGCACTTCAGAGCCGTGCACGCCAGCCAGGGCGTGTGGAGAGGAGGGGGCTCCACTGGCAGGGGCTGAGGACCTTCCACGGGGTCTGTCGGGCAGCTCACCTTCCAGGTGGGGTCCGTCGTGGCAGGGAGAGGAATGAGAGAGCCTTGCATACCAGCCAGGGTGTTGGGGAGGAGCAGCACTTAAGATAGAAAGTCTCCAGTGCCGCTGTCCGTGTCAGCTTCTCTGCAGCTCATTGTCCCCGTCTGTCCGGCGGGGTCTCGCCGCGTGGGTCGATGCAAGGATAGGATGAGATGGTGCACGTGAGCAAGCTTGTAAAATATTAACTAGTACTTTGTGCGTGGCCTTCCACAACAGTCCGCTCGTGTGCACAGGCAGGGTCTGAGCAGAGGGAGGGCTTTGTGGATTCCAAAGGCCACCAGGCCCTTGGCAGGCAACTGCAGCTCACCACCTCCCTCACGGACCCGTCAGCTCTCCAACACCAGCACTGCGGAGGTGTGGGAGTTCTGTGCCAGGAGCTCCCAGAGCAGCTTCAGGGAGAGGGCGGGGCCTCCTGGGACCTGGGGCAGCTTTGCCCACCTTAGGAGTGCTTTGTCCATCTGGACAAGCTAGGCTTGGCTCACTGCCACCCCCCTTTGGTCTGGCTGTCCCAGGGCAGTAGTGCCCAGGCTGCCTGACATTGCAGTGGTGTGGACAGAGCCCTTGCCAGGGAATCCCTCCCCCAGGGTTCCGGTGTGGGCTCCGCCTGGGTGTGCCCTGGTTAAATCCTGTGCCTACCGAAGGCCTGTCCCAGCTGATCTCGCTCGCCTGCCTCCTAGACCGTGCTGGCCACACTGGTTCTCATCCAGTCTTCTGGGGTGGGGGCCCGTCCGAGGACAGGCTGGTCGCTCAGAGTCATTCTGCAGAGCCAAGCAGGGCCTGCAAGGACGATGGGCAGACACAGCCCCATCACCCAGGCAGGACAGCAGGATCTGGCCCAGGAGATCTGGGGGTGAATCCTGGCTCTGCCAGCCACTAGCCAGAGTGCAAGTGGGCAAATGGATTAACCCCTCCAGCACCTGGTTCTCGCCGAGAACACAGAGAAGGTTATAATCTGGACCCGGTATAATCTGGACTCAAGCAAAACCCATTCACTAAAAACTAACTCAGGCTGAACGTATTTAGGGGCAAAACCTAAATTGTCGAGGCTAGTTAAAATTGCTGATTTTTCTCTGTTACAGTGAATATTCACATGTTCCTCTGAGGAACAGGAGTGGGTTTAATTATGGGGTTCTACCCCAGACCCGTGTGGCCATGCCATGATCCACAGCACGCACCACGTGTGATCCACAGCACGCACCACGTGTGATCCACAGCACGCACCACGTGTGCCTTGGTCATCGAAATACCTGCAGTCCCCAAATACTTCTGCCCCCAAAGATGTTGAAGAAGAGCACGGACCTGTGGTGCCGGCCTCACAGGGTTGTTGGGGCTTAAATGTGCAAATACGAGTAAAGAGGTGAGAGCGGAGCCTGACAGCTCACCTGCTGGGTGGGGTCTCCAACACTGCAGCATTTTGGGGCAGCTCACCTGCTGGGTGGGGTCTTTGTACAGCAGCAGCATTTCGAGGTGGGCTGATCCTTCTCATCTGGGGAAGCCAGGGCTGGGCAGGTGCCTGAGCCTCATGAGGGTCTCAACCTGGATGTTGGGCCCTATTCTCCCTGCTGCCTTGGGCTTGGAGATGCTCACAGGTGAGTTCTCATTGTGAAGAGGTCTGTCTTCCTGAGGAAGCAGGGAACCTTCACCTGTGAACCAAGTGTGCCATGGGAGTTGCTGTGTGTCCAGGTCCAGGTCTCCTGGTCTGCAGGGAACGGCACAAGGAGGGCTGGCCTAGGCCAGGCCACAGTGTCCTGGAGGATGTGCTCTGTCCTAGAAGGAGGCTGGCCTAGGCCAGGCCACAGTGTCCCTGGTGGATGCGCTCTGTCCTAGAAGGGGGCTGGCCTGCTTGCTGACCCCGCTTGCTGCTGCCTGGCTGACCTGACTCAGCCACGGCTGTTCTGAGGACCCTTCTGAGTATGAACTCCCAGTTGGAGGATCTGGGTGAAGACCCAACTGCTTGAGATAGCAGCCTCTGGCTAGGCCCTTGGCGTGACCAAGCCAATCAGGCAGGTTTAGAGCCTGGTGCCCCTAGACAGGTCCTGCAACCAAGAACAGGGGTAGCCTTCAAAGGCCAGCCCTGCCTTCCAACCACCGCTCCACAACAAGGGAAACCAAGGCTCTAAGAGCAGGAGGTTTGTCCGAGATTAGCACCTGCGTGCTCCAGGCTCCGAGTTCTGTCCCCTCAGCTGTCCGGCCCCTGGGTGCTCACTTTAATCTCAAGTCATTCATCTTACTATTAAACGTGAGCCCAGAAATATTGTTGTAATGGAGAACGATGCCTGCAAGTCTCCAAAGCCTTCCCTCAGAATGGTTCTATTAAATCTCCCCTGCTCAGAACCACCCAATCCAATTCATGGAGCTCCACGTGCTCTACAGCACAGCTGGTTAGGGCCAGCGGAGGTTTATTTATAGCTGGGCTCCTGGCTGCCTGGTAACCGGCCATTGCCACCTTTAAAGAATCTTGGGATATTATCTACCTCTATTCAGCTTGAAATCAGGCATGCAGTGCCTTCGGCTGGGGCTGATGATAATTAAATTTCTATCGTGCACAATTATGGATGCAAAGAATAAATGACATAATTAACTACTCTGTACTTGGAATTACTTTAAAAAATAGTCATCCCACTGGCATGTGAGGATTTGGGCATCTTCTGGACTGAAATGCAGACTTCATAATTGCTCCATCCAGATTGGGACAAAGCCTGTGGTTGGGAGAACATGCCTGAACAAAGAAAAATGACTCTGCGGGACCAAAGTCCTTGACACTAATTGATCTGCCAAAAGGGGAAGAATGAGTCTAGCTAGAATCCAGGACTAACCAGCCGGTGAGCTTCAAGGAACAAAGGGCCTCCACTGGGTCAGCCCACGAGAGGGAGCTGCCTGCAGGTACCCGGGAGGGCACGGCCACCGTGTCTGTTCCTTGGGAGCAGGACTCCTTGGAAGGCAGCGCCAGCTCCAGAAAGGCCACTGTTCCCCCTCCCACCCACCCCAGGTGGCAACTGCCCCTGCAGGTCACGGTCCCAGGGCCTTGCTCGGCCGACCTAGAGAGAGAAAAGGGAAGATGCCCAATTAGCTGGACGCCCGTGGCACCAGGGCTGGGGGACCCTGGGTCATCCTGAAAGAAGGACAGTGACCACCTGCAGAGGACGATTTCAAGTGGAGCCTGGAGAAGGCAGCAAATAGCTCAGTCTGCACTCAACTCCCTTCCCAGCCATCTGGTGGAAGGTGAGGAGCAAAAGCTCATGCTGCTGAGGCCTGGGGTCACCCGAGCTCATGCTGCTGAGGCCTGGGGTCACCCGAGCTCATGCTGCTGAGGCCTGGGGTCACCCGAGCTCATGTTGCTGAGGCCTGGGGTCACCCGAGCTCATGCTGCTGAGGCCTGGGGTCACCCAGGCACCAGCCTCCCCATGCTGAGCAGAGACAGCAGCCCCCTAACTGCAGGAGTGTGCCCCGATGCGCGCCTGCCAACTTTCCTTTTAATGCAGACATGGTCCCCACTGGGGCAAGGCTGCCGTTTTCTTTTAAAAAACAGATCTTTCAAAATAAAAGTGGCCTTGAAGAAAATCGCGAAATAAATAACAGTCTGGGGTGGAGGCGGTTCTGGCGAAAGAGTCCCGAGGGTGGTGTGTGATGGACGGGACTCTGGGCAGTGCTGATGTGACCTTGTCTGTCACTTGAGGCCTCCAGGAGAGTCCAGGACTGGCAGACCCAGGTCCGGAGCAGGTGCAGGCTCCCAGCTCTTCCAGCCCCTTACCTCGCAGTAGGGTCCCACAGTTCTAGCCTCCTTGATGCCAGCCCCAGGGTGCCCACTGCTGGCCAACTAAGCCCTTTTCCTCAAAACCAGGTCCCTCGGTGCCCAAGGTGAGTGGGTATATGAGCCTGTGTGTGGGCACCCGGGGTCTGGGACACCCAGCGGACCTCTCTGGCTTGGAGATGTGTGGGGTGGGAAGAACAGGGTGACCTGAGCCCTCCTGGTGTCACGTTCTCCACGTCTGAGCCCTCCTTGTGTGAGGCCCTACTTCCAGCACACACAGCTGTCCCCATTCGTCTTCAGGAATAACTGTGCTTCACTCTGACCCTTGAGGCCAGACAGTGGCTGTGAAGAGCAGGGGGACCGCCTGATCGTGACCCCCAAGGACAGACGCTGGCCCTCTTCACAGACGAGACGACCAGGGCCAAAGGCGGCAACATGGGGGCCCACACTGACTGCAGCGTCTCACGCCTGGATGTGTCTGTGTGGTCCACAGGTCTGTAGGAGGTGGAACTGGTTAATTTAAAGTCGGGTTGGGGTTCTTGTTAGAAAGGGTTCCTGTTCCCACCAGAAACAAAGGCTGAGTGGAGGCTGCACCCAGTCTCCATCCCCATGAGCACCCTGCAGGGTGTTGGGACCCCCAGCCCCGGGCCACACACCTCTTTCCTTCAGGGCCGTCTCTCCCTGTCTCTCCAGACCTGCTCGGGGTTCTTCCTTCTAGAACTTCACAGTGGGTTGCTGGAGCTGTCTAGGGTAATCTTGCCCAAGGCCACCCTGATTGGGGCCAGGCACCGAAGTCCATTAGTATTTCTGTGACAGCAGCCGTCTTTCTATATAAGACGCTTGTTTCATAAGAAATGCCAGCATCTCTTGGAGTCCTTCCGAGGAGGTGACTGCGTACGAACACCGCCTCTGTCCTGTGCTGTGGCCTGGGGAGACACCGTGGGCAAAACCCAGTGGCGTCCGAGGGTCTGTGTGGTCCCGAGCTGTTAGTGCTGACGGCAACCTGAAATAGTGAAGGCACAGGGCACTCGGCTCGTGTATGTTAACTTCTGTAACTAGTGCACATTAATCACATTAACTAGCCATGTTAACTAGTGATGTAGATTAATAATGATTAATCAATATGAATGAGTCATGTATACTGACGGTTATCTGGGCGATGGGATTCTTCAGGGAGGCCGGGGAAGAAGCAGACTGTCACCTTTGGTCTAAAGGTGGTGGGTTAAGTGGTGGGAGGTGCTCAGGGCAGGTGGGCCGGAAGGGGAGGGCGTTCCAGATGGGGAGAACCTATCTGAAAGGCAGTGGACATCTTCCTGTGTGCATAGAGAGGACGGGTGGCTGCTGGGTGGGAATTGGGGGAATGGGGGGACCCTGTGGACATCTTCCTGTGTGCATAGAGAGGACGGGTGGCTGCTGGGTGGGAACTGGGGCAATGAGGGGGCCCTGTGGACATCTTCCTGTGTGCATAGAGAGGACGGGTGGCTGCTGGGTGGGAATTGGGGGAATGGGGGGGCCCTGTGGACATCTTCCCGTGTGCATGGAGAGGACGGGTGGCCATTGGAGCAGTGCAGATGGGACCTGCTTCCAGAAGAAGGACTGACTGACCAGATTTGCATAATGTGTTTTTATTGCGCTGGGAATTGGGGCCTGGAGGCCCACTGGGGTTTGACTGTGCTGTTGGTTTGATGATGGCCTGGATTTCGGGGGAGAGGCAGCTACAGAGGGAGATGGAGGGAGAGGGCTTAGCAGGTGAGTCTCTGAGACTTGTCCACGGTGTGGGGTGACTTTGGGGTCTGTGCCAGGATGCCCCCACCTCAGCCGGCTTCATGGGCATCAGAGGGATCAGCTCTCAGTGGGTCCCTCCCCAGGCTGGGGTTGGGCAGGCTCTGACTGATCCTTGTCCCTTGGGGGCACAGGAGGCTGCATCTGGGAGGGGCGTCTCCGTCAGTCCCATCCCCAGGGCCTGTGCCCACACGCCTGGGCTTCTCCCACCAGTGAGGTGAGCTTTTCAAGCGTCGTGAACTTTGGTCTATCTTAAGAAAACCCAAAACTGCACCTTTTTTTCAAGGCCTGGGCTGTGTCCTGGCTCTGCCACCTGCTGGCCCCTTCCTGGGTGGGAGGGCAGGGGTGACCCGTTCAGTGACAGGAGGGTGGGTGTCTGTACCTCCCACCCATCCCGATGAGCACCGAAGGCCTGAGACGCAGGGCAGCTTGTGTGTTGGTCTTTGCAGGGCGACCGTATCTGATTGTAGAGCAGAATTCCAAACGTCTTTCAGCAGAAGACCCACTTGATAGACTGAGTGGTGCGCCCAAGGAGGGTGGCACGGCCCACGGTCCACAGGAAGCCGAGTCCTCCGTCGCTGTGAGATCTTCGTGCCTTTCATTTCTAATTGTTTATTTGCTCCATGGGGAGGAGCTGGCCTCACAGCTGAGCACAGGGTCCAGGGAGACAGGACCTGCTTCCAGAAGAAGAAGGACTGAACTGACCAGATTTGGATAATATGTTGTTATTTTACAAACCGGGATTACAAGCCCTGGAAGGAGCTGATGAGCTGTCGCACCTGAGCCAGGAGGAAACTGTTGAATCCTGTGACCCCGGTTACTAAATGGAAACGGGAGCATCAAATGGGGCTTGATCCGGCCACTAATTTTCTCATCGTCGCTTCTTCTTTATCTTACTAAAAAATGTAGTCACTATTCATTGCGGAAACTTAGAAAGCACAGTTAAGGAAAAAACAGAAAACTAAAGGCAACCACAGTTTTACTTTTGGGAGAAAACTACCAAGCTTTAGGCACCCATCCATGCATCCCAGTTTAAAAATCCGTGCAGTGTATTCAGAAGAAAATGGTTATGGAGTCAAAGCTTTTAATAGGCTGCCTTGTTTACTGGTAAAATAATATGCCGTTTGCTGTCATTGAAAACCCCCCAGTGCCGGGTGAGAAGCTGGGATGGAGCCCGTTTACGGAGCCTTGAGCTGCTGGCCCGCCCAAGGCTGGCGTTCAGGTTCTGTGCAGGGTTTTGGAGAGAAATGAGATTCGTTGCTGCTTCCTTCACCTGAGCAGGGCACGGCCTCTGAGAGTTTCACCGACAGACCTGACTGCACAGTGGTCCAGGGCGCTGAGCCCAGCCCGTCTTGACCATGGCCTGTCAAACGTGGTTTCTGACAGAGTAGTGGCTGGAGCAGACGCTGCCTGGAGGGAATGGGCACGTGACCCAGGGTGTGAGCTGTGAGCTCAGGGGCAGCAACAGCCATCAGAAATGGGGAGGGCACATGGCGCTTGAGTGGCCATCGCTGTGGCGAACCCCCACACTGCAGCTGTTCTCAGCACTCGGGGAGGGGACATGGCACTCCGTGGCCTTTGCTGTGGTGAGCACCCACGCCGTCGCTGTTCTCTGTGCTGAGGGAGGGGACGTGGCACCTGTGTGGCCTTTGCCATGGTGAGCACCCACATCGTCACTGTTCTCAGTGCTCAGGGAGGGCACGTGGCACTCGTGGCCTTTGCCGTGGTGAGCACTCACATTGCCACTGTTCTCAGTGCTCAGGGAGGGGCCGTGGCACTCGTGGCCTTTGCCGTGGTGAGCACCCACATCGTCACTGTTCTCTGTGCTGAAGGAGAGGACGTGGCACCTGTGTGGCCTTCGCTGTGTCCCCACACTGCCGCTGTTCTCAGCACTCGGGGAGGGGACGTGGCACTCCGTGGCCTTTGCCGTGGTGAGCACCCACGCCGTCGCTGTTCTCGGTGCTCAGGGAGGGGACGTGGCACCTGTGTGGCCTTCGCTGTGTCCCCACACTGCCGCTGTTCTCAGTGCTCGGGGAGGGGACGTGGCACTCGTGGACTTCGCTGTGGTGAGTCCCCGCGCCACTGCTGTCCTGAGCACTCACAGCATTGCCCCCACGTAGTCCTAAGGGTGGTCCTGGATGAGGCGTGTCACCCCCATTCTGCAGGAGCAGCTGAGGTTCTGGCAGGTCACATGAGGCACCACCCTACTCACCAGGACCCTGGAAAGAGGCAGGACAGGTGTCCACATCCTGAGCCCCATTGTTTTGTAGAAACAGGGTCTCTGTTGCCCAGGCTGGTCTTGAGCCCTGGCCTCAAGCAGTCTTCCCACAGCCTCCCGAGTAGCTGGGACCACGGACACGCACCACGACGTCAGCCTCCCAGTAGCTGGGACCACGGACATGCACCACGACGTCAGCCTCCCAGTAGCTGGGACCACGGACACGCATCACCACGACGTCAGCCTCCCAGTAGCTGGGACCACGGACATGCACCACGACGTCAGCCTCCCAGTAGCTGGGACCACGGACACGCATCACCACGACGTCAGCCTCCCAGTAGCTGGGACCACGGACACGCACCACGACGTCAGCCTCCCAGTAGCTGGGACCACGGACACGCACGACCACGACGTCAGCCTCCCAGTAGCTGGGACCACGGACACGCACGACCACAACGTCAGCCTCCCAGTAGCTGGGACCAGGGACACGCATCACCACGACGTCAGCCTCCCAGTAGCTGGGACCACGGACACGCACCACCACGACGTCAGCCTCCCAGTAGCTGGGACCACGGACACGCACGACCACGACGTCAGCCTCCCAGTAGCTGGGACCACGGACACGCACCACCACGACGTCAGCCTCCCAGTAGCTGGGACCACGGACACGCACCACCACGACGTCAGCCTCCTAGTAGCTGGGACCACGGACACGCACCACCACGACGTCAGCCTCCTAGTAGCTGGGACCAGGGACACGCATCACCACGACGTCAGCCTCCCAGTAGCTGGGACCACGGACACACACGACCACGACGTCAGCCTCCCAGTAGCTGGGACCACGGACACGCACCACGACGTCAGCCTCCCGAGTAGCTCGGACCACGGACATGCACCACGACGTCAGCCTCCCAGTAGCTGGGACCAGAGACACGCACGACCACGACGTCAGCCTCCCAGTAGCTGGGACCACAGACACGCACGACCACGACGTCAGCCTCCCGAGTAGCTCGGACCACGGACATGCACCACGACGTCAGCCTCCCAGTAGCTGGGACCAGGGACACGCATGACCACGACGTCAGCCTCCCAGTAGCTGGGACCACGGACATGCACGACCACATCAGTTAATTTTTTAATTTTTTGGTAGACATGGGGTCTTGCTATGTTGCCCAGGCTGGTCTCAAACTCTCGGCCTCAAGCAAGCCTCCTGCCTCAGCCTCCAAAAGTGCTGGGATTTCAGGCGTGAGCCGCCGCACTCGGGCACTGGGCCCCGTTTAACAGGAGGGGAGGGAGGGAGGTGCAGACCCCTCAGAGGCGCCTGGCCGCAGGAAGCCGAGCACACTGCCCTGAGGTCACATCGGAGGCCGTCGACAGTTCCTGTGGCTGTGCCACGCTCGGGCCCCGTCTCCCTCCTGCCTGGGGCTGGTGCCAGCTCCTCCCTTGTGCCCAAGTGATGCCCTGTGGATGGTGGGGACTCTTCTTTCTAGTCCGTGCTCTCCCCCGTGCTCCTGGCCTTCCTGGAGGATTCGGTGTCCTCGGGAAGCATCCACGGCACCCCCAGGCCCTCCCCGAAGCCCACTGTCCTCACGTTGACCCTCCCTCCCAGCCAGCCGCCACCTGAGACCTCGGTTCCTCTGGGGCAATTCTTCCCGTCTGAAGGGAGTGTCTCGAGCTTTCTTCCACCAAACCATCCCGCCATCTCCTGCAGGGCTGGGCCCTCCCCGAGCTCCACGCCCTCACCACACGTGCGTGCCCTCCAGCCACGTGGAGGAACCGTGAGGTCCCTGGAGGGTATCCATCGTCCCAGGCTGGCTGGGTTCGGTCTTCCTTCCATGCCGTTCCCTCTCTGGCCGTCCCCCTGCTCCACATCCCACGCCACTCCACCAAAAATCTCTCAGATCCTCAGATGTTTCTTGGATTTTTCCATTTTTCCATCTTCGTCCAAACCACCACCGTCTCCTGCAGCTGCCGCAGCCCCAGCCTCTCCCACCTCTAGTGTCCACCGTTGGCTCCAGGGCAGCAGCAGCAGCCAGGGACAGAATCTGTGTGGGCCCCTCAGCCCTGTTGCCCCACGCTGGCCACCCTTACCGTCCCCTAGGACCCCCTGAGACCTGCTGGCTTACCGGCCCCCATACACCTTTGCGCCCTCCCGTCCGCTGTGATGCGTCAGTCATGGCCCCCTCAGCCCCTCACACCTGCTCACTGTCTCCTTCAGGGCCTGCACTTGCTCTGCCTCCCCTGCTGGGTCGTGCCGTCCTCTGTGGGGCCGGGGCCAGCCCTGCCCCTCACTCCAAGAGCGGCTCAGATGGTAGCTCCCTAGGGAGGCTGCTCCTGAGCTGCGCCCAGGGCCCCCGCCCTGCTTCCCTCTTCCCCTTTGCACCCGAGCGGTCGCATATGCCACCCCACCACGTTCCATTTACGTCTGTCCCGGCAGGGATGCCCGGCTCTTGTTCAGACCCGTGATGTTCGCGTGTGACCAGTTCCTGGTGTGGCCCCGTGAGGCCCCCTCACACCGGACAATCCCCCGTGTGGCCCGGACCTACCAGTCCACACCGCGTGACGACCCCCCCATCTCGGGCGACCTGGAGGCCCTTGCTGTGGCCAACTTAGCTCCCGGGGCCGCCCCAGGCCGAGGCCAGCCCCTTCCCTGCTGTGGGAAGCCCCCAGTAGCCCTTTCCTTCTCCACCAGCAAAAAGGAGATCCCGAGGTGGTGGAAGGAGGGTCCCATTGGGAGTTCTTGAGCCTCCTGGTGTCCAAAGCTGGAGGGAGGCTTCCGGAGGCTCCCACACCCCAGCGAGTCCTTGCAGAGCGGCGGGAGCTGCCTCCCATGAGACGGGTGCTTTTAGTCCCAGGTCTCCCCAAAGTCACCCTGCTCAGGCTGCTTGTAGCTCCCCAGAAACGCAGGCGGGAGGTGCCACTCCCCGTTCTTAGGCAGGTGCAGGGGGGTGCGTGGGTGTGTGTGGGTGTGCACTGTGCGGATGCAGGGGGTGTGTGTGGGGGTGTGAGTGTGAGTGGCTGTGTGTGGTTGTGCAGGTGTATGTAGGGATGTGTCAGGGGGGTGTCTGTGGGTGTGTAAATGTAGGTTGGTGTTTGTTGGTGTGTAGGTGTGTGCTGATGTGAGTGGGTGTTTGAGGTGTTGCCTGCAGGTAAGCACGCCTGGCCGTCCCTTCTAGAGATTAGGCCCTTGTGTCTGTGCATGTGTAGGTGTGTGTGGGTATGTACATGACTGTGTGTGGGGTGTGTGCTGATGTGTGTGGGTGTATACGTGTGTGTCCAGGTAAGCACACCTGGCCACCCTTTCTAGAGGTCAGGCCCTGTGTCTGTGGGTGCGTGTGTGTGATGTGTAGTGTGTGGGTGTGGTGTGTGTACCTGGGTGTGAGTATGTACATGACTGTGTGTGGGGTGTGTGCTGATGTGTGGGTGTATATGTGTGGGTCCAGGTAAGCACACCTGGCCGTCCCTTCTAGGGGTCAGGCCCTTGGGTCTGTGGTCAGCATGGAGAGATCCGCCCCAGTGCTCAACCCTGAATGTCAGGCAGGGAATCCATCAGCAGGTGAGAGCCTCACTGCAGAAAACTCAGACTTCCCAGGCAGAGTGGGACCCCTGGACCATGCCCAGAGGACCCGGATTGCAGCCAAGAGCCCTCGTCCGTGCAGGAGAAGGGGCGTGAGGCCAGAGAGTGACCCTGTTTCTCTCCCTCCTTCCTGCAGCCATGAAGTCGGGGGGCACGCAGCTGAAGCTCATCATGACCTTCCAGAATTACGGGCAAGCGCTGTTCAAACCCATGAAGTAAGTGCCGAGGCCTGCGGGCTGGGGCGTGAGGAGCCGGAGCTGCAGGCGAGCAGGCGCCGGGCCTCTGCTGGGGAGGGCCGTGTCTCCTCCCAGGGTGTTTTGGGGAGACTGGTGGCCTCGTTTTCTCTCCTGTCCCACGGCCTCCCCACCTCCCCCCTTTTTATAGGACTGAAAACCTACTGCTGGTTATTCTTACCCTGTGAGAATAAGCATTTATGTTTTAAACGAGTAACCCGGAATGTGAACACCAAAGAATGCGTCTCTGAAAGAGGTGACGTCCGCACCCTCCCAGCAGGCCTCCGGAGCCCGCACACCTTTGCTACAAAGGGCCGGACGCGGCTATTTCAGGCTTTGCAGGTGCATGGTCTCTCCCCAGTATTCAGCGGGTGGTCCTAGCCCCAAAGCAGCCAGACGCAGTACTTGGTGATGGGGGAGGCCGAGTTCTAATAAGTCTTCATTTATGCAACAAAATGGGCTGGATGTGGTCCAGTGGACAGTGTGCCCTGTTCTGGATAAAATAGAAACCGTGTCACCAAAACCGATACCACAGCGCTCCGTGGCACACGCCAGCTCGTGGTGAGGGGTGTTTGGACACCAGTGTGGGTCTTGGCCTTGCTACCTCCAGTGGGCCAAGGTGGTCCTGCCGTCTTCTGTTAGTCCCAAACAAGGCCATGTATGCTCTGGCAAGAGAGATTTGCTGTGTTTCAAGCACGGGCCATAAACCCAGAATGTTCTGAGGGACACGCAGGTCATGCCAGGGAGGCTGCTGGGCTGGGTGGGGCCTATGGCGGGCCGACGGGTGTGCGTCCCACAGGAAGGGGCCAGCGGCCTGTCGGCTCACCAGATCTTGGTCATCTGGCCTGATTTCTAACTTTCTAGAGAAGCTAGAAATATGGATTTTTTTTTTCCTGGTTTAATCTTGGAGGTAACTAATTCAGAAGCTCTTAATATACTTTGCAGGTCAAACAAAATACAGCTACCTGCTTGCAAGTTGTGGCTGGAGGCAGGTGTTTGCAGCTGGGCTCGGTTTCTGGGCTTCTCATTTCTCTGGACAGATGTCCTGGAGGGACTCCACAGAGAGAGGTGGCCCTGCCCCGGTCTTCCCCCAAGACCCACGAGTCCTGCCTCAGACCCAGGGCTGCCGGGAGCCGGTGGATGAGTCACAGCCCCGTGCCCGAGCCCGGGGCCGAGGGCATCCCCGCTCACATGTTCACACAGGGCCGAGGAGCCGCCGTTCACCAGAATTACACAGAGGCCATCAGAGCTCGGGGCCTGGGGCTAAGGGCTGCTGCCAGGGGTGGGATGAACGCACGGGAGCTGATCCGCTGCCCCCACGGGTCTCACGGCCAGCCCTGCGTGGGGCCTGAGATCACAGCCACTTCCTTCCCCGTTTCTGTGTGTGGATGTGAAACTCAGCCTCCTTGGGCCTCTCGTGGCCGCTGCCCCGGTTGAGGAGGCTCAGCCAGGAGAGATGGCGTCACCCGGAGACCTGAGGGTCTCCTGGGTTACGTAAAGGACCTGTTTGAAGACCCTCCTTTCAGGATGCTGTGGTGTGGAGCCGGGGTGGGCATCCCCTGCTGCTGGGCGGACCCTTCCCCTGGTGCTGGGCGGACCCTTCCCCTGGTGCTGGGCGGACCCTTCCCCTGGTGCTGGGCGGACCCTTCCCCTGGTGCTGGGCGGACCCTTCCCCTGGTGCTGGGCGGACCCTTCCCCTGGCAGTAACGGGAGCGGAATAGTCGCCGAATGGGGGCGTCTTCATCTCCCTTGAGCTGGCTTCGAGCCGCGAGCACGGCTAGGGGAGGCCGACTCCTGCCTCCCACCTGTGGGAGCATTTTTCAGCCTCGCAGATGTTTCCAGGTTCATTCAGGAGCGTCCCCTGGAGGGGTGGCCCTGTCACGCCGAGCTGTGGGACCTTGAGTGCTGTGTCCCGTCCGCAGAGAGCAGAGTGTTCCTGGGCGCCAGCTTGTCCGGCCCGTATTTCATGGTCCGCGTGAATCCTGAGGCCGCGTGTCTCATCTCGGAGGAGGTGGAAAGTGCAGCTGTGGTTGGAGAACAGTGACATTTATGGAGCCGCTGCTCTGCGCCAGGCCCTGCAGTAACCAGCGTCTCGTGGGCACTCAGTAGCTGTGGGCCTGGCCTGTGCTTGGGGTTTATATACAGAAGCCTTTATGTTTGTCCACCCTCACGTAGCTGTGTGAGTTATAGGAGGTGGCGTTTACCGCTGCGTGAAGACAAGGGGACTGGGGTTTAGAGAAGGGAAGTAGAGACCCTCCTGGACCAGGATCCAGGGTCCCCTTAAGCCCAGGGTGCCCGACTACCCTCCGCCTCCCCCAGCCTTCTCCCTTCCTCCTCCCCCGTCAGCCTCCCCTGGGCCTCCTCCAGCCTCCCCCAACCTCCCCCAACCTCCCCCAGCCTCCTCCAACCTCCTCCAACCTCCTCCAACCCCCCCAGCCTCCCCCCAGCCTCCTCCAACCTCCTCCAACCTCCTCCAACCTCCTCCAACACCCCCCAGCCTCCCCCAACCTCCTCCAACCTCCCCCAACCTCCTCCAACCTCCTCCAACCTCCTCCAACCCCCCCCAGCCTCCCCCAACCTCCTCCAACCTCCCCCAACCTCCTCCAACCTCCTCCAACCTCCTCCAAACTCCTCCAACCTCCTCCAACCCCCCCAGCCTCCCCCCAGCCTCCCCCAACCTCCCCCAACCTCCTCCAACCTCCTCCAAACTCCTCCAAACTCCTCCAACCTCATCCAGCCTCCTCCAGCCTCCCCCAGCCTCTCCCAGGCCTCCCCCCAGCCTCCCCCAGCCTCCCCCAACCTCCCCCAAACTCCCCCAAACTCCTCCAACCTCCTCCAGCCTCCCCCAGCCTCTCCCAGGCCTCCCCCCAGCCTCCCCCCAGCCTCCCCCCATCCTCCCCCCAGCCTCTCCCAGGCCTCCCCCAGCCTCCCCCAACCTCCCCCAACCTCCCCCAAACTCCTCCAAACTCCTCCAACCTCCTCCAGCCTCCCCCAGCCTCTCCCAGGCCTCCCCCCAGCCTCCCCCCAGCCTCCCCCCAGCCTCCCCCAGCCTCCCCCATCCTCCCTCCAGCCTCCCCCAACCTCCTCCAACCTCCTCCAACCTCCTCCAACCCCCCCAGCCTCCTCCCAGCCTCCCCCAGCCTCCCCCAGCCTCCCCCAGCCTCCCCGCAGCTTCCCCCAGCCTCCCCCAACCTCCTCCAACCCCCCCAGCCTCCCCCCATCCTCCCCCCAGCCTCCCCCCAGCCTCCCCCCAGCCTCCCCCCAGCCTCCCCCCAGCCTCCTCCAACCCCCCCAGCCTCCCCCCAGCCTCCTCCCAGCCTCCCCCCAGCCTCCCTCAGCCTCCCCGCAGCTTCCCCCCAGCCTCCTCCACCCTCCCAGCCTTTTCTGAGCCTCCCCTTGGACATCTCCCTGCCTCCTACCAGCCTCCCCACAACCTCCCAAAACCTCCCCCAGACCTCCCCCAGCCTCTTCCAACCTCCCGGCTTGCCCCCAACCTTCCACCTCACCTCCCCCACCTCTTCCTCTCCAGGCCTCCCCAAACCTCCCCAGCCCCCCACGGTGATGGGCACCCCACGTCCCCAGCGTGGCCACATGTGGGGCTGACCTTAGAGGTCAGGGGACCTCCCATGGTCCTGCAGCGGGCAGAGGTGGCGCCAGGCTCCAGAGCCCCCTCCCTAGGACCCGTTTGTCAGGGCCCTGCCATCCCAGCTTGCCTGAAGGCCGAGGCTGCTGATGGACGGGCTGGGCAGGGCTGTGCTGTCACCGGGGGGGGCCGGTGTGACGCGTGGGCTGAGCGGGGAGGTGGGGGCTGGGTTAGAGCATAGCCAGGAAACAGGCCTGAGAAGCCTGCTGCAGTTGGGGAAACTGAGGCCCGGAAAGGGAAAGGATGCATCCGAGGCCGTGGCGTCCAGAGGCTGGTCCAGGACTCGGCCTTCCCACAGGGCACATGGCGGGCAGAGGCAGGGACCCCACACCTCAGGCGGGCCCACGTGTGCGCACCTTTCACAAACCTCCCAGCTCGGTCCTCTCACCGCCGCCCCCCAGGTCAGGTCAGGGCCTTGCCTGGTGCCCGACCCTCCTTTGCCGACCCGGGCCTGGGTCTGTCATTGATCGAGGTCCTGCAGCCAGTCGTGCCCCTGATGACCT
This sequence comes from Pongo abelii, assembly GCF_028885655.2. NCBI lineage: Eukaryota > Metazoa > Chordata > Mammalia > Primates > Hominidae > Pongo > Pongo abelii. The sequence goes on from NC_071991.2 coordinate 209,272, forward strand.
GTGGGGGCTGTGCCCAGGGCCTGGGGGATGATCGTTTCTTCTTCTGCAGAGGCTGTGGTTTGCACACGAAAGCAGCTGTGGTTCATGACCAGAGCATTAATGAGTTAAAATCCATGATTAATAGTTCTCTTTAGAGGCCGGGCACAGTGGCTCCGTAATCCCAGCACTTTGGGAGGCCGAGGCTGGCGGATCATTTGAAACCAGGAGTTCAAGACCAGCCTGGCCAACATGGTGAAACCCCATCTCTACTAAAAGTATAAAAATTAGCCGGGTGTGCTGGTTTGTGCCTGTGATCCCAGCTACTCAGGAGGCTGAAGCAGGAGATTCACTTGAACCTGGGAGGTGGAGGTTACAGTGAGCCGAGATCACGCCACTGCACTGCAGCCTGAGGGACAGAACAAGACTCCGTCTCAGAAAAAAGAAGTTTTCTTTAATAAAGGACTTTGCTCTATGCGCTCATCATGGCGTGTGAGTTCTTAGTACATCGTGAATTAGTTAGATGAGCACAGTGTTTCTCCTCCGAGGTGCTATAGATGTACGGTGAGAGGCTGTAGATGAGGGGCCGGCGGTGAGGTGGGGGCCAGGCCTGGGGTGCTGCACGGTGTACGTGAGGCAGGGTCACCAGTAGAAGTTTTAGGTTCTCCATTTCTAATAGACGCTGAAAAGCACATGTAGCCGGCACTTGAGCCCAAGAGCTCCTGGGTGCTTTTGCTTTAGGGTTAAGATATTTACATTCTTTGTTTAAAGTCAGCTTTATCGGGATATAATTCACATGCCATGCGATTCACCCACTTAAAGTCTGCAGCTCGGGGGCTTTTAGCTCAGAACCATGCGTTCATCACCACATTTGATTTTAGCCCATTTTCCATGACTCCACAAAGAAATCCTTCACCATTCTGCCGTCACTCCTCAACCCCCTTGTCCCCCTCCAGCACCCGCCAAGCACTAGCCTACTTTTTGCTTCTTGATATTAATGAGTTACTTATTCTGGATTTTCACACAAATGGAATCTGCAGTGTGTAGTCCTTTGTGAGTGACATGGGGGGCTCTGGAATCTGCAGCGTGTAGTCCTCTGTGAGTGACATGGGGGGCTCTGGAATCTGCAGTGTGTAGTTCTCTGTGAGTGACATGGGGGGCTCTGGAATCTGCAGTGTGTAGTCCTCTGTGAGTGACATGCGGGGCTCTGGAATCTGCAGTGTGTAGTCCTCTGTGAGTGACATGGGGGGCTCTGGAATCTGCAGCGTGTAGTCCTCTGTGAGTGACATGGGGGGCTCTGGAATCTGCAGTGTGTAGTTCTCTGTGAGTGACATGGGGGGCTCTGGAATCTGCAGTGTGTAGTCCTCTGTGAGTGACATGGGGGGCTCTGGAATCTGCAGTGTGTAGTCCTTTCTGAGTGACATGCGGGACTCTGGAATCTGCAGTGTGTAGTCCTCTGTGAGTGACATGGGGGGCTCTGGAATCTGCAGCGTGTAGTCCTCTGTGAGTGACATGCGGGACTCTGGAATCTGCAGTGTGTAGTCCTTTGTGAGTGACATGGGGGGCTCTGGAATCTGCAGTGTGTAGTCCTCTGTGAGTGACATGGGGGGCTCTGGAATCTGCAGTGTGTAGTCCTCTGTGAGTGACATGGGGGGCTCTGGAATCTGCAGTGTGTAGTCCTCTGTGAGTGACATGCGGGGCTCTGGAATCTGCAGTGTGTAGTCCTTTGTGAGTGACATGCGGGGCTCTGGAATCTGCAGTGTGTAGTCCTTTGTGAGTGACATGGGGGGCTCTGGAATCTGCAGTGTGTAGTCCTTTGTGAGTGACATGGGGGGCTCTGGAGTCTGCAGTGTGTAGTCCTCTGTGAGTGACATGCCGGGCTCTGGAATCTGCAGTGTGTAGTCCTCTGTGAGTGACATGGGGGGCTCTGGAATCTGCAGTGTGTAGTCCTCTGTGAGTGACATGGGGGGCTCTGGAATCTGCAGTGTGTAGTCCTCTGTGAGTGACATGGGGGGCTCTGGAATCTGCAGCGTGTAGTCCTCTGTGAGTGACATGGGGGGCTCTGGAATCTGCAGCGTGTAGTCCTCTGTGAGTGACATGCGGGACTCTGGAATCTGCAGTGTGTAGTCCTTTGTGAGTGACATGGGGGGCTCTGGAATCTGCAGTGTGTAGTCCTCTGTGAGTGACATGGGGGGCTCTGGAATCTGCAGTGTGTAGTCCTCTGTGAGTGACATGGGGGGCTCTGGAATCTGCAGTGTGTAGTCCTCTGTGAGTGACATGCGGGGCTCTGGAATCTGCAGTGTGTAGTCCTCTGTGAGTGACATGCGGGGCTCTGGAATCTGCAGTGTGTAGTCCTTTGTGAGTGACATGGGGGGCTCTGGAATCTGCAGTGTGTAGTCCTTTGTGAGTGACATGGGGGGCTCTGGAGTTGTCCACTGCGTAGTCCTCTGTGAGCGACACGTTTCCGAGGCTCCGGGTCATGCATTGCATAGTCCTTTGTGACTGACACGTGGTTCCAGCGCTCATCGGTGCTGCAGCACACGCATAGGTGCCTCACTGGTTTTCACGGCCGAGTAATATTCCACGGCGTGGCTGTTCATTCGTTCCTCTGTTGATGGGCATTTGAGTTGTTTCCACTTTTTGACAATCAAGGATAATGTTGCTTTGAGCAGCTGTGTATGAGGCTTTGCGGGGCAGGTATTTTCAGCTCTCTTGGATATATTCCGGGGAGCAGTTGCCAGATCACATGATAACTGCGTTTAACTGTTTGAGGAACTGACCGTCCGTTTTCCGCAGCGGCTGCACCATCTTGTAACCCTGCGAGCTCGTTTCCGGGTTCCAGTTTCTCCAGCTCCTCGTCAGCGTGTGCTGTTGTCTGGCTTTTTGATGACGGCCGTCCCGGTGGGGGTGGAGGGGTTTCGTGGTGGTTTTGACTTGCACGTCCCAGTGACTGATACTGAGCATCTTTCCATGTGGGCACGGGCCATTTACGTGTCTTCTTTAAAGAAATGTCTCTTCAGAGCTTTTGCCATTTTGTTCAGTTGGGTTATTTGTCTTTTTGTTACTAAGTTTTAAGACATCTTGGCCAGGCACGGTGGCTCACGCCTGTAATCCCAGCACTTTGGGAGGCCGAGGCGGGTGGATCGTCTGAGGTTGGGAGTTCGAGACCCGCCTGACCCACATGGTGAAACCCCGTCTCTACTAAAAGTACAAAATTAGCCGGGCGTGGTGAGGCGCGCCTGTAATCGCAGCTACTCGGGAGGCTGAGGCAGGAGAATCGCTTGAACCCGGGAGGCAGAGGTTGCAGTGAGCCGAGATCACACCACTGCCCTCCAGCCTGGGCAACAAGAGTGAAACTCGGTCTCAAAAAAAAAATCTTTACATGTTCTAAATACAAGACCCTTACCACACATGTGGTATCGTTTGAAGGACAAACTTAACTTTAGGACGTCCAATTTAGCTACTGTTGTTGTTCTTGTGCTTTTGGTGTAATTATGTTTTAATGTTGAAAACGTGTGTTAGGTAAAGAGCGGTGCAGGAGGCGGTACCTGGACTTGGCAGGGTCAGCGGAACAGGTGCGACTTTAGGAAGCACTACATCGCCACAGAGCGATAGGCCTGGCGTAGCCACTGTTGCTGTTTGACCTGACTGAGTGCCCTCACCTCCTGGAACTCAGCGTACCCATCTGTCAACAAGGGCGTCGGAAGAAGAGGTCTCAGGCGCTTGCAGGGCTGAACCCTTTTGACCTGGCCTAGGAGATCGGGCTCCGGCTTTCCAGCTTGGAGAAGTGGGGGACGGAGCATGGGTTTGAGTCCGGTGGACACACCAAGCCGGCTGTTGGCTACAAATTCCATCTTGTGTCCCGGAAAGAACCTTCCAGGCATATGCGGCGGCTGCCCGTGACGCTGGCTGTGACCGCCTCCAGGTAGAAATATTCATTTAGTCATTCCACAGACACGGAGTGCCGGGCCTGGCCTCCCGCCAAGCACTGGGAACACAGACGTGACTCAGACTCGAAGCCTGCAGGGGGTCTGACCTCTGGAAGTGGGGAGGCCCAGCCACAGGTGCTGCCTAAACGCTCCTCGTCACTACACCCTCCTATGCTCCACGGGAGACGGGCAGCTACGTGTGTCCAGTCTCCCAAAGTGGCCCAGGAGGACAGGGCGTGGTTGACAGTGGGAGCTACGCACAGAGTGAAAGGAGAAATGTACGAAAGAGGCTGAGTGAGCGAGTGAGCACCGTACCACGTAGCTCAGAGGCTCCAGCTGGGTGGGGGGGCAGGGCCCACAGTGGTGTATGGAGAGGATGGGGCTGGGTCTCTGGTGGTAGCAGGGCCTCTGGTGGTAGATTCCCAGCCTGTGGGGTGACATCTCGCTGAGGAAAGGCCAGCTGGGAGCCCTGGTCCTTGATGCTGGCCGGGGGGGGTCTTTTCTCCAGAGACACCTGCCCTCCCTGCTCTTTCCAGCCTGGGAGTTTCTGGCCGTCCGCCACCTGGTGATGGGGCTTAGGCATTGAGATTTGTCTCGTGTTTGCCAGGCTGGGTTTGCGGTGTCTGGGGCGGGGTTCCTGCCCCCTGCGTCCATCTCCCTTCGTGTCCCGGTCCTGCTGTCCGGGCCTTGGCTCAGCGTCTGGGGCTGATGCTCCGTGGTGGGTCTCGGGGCCTGCAGCCCTTCTCTGTTAAAGTCTGCTTTTATTTCCTTTTGCAAAGAATAGAAACACGTATGCGTGAGTGTGTGTGTGTGTGTGAGTGTGTGTGTGTGTGCGTCTATGTCTCCCAAAGAGACTGTCTGCGAACAGCTGTCCCAAGGCCCAGGAATTCCTCCCAGCCAAGATACATGAACAGAGGCAGCTGCAGAACGGCTTGCGGGCTGAGACGGTATTTCTAGATGCAGAAACTTTAGCCCTCCTTCCGGGCTCTGACAACACATGGCCCGCTGGGGCGTGTCTCCGGGCAGCAGAGCTTGAGCAGTGATGAGGAATTAAAGGCAGCAGCGGGGGCCCACCCTGAACGGCCTCATCCCAAGCAGCATCGTACTGGTGTGAAGAGGCCCTGTGTCCTGTCTGGCTTCCCGTGACCCAGGCACAGCTCCGGGGCCACAGCCAGATGCCTCCTCTACCGAGCTAAGGGGCCCAAGGGGAGGGTGGCCGTCAGCGGCCCCCCAGGGGTGAGCAGGTGCAGCTCAGACAAACCTTTCCCAGGTGCCCTGGGGCTGCTGAGCACCCGAGGCCTGTGGGGGAGGCGGACACAGCTTTGGCCTCGGCCTTGCAGCTGCGTGGGGCCTTCTGCGGGACCTGTGTGCAGTGGGGGTGTTATTGGGGTCAAGGCTTGCCCAGGCCCCTCCTGGGGTCGTCATGCCTGGCTCCTGTCGCTTTCTCTAGGTTGTGACATGGAGGTCACAAATGTGGGTGAGCTCCAGTCCCTCCTGGCTGCCCCCCTTTAGGGTGGAGCTGCATTTGGCTGTTTGTGCATCAAGGGGGGTAACGTGCACCTGGACCTGGGGGAATTTCAGGGCCGTCCTGGGAGGGGGTGCTGAGATGGTGGCCTCGGGCTCGGCTTGAGGTTAGGTGTGTCCCGAGAACGCACTGGATGGCAGACAGCTGCCCGGCGCAGGGCGGCCCTAGAGAGGTGCCGGCTTTCCCTGAAGCGGCTTCTGAGGCCTCCCTTGCAGCCGTGTGTAGGGCCAGGCAGAGGCGCCCTGAGGGTTCTCTGCAGTCCCACGTGGCCACGTCCAGAGAGGGCAAAACAGATGCAATATTAATAAGAAAGACGGCAGAACAATGACCCGGGGTCCACGCGTCACTGCAAAGCTTTCCGTTTGTACGAGGAGAGGACTGAGAGGTTCGACGAGCACCTGGCTGGGGCTGGCCGCAGCGGCCACCCTCAGAGGAAGAGAGGCCTGGCCGATGGTGGTGCACGTCGGCTGGGAGAGGAGGTGCAGCTGGCTCTTTAATTGATGTTCTATCGATGTTCCTGTTCGATAAGCCACCTGGGGTCCTGTACAGCGGGCCGAGGGCTGCCCGTCCCCGTCGGCCCCGGGATGCTCTGTTAGGAGGCGTATGAGGCCAGGAGTGGTGAGGTAGGGGTTGGACGCTCAGGCCTGCCGCCTGTGGCTGGCTCTCGAACTTGCCCGGCACAGGAGCTGCCAGGCAGGCTGCAGCGTTCATCGGGCAGCTCAAGCCCAGCCACAACCACACGGGCTGCTTTTCTCGATGAAGCAAAGTATTTAGGTGTCCACCACGTGGCTGTGGGGCCTTCCGGCAGCTCCTCACCCCCAGGCCTGGGCTCAGTGCTTTCCGGCGCTCCCGTCCTGGAGGGTCCCTCCATGTGCCCTGCGGGGCCTCCGTCCAGTGCCACGCCGCGTGCTGCTTCCTCCGTTCACCCGCACTGACCCTCGGGTGTGGCTCCTGTGACGCGAGTGCACGAGCTGCTCAACGTCCCGGTAAGCTCGTGGCCCAGCCGGGGCCGACGGGAGGCCGGGACGCCAAGCTCCGAGCCTGGTCAGAGGGAGGGAGGGGCAGGGTCTGAGTGACTAGTGTGTGGGCGTCGTCGTGCCGCCTCACCGCCGCTCTGACCCCTCCTGCCTCTCTGGACATGACCCGTGTCCACCACGTGGCCCAGCCGAGGACAGGGCTGGTCACTCCTCCATCCCAGGGCTCGCTCAGCCAATGCTTATTGATTGATATAGATCGGGAAACTGAGGTGGGAGAGGTGACTGGAGCTGACACGGGCCCAGGACGGACAGATCACTCCCATCCAGCCGGGAGCTGACACAGGCCCAGGACGGACAGATCACTCCGGTCCAGCCAGGAGCTGACACGGGCCCAGGACGGACAGATCACTCCGGTCCAGCCGGGAGCTGACACGGGCCCAGGACGGACAGATCACTCCGGTCCAGCCGGGAGCTGACACGGGCCCAGGACACACAGATCACTCCGGTCCAGCCGGGAGCTGACACGGGCCCAGGACACACAGATCACTCTGGTCCAACCCAAACCCAGTGGCATGGACGGGACTTGCTCAGAACCTGTTAGCAGCTCAGACAGGACATACAGTGAGGGTTCGCCAGTGCTCCCCACCGCACAGTGGCTACAGGGGACCAGGCACCCCACCTCTGGACATCACGGGTGGTGGTGGTGTTTGGAGGCACGGTTGCCTTTCTGCGGTTCTTGTCCTTTCTCCTTGATGCAGGAAGCCAGGCTCCACCTGGGGCGAGGTTTGAGGGGAGCGTGTGACTTCGTTGTCCAGGGCTGGGCAGGTGAACAGGTGGAGAATGGGGGAAGGGGCTGGGGTCACTGCATGAACCCTGTTGTGAATGTGCACAGTCCGTGCTTGCTGAGTGCATGGATGAAAAGTGAAGGATGCCCAGCCTAGGACAGCAACAGTCAGCCCAGAACAGTAACGGCCAGCCCAGGACAGCAACGGCCAGCCCAGGGCAGCAACGGCCAGCCCAGGACGGCAACGGCCAGCCCAGGACGGCAACGGCCAGCCCAGGGCAGTAACGGCCAGCCCAGAACAGTAACGGCCAGCCGGGGCTGTTGCCAGGGTCTGAGGGAGGCGAGTTCCCTCTTGGAGTGGGGGCTTGGCTTGGAATCCCGTACCTGAAGCAGCAGGAGGTGCCTGGGCCGTGGCTGTGCAGGGGTCTTGGCCGAAGGCCTTGGGAGTCACGGGAAAAGCAATTCTGGCCAAGAGGACGCCCAGCAGTCCTGCAGCCTCCCGCGTGAATCCCGCCAGGCAGGGACCGAGCCTCCAGGGCGGGGGTTAGGACGGGGAGAGCAGGGGAGCTGGGCTCACACTGGCTCTTCTCCTAGAGTCCACGGGAGCTTGGGCTGCCAAGGCTGGGCCACGCCTGTGCCTGACGTGGGGTGAGCAGTGAGGCTGCCTCTGAGCTGGGAGCTGCTGCGGGCAGAGGGCTTGGGCTGATGTAGCCCACTGGGGGCCCGAGGGAGACACGGGTGGTTCCTGCCAGGGGCTCTGCAGCTCCTCAGTCCCCTCACGAGTCCCAGTGCTTGAGTTTCCCATCCCCAAAAGAGGGCCGCTAGCCAGCCTGGAGCTGAAGGGAACCCCGGAATTCAAGATGGACACTTCTGGTCAGCCAGCCTCAGACCCCAGGCTCCATGAAGGGGGAGGTGGCAGCCTCAGGGGAGGGGGCCGAGCGCCGGGTGCCACGCTGCAGCCTTTGCTGGCCCTCCCTGCCCCCTCGGTGACTGATGTAGGCGTCCAGCCCAGGCACGGATGGCGTGGATGGGCCAAGGACAGCCAGCGTGGGAACCCTTGGCTACTGGTGACTGATGTAGGCTCCCAGCCCAGGTGTGGACAGGGTGGCCGGGTCGAGGACACGCAGCGTGGGAACGCTTGGCTCCTGCAGGGCTGTCCGAGGAGTTGGGCGTGGAGCACAAGGTGGCCAGTGTCAGGCCCTGCGCCACACTGGCCAGTCCCCCTCAGGAGGACTGGGATGGACATGACATGGATCAGAGGTCAGAGCCTGTGCAGGGCCCAGCCTGGCGTGGCCCAGATCCCCAAATACCACTACCTCTGGCAGAGACGCAGGGCAGCGCCTGTGAATAGCCAGAGACCCCAGGAGGCCTCTGGGCAGCTGGCGTTTCTCTTCCCTGGGGCTCCAGTGGGGTCTGGAGAGGCAGAGGGACAAAGAGGTCTGTATTTCCACAAGACCTCCTGCTCCGAGTGCGTCCAGGGGAGTGGAGAACGCTGAGAAATTGTGCAGCCTGCCAATGCCGCAGAGGATAAATCTGCCTGGCAGGGACAAAGCCGGCCACGGACTTGGGAAACGGAGGTGGGAGACTGACGGGAGCCTCACTGTCGTGTGTGGGTTTTGCTGTGCTGGATCAGATGCAAACCTAGAGAGCATTGGTGGGTGCTGACGGAGTATGGCCGAGACCCGCTGGCATGGAGCCCCTTGGTTGGCCACGAGGGCCCCAGAGAAATAGGAGCCGAGACCCTGAGGGTGAGCACCAGAGACTCTGAATGAGCTCTCGGGGTGGGGGGGACTCCTGGAGGCCAACCTTCCCAGGGGATGGTCCCCTGATTGTCAGGAGAACCTGGGGATGGTGCCTGTTCCATGCTCACTGGGCCCTCAGGATTGAGCAGACACAACCCTGGGAGTGAGAGCTCAGGCTGATGGGTCTGCAACCCCTGCAGACATCAGGACCTTTGCTGAGGGCTGTGCAAGGCAGTGGGAAGGAAGGAAGGGGGTCTCTGCTCCTGAGCAAACTCTGGGGAAGATCCTTGAGTGTCTGTGGGATGGACAGGAGACCCTTGGGTGGGTGTGGGGTGGACAGGAGACCCTTGAGTGTCTGTGGGGTGGACAGGAGACCCTTGGGTGTCTGCGGGGTGGACAGGAGACCCTTGAGTGTCTGTGGGGTGGACAGGAGACCCTTGGGTGTCTGCGGGGTGGACAGGAGACCCTTGAGTGTCTGCGGGGTGGACAGGAGTTCTCCAGGGGCAGCAGTCTTGGGAAACCTAGGCACACGCTCCATGAACTAATGCTTGGGGAAACAAAATGGTTTTGAGGACCAGTGAGGGATCGGTTTGGAATTTCGAAGGATTTTCTGTTCTGCTGATAAAAATTCACGTTTCCACTGTGGCCTCGCCAGTTCCAAAGGCAAACAGATTGCCCAATGGGCTGGGTGGGTGTGGACGCAGCAGAGGCCTGGGCCTGACCAGACCTGGACAAGGACCCCTTTGTGTGTCCACACTCGGTGTGGGCCGGCCTCCAAGCCCGCTCCTCACCCTGGGTCTGGCCGGGCAAAGCTGCCTGGCACTCAGGAGCTCCTGCTGACTCCCTGGGGGAAGCCAAGCCAAGGCCCCTTGCAGGAAGGTTGATCCACCTAATCGGAAGCTGCCGGGACCCCCACATGCCGCCCTCGCTGTGGTGGGGTCCCTGTGCCCAGAGCTGCTGGATCCTGGCGTGCAAGTAGCCTCCTGGGTCCTGTCTGAGAGCCTGTCCCTTATAAACTCAGGAAATTAGGCCCTTGAGCAGAGGCCAAGTCCATTCTCCTCTCACCCCTGCCCTGCCCAGCAGGGTCGCTGGGCCCACCCACAGGGCGCCTGCTGTGGCTGGGGGTGCTGCTCATGCACGTTCCCACCTCAAGTGGAGCTTAAATTCCCGGGGGGCGTGGTCAACGCATATTTGGGGTGAACAAATACGCAGGAACGTTTCAGAGAGGGGTAATGCGTGGAGGGACTGAAATGAAGGAGCGTGGCAGACACGGGCTTGGCGAAGGGGGCATTGTTCCACTGACCTTCTGGGGTCTCTCCCACAGACTGAGTTAAGCATGACCTCCGTGTAGGCACCGCCTGGGGAGTTCCTAGGAGGCGGCGTTGGAGCTGAGACCTGAACGGCACGGTCGGCGGCAAGGGGAGGTCTGGAGTGGAACATTCCTGAAAGGGCCTGCGCTGGCCACGTGTGCAGGGGACGGAGGGCGGGACCTGGTGTGCAGGTCATCTGGTGCTCCAGCGTAGGAGGCCTGGGGCGGTCGGCTGCATTTTCCCTGGGCACCCAGCCATCACACCCTGGGGAGCAAGGACAGGAGGCCTCTCCCGTGCCTGAGAAGTGAGAGCCCGGATGGTGGGCCCAGGGCACAGGGCAGAGCCTCGTCTCTAGCAGGGCAGGGAGCTGCAGGAGCCGTTCTTAGCATCTGGGCATAGAGTGGAGCCTCGTCTCCAGCAGGGCAGGGAGCTGCAGGAGCCGTTCTTAGCATCTGGGCATAGAGTGGAGCCTCGTCTCCAGCAGGGCAGGGAGCTGCAGGAGCCGTTCTTAGCATCTGGGCACTCAGGAGGGAGGGGCCTGTGTGGAGCCAGAACTTTGCAAGCCAGGAGACAGGGCAGGGCCGGGGGCCACGCAGGGATGTCAGGAGGTCCAGGGCAGCTGCGCTGTTGTGTTTTGTTTCTTAGAAGCTTCTCAGTAGGTGTGATGGGTCAGCGGGGAGTGAGCACCCTGTGAGAGTCGGGGCAGGCCCGGTCCAGCCCCCGGCAGTGAGGACGGGGGGACTCCGGTGTCCAGAGCAGCCCAGAGCTGCAGTTGGGTACTGAGAGCAGCTGGGGTCACCGCCAGCCTCCACTGTGGTCCCAAGTCTTGCAGGCCCTCAGTAAGGGAGTGGATTGCCCTGGCACAGGCGCAGGAAGCAGATGCCTGGTGAGGAACAGCCTGAACCCCCCAGGCCCAGGGCTGGCACTGAGAGGGGAGTGTGCAGGTGTCCACGGAGGCCCTGTCCCTCCTGGGGGCTCTGAGACCCTGGGGCCAGGATCCCAGCAAGAGGTGAAGGGAAGGGTCCTGTGGTGCCAACCAAAGGCTGGAGAGCAGCCCAGCACAAGGGGAAGCAGCACCATGGCAGGCAGAGTGCCTGGAGTGCTGCTTGTGCTCATGTGTATGAGTAGGTGGGCATGCAGGTGTGTATGCGTGTGTATGAGTGTGTAAGGGTGTGTGTGCATGTGCTGTGTGGGTGCATGTGCCGGTGTGCACGTGTGGCATGTGTACATGTGTAACGTGTGTGTAAAGGTGTGCGTGTGTGGGTGCGTGTGCACACGTGTGCATGTGTGTGTAAGGGTGTGCATCTGTTGTCATGCAGGTGCTATGTGGGTGCATGTATGGGCATCTGTACGTGTGTGTGCCTGTGCGTGTGTATGTGAGGGCGTGTGTGTGTGCGCACGTGTGTGTAGGCTTATGTGAATGTGGGGGAGTGTGCACATACGTATGAATGGAACCCGTGTGTGTTCTTATGAAGGGCAGTTGAGACCAGGGCTGGTCCCCAGTTCTCAGTGAGAGGGCCTGGGGCGAGCTCCCTTCTGTCCGAAGCCTGAAGTGTGGGTGTGTAAACCTGTCCCAGCCTCACAGGGATGGAGACTTGGGGACTTCAGTGTTGTCAGATCGTCCGCTGGGCTGCAGGCTCCACGGGGGGTGGGTGCTGAGTCTTAACTTAGCTCAACATTCTGTCCGCAGCACTAGCCACATAGTAGGGGCTCAATATGTGGTTCTGAGCAAGTGAATGAACACAGCCTGCCGGGGTGGAAGCCAAGGAGCCCGTCTGTCTCGCCCTCCAGGGCTGTCCCGGTGGCTGTGGGCCCGGCAGAGGCAACCACTGCAAAGGATGCAGGAGGAGCAGAGGGGCAGGCGGGCGCGTGTTGGGGCAGATGCCGCGGGGCGGACGTGTCCCTGCAAGTGACGTCTGCAGCCGGCTTGTCTGTGTGGGGGGCGTCCCGGCTGCTGCACTGAGCCCCGTGGGGACGGCACCTGGTGCCTGCAGAGCGGTCAGCCTGCAGCCCCAGTCGCAGGGAGGGGCCCTTATGTGGCGCCGCAGGTGGTCCTGGCATTGGCCTTGCCGGCCCCAGGCAGAGGACGTTCGCGTTGCTTCCAGTTTCATGGCTTATTTTTATAGTCAGAAGAAAAATGAACTTTTTTCATTTGAAGAACAATCCTGAAATGAGTTTTCGAGAGACTCTTCAGGGTCCCCCGCCCCAGGCATCTCAGAAGCATGGAAGGACGAGGAGGCTGAATGGGCGCTGCCCCGAGGGGCACCTGGGACCCCTGAGCCTGCCCGGCCCTCCACCCCAGGACCGTCCTGCGTCTGCCTCGGGCTCCCGGCCCGCCAGCATCGTCATGGGGGTCACACGGCGGCGGTCCCCTGAGCCTTCTCTCACTGCACAGAACGGCAACCTCACGGGGGCCGCACAGCAGCTGTCCCCTGAGCCTTCTCTCACTGCGCAGAACAACCTGGGTTTCACTGAGCTCCATGAGACCGGATGGGAGAAGAAGCAGGGGTGATCTTGGGGGCAGATGCCAGGGCTCACCTGACCTGCTAGGGTGTGTGGCCTGGAGTGCGATGGAGGCCTTTGGAGAAGGAGCTGCACCTCCCAAACCCGCTGGGTTCAGCCTGGGCCCACTGCAGGCCGCCCTCTTGGTGTCCACGTGCCCATGTCCCACCACAGGGGACGCATTCCCTTCCTCTGCCTCGTGCCCGGCTGAGCTCTGTGAGTCCCCAGAGAAGGCCGGCTAGGAGGCGCCCTGGAGGGTCACGGTGCTGGAGGTGGAAGGTTTGAAAACAAAATCAACGTCAACAGCGTGTCTCCTGCATGGGCTGACTCAGAGGGGCGTGCCACAAATCAACGTTAACAGCGTGTCTCCTGCATGGGCTGACTCAGAGGGGTGTGCCACAAGGCCTAGTCACCCTCACAAGAGTCCCAGTGCTTACCAGCCAAGGACGAGGGCCCAAGGCTCAGGGAGGAGGGAGTCGCTGTCCCGCAGCCACACGGCCGCCCGGCTGGGGCTCTCAGGTGGCTCCGTGTGCCCCCCGGTCGTGGCCCCGACACCAGGTGGTGTTAAGAGGCTCCACCCTCTCGCAGGTCTGTGGGGACGGGCACAGGCGGCCGCTCCACCCCACTGCCCACCACAGGCCCGAATCCACCGGGGCCGGAGCCTCTGGCCGCTGAGGTCACTCTGGCTTGTCCAGACACCCCGGTGATTTACTGGTGGCCAAAGTTACATCAACTGAGGCTGGCCACAGAAGGTAGCCGTCTTCTCCTGCCCTCACCTGGCAGCTAGACATTTCTTTGCTTAATAAGTAAAAGGAAATTATTAACAATTATGTACCCGTTGCAGAGAATCTGATAGGGAAATGAATAAATGGTAAAAATAGCAAAACCCTCAGAGAGTGCAGTTCTGGGCCCTGCACCCACTTTACAGATGGGAAAGCTGAGGCCTGTCCCTCCAGCCGTCCAAGCCCACACTGGCACCCTCCCCTCGGCTGTTCCGATTAGACCTTCTCAACCTCCCCAGGCCGTCCGACCCTGGCCGACTGAGGGTGTGTGTTTCCGTGGGGGCTCCTGGAAAAGATTATGCCCTTTGTTGAAAATCAAAGAAAGTCATTTTCTTTTCCGAAAACATTCCCCTGAACGGCAATATCGAGGGTGTTTTTGTATTTTCTCCGGTTATGACGGTCACCGGGGTGCCGCTAGTGTGTGGGCTGTCGTTCTCATGAAAGGAAGGGAAGATTAAAAGGACAGGAAAGAAAATATGGCCTTCATTTTCCTCGTTCTGGGGACGAACTGGAAGCCGGGGGATTTCATTCAAAAGCAGTTTGATCAGGTCTGGTTGTTTTTGATGCCACAAAAGGAAACTGCAGATTTCAGATCTCCTTAAACAAGCAGAGAACGGGCTCAAACACAAGCCCCTAACTATGGATTTAGTTTATTTTTCTTACTGCTGGTTTTTTAAACATCTAGGGCTCCATGGAGGAAAAACAAGATTGTAACAGTAACCTTGGTGCTAAATATTTAATCCTGGTTTAGTAGTAGCAGCTTACCCTTTTATTACTTTGAAACGAAAGGAAGAATCACAAGGGTTTCAGTGAGAAAGGCGTGTGCACCTGTGTTTTCAGGCTACCGGGGAGCCCGCGTTCATTTCCGCTCCAATCGTACTCCCCTGAGTCCTATCCATGAATACTGGATGAGCCGACGGAAGCGTGTTTAAAAATACAGTGGGTCTGAAACTTTCAAGCCATTCTTTTTCCGTTTGCTTTTGAAATAAAGTCTAAACCATCACAATTGTTTTCAAGTGGAAATGACTTTAGACTTTCTTTACAGTTGCAAATCGTTGAATCATTTTAAAATGGATTTTCATTAAATTGACCGTAAGAGGTTGAAGAGCCTCTTCTGAGATGATTTTCCAGCCAAAGAAATGATTTTCTCCTTCTTCTGTGTCTCACGTTGAAGAGCTGATGCAGAGGTTTCCTGCAGACCCGGGACGGGTACATGGGGCCTGTTAGGAGGGTCCTAGGGTTCACCTGAATGGTTCTGAAGCCCTCGCCACGCCACACCGACCCGTCAGAGCTGGTGGGGGACGGCGGGCTCGGTCAGGTGCGCAGGCCTGTGCCTGCGTAACGAAACACCAGGGGGAAAAGCCATCCGCCTGGCATGGTTGTGAGGAGGCCTGTGGCCAGTCAGAGAAGTTCTGAGAAAATAAAAGATAGGTCAGTAGGTGACCCCTGCCCTGGGCAGGGTCTTGGCTCGGTGCCGCCCGCCCCCATGGGTTCCGAAGAAGGCGGGTTCATTGGAAAAGCTCGGAAATCTCTAGTCCTTAGATCGTAAGGGCTCTCCTCGGTGTGGCTGTCTCGGGCTGTGAGGACTCAGACCCCTCTGCTGGGTTGAGGAGACCCCCAAGACTGGCCACCCAGGGGGCTGGTGTCACAGCTCAGTGTGGGGTCAACAAGCCAGGTCCGTGTGCCCGTCCCCCCCCGTGAGAGGCTGACACTGCCATGGGGGCTGTGGAGGGTGGAAGGGGAGACGCCGGCTGCCTTCTTCATCCCCAGCTCTCCTCTGAGGGCAGCATTTCCACAGAGCCGGTGTGAGCCAGGGCATGATGTGTCCCAACAAGAAGCTCAGGTTTGGACGACTGGTGCCTGGAGCTGAGGTCCTTAGCATCTCAGCACAGCTGCCAGCCTCCGTGGCACCTGTGGGTCCATCCCACGTCCTCCACCAAGAGTGACCTGACTGAACAGCCGCCACGACTCATAGGGCTCCCGCTGACGGCGTGAGTGGGGTCCCGGGCAGCCTCCTCAACGTGTTTGTAGTCCTGACCTAGAACAGCTGCATGCTGGCTGGAGGGTCCCACGCTGGGGATTCCTGCTTCTGACACAGCACTGGGAGCCTCTTCCAAGACCGCCCACCGGGCATCTCGTTCATGGATGGGGATCACAGCCAGGGTGAGTAGCAACACCAGGACCCGTTGTCAGGCCACTCTCTGCCCCACCCACGCACCGCACCCCCCCCCCAACAAGATGCCTCCCCGTCAGCCCCACAGGGGCCACTCCAGGACCAGAAGCAGGGAAATGTCCCACCCAGGAGGGGCCCTTCACATCCGGACGAGGTCTCGTCACAGCCTTCAGCACCTCCGGGTTTGTGTGAAATAGGTGATTGTCTGGGCTCCGACATGTGGGAAGTGAGTTTCCTTCCATGTGCAATGAGGCAGCCCCCTTTGCTGTGAGGAATGCATTTTCTGGGAACTTTGCTGCAATGTGTTCTGGCTGGTGTATAAATAATTCCGCACATCGCCGCCCTCCGGTCCTTCCTGGGCCCTGTGCCATTCTCATTCCCAGTTCTTCTGACTCGCACACGGCCGCTGGAAAAGAGCTCCTGTGTTGAGCGGGACGGCCTTGGCTGCAGCTGGTCCAGGTCGTGGCCGAGCCCAGTGGGGCACCTCCTGCCTGCAGCCCTGTGGCTGGAGAGCTCGCCGTCCTCACGCAAACAGTCCAGACCACAGCGGTGGCACATCGTGAGAACGACAGAGGGGGGATGAGCAAGGTGCCAGGGGTTTTAAATAAGACGGCCGCATTTTGCCAAACATCTACCCCGTGGGGCTGGAAGAAGTGACGCAGAAATGGGCAGGAAGTGTGGACCGTGCACTCGGGGACCGAAAGGTCGTGCCGGAGTCACTGCCAGGGAGAGCCCCGCACCTTCCAGAGCTCTGCCGGCTGAAAGCCTGGTATTAAACAGCTTAATATATCTCGCTAATGACAGGTGGTGGTTTTCTGTTGTGTGAGTGATGAGAAGATTACCCAAGATAGAAAGGCTAATTTTTGCCTCCGTGCCTTCATTTATGAGTCAGGGATCTAGTGTGTTTGGAGGAATAAGAAAGTGTCTGTCTTATCTAGTTTTTGGCCTCCCTGAGTTTGGCCCTGGAGAAGGGAGTCCAAGGAAACGGGATAGAAAAATGGGGTGGGGGGATGGGGAAGGACCAGCTCGCCGCTTCCGCGACTGTCTGGAAGGTGCCCCGAGTATCTCAGGCCCTGGCCGTGGAACCTGTAAACGTCACCTTCTTTGGAAAAGGGGTCTTTGGAGATGTGATTAAATAAGACTTCGAGATGAGCACTTTCCCTGGGCCCGAAATGCAATCCCCTGTCCTCATAAGAGGGAGATGGACGGAGATTAAACACAGAGGAGGATGCCAAGGGAAGGGGTTGCAGGGATGCGGTCACAAGCCCAGGAGCTCCTGGAGCCCCCAGAGCTGGGAGAGGCAGGAAGGATCCTCCCCGGAGTCTCCACCGGGAGCTCAGCCCCGCCCACACCTCAGCCTTGCATTCCTTGTCCCCAGGACGGGGGGGAGAACAGATCCCCGTGGCTTAAAGTGCCCCTGTCTGTGGTTATTTATTACAGTGGAGCCTCGTGGCTGGACCTGTGTCCCGGCATTCAGAACACCAGGAGCCCGTCACGAGGCTCCTGTGGGACCGTGGGTGGATGGAGGGTGGCCGGGCCATCTGGTCCGCATGCCTCACCCTGGCCGGTCACCTCAGACAGGTCCTTGGTGTCTCCCCGATTCAGTGTTCCCATCTGTAAAATGGGTGGAAAAACACCTGCCCCATAGAGCCTGGTATTAGATGAGTCGCGATACAGAAAGCTCTGAGGATAGAGCCTGGCACATGGAAAGTCCTGTGTGTTTACTGCTCTCAATAATATACTGAATAATACCTATCGGTTAATGAAGGGAAAAGTCCTGTGTGTTTACTGCCCTCAGTAATATACTGAATAATACCTATCGGTTGATGAAGGGAAAAGTCCTGTGTGTTTACTGCCCTCAGTAATATACTGAATAATACCTATCGGTTGATGAAGGGAAAAGTCCTGTGTGTTTACTGCCCTCAGTAATATACTGAATAATACCTATCGGTTGATGAAGGGAAAAGTCCTGTGTGTTTACTGCCCTCAGTAGTATACTGAATAATACCTACCAGTAAATGAAGGGAAAAATGCCACATCAACCTGGCTTCAGTGTGGACCCGCTGCTGGACCCCGGTGGGTCCTATAGTCCCAGCTACTCGGGAGGCTGAGGTGGGAGGTTCGCTTGAGCCCAGGAGGTTGAGGATGCAGCGAGCTATGAAAGAAAAGACGGCCTGGGAGATGATGCTGGAAGACACAAGCCAGGGTGGTCCAGGCCAGGGCAGCGAGTGCAGAGGCAGAAGCAGCAGCCCCAGCAGGACCCTCCCATCCAAGCATCAGGAAGGCTAGCGTGGCTGACCCCAACCGTCATGCAGACGAGAGACAGGAGTGAGTGCGCTGGGGGGTCTGTTCCGGGGCAGCCAGGACCCCTGGAGGGCAGAGCAGGAGCAGCAGTAGCATGTTCCAGGAGCCTGGGGTGGCCGGGGCAGGAGACGTCGACGGACACTTGGGTGGTGTTGAATGACACGCATCGGTGGGGCCCTGTGGGAGGAGTGTCCCGGCGTGGAGGGCTCCGTGGGAGGAGGGTCCCGGCGTGGAGGGCTCCGTGGGAGGAGGGTCCCGGCGTGGAGGGCTCCGTGGGAGGAGGGTCCCGGCGTGGAGGGCTCCGTGGGAGGAGGGTCCCGGCGTGGAGGGCTCCGTGGGAGGAGGGTCCCGGCGTGGAGGGCTCCGTGGGAGGAGGGTCCCGGCGTGGAGGGCTCCGTGGGAGGAGGGTCCCGGCGTGGAGGGCTCCGTGGGAGGAGGGTCCCGGCGTGGAGGGCTCTGTGGGAGGAGGGTCCCAGGGTGGAGGACTCTGTGGGAGGAGGGTCCCGACGTGGAGGGCTCCGTGGGAGGAGGGTTCCGGCGTGGAGGGCTCCGTGGGAGGAGGGTCCCAGCGTGGAGGGCTCTGTGGGAGGAGGGTCCCGGGGTGGAGGGCTCTGTGGGAGGAGGGTCCCGGCGTGGAGGACTCTGTGGGAGGAAGGTTCTGGTGGGGAGGGCTCCGTGGGAGGAGGGTCCCGGCGTCGAGGGCTCCGTGGGAGGAGGGTCCCAGCTGAGGTCATCCAGCAGCCGCACTGTGTAGCCTGGGCTGCGGGTGGTGTTCTTGGTAAGCCCAAGTGTGGTCAGGAGGCTGCCTGCCTGTTTCCAGGAGGATGAGCAGGAGGCCTCAGGCACAGAGGAGCATCTGTGAGGGGTGCCTGCATCTGGCTGAGTGGGCACCTGGCGGTGTGTGCAGGCTTCCCGGCTCCTACGGCCTCTCAGGCACCGGGTCATTTTCTGCCTGTCTGGCAGGGTTTGGGAGGTGGCGGTTTTCCATAATGCATGAATGGTTGGTGTTTGACCCACCCCTCTTTGGGCCTCAGTTTCCCATCTGTGCCCAGGGGCCTGGGGCGGCCCTCTGTGCTGAGCAGGACACCCAAGGACTCCATCCTCCGGCCCCAGCAGCCGCACCTGCCCAGGGTTCCGCCTGATGGTTTGCTGTTGGTCTCCGCCGCCGACCCGGCATCCGTTCCGTCGGCCTCATCGGGCTGTCCCTGCTTTGTGAAACACGCTGACCCAGGGAAGGTGTCTGGCTCCCTCATCAGACTGGACGCCCCTTTCCCTGCTCGGCCGCCGGCCCTGCTGGGTAGCAGCGGGAGCAAGGAAGGACAGTGGCTCTTTGCTGACGCCCTGAGCTGCCTCCTCTGCAATGCTTCTTGGAAAAACCCCGGGGCACACCCCACTCTCCATCCACCTGGAGAGGGTGAGAGTCGGGGGCCCTGCACGAGGAGACCCTGCCTGCCCCGTCTGTTCTCCCATGTGTCCAGTGGAGGGAACGCAGCCCAGCCCCCCACCTCTCAGACCCCGTCCAGGGACATCCCGTGGCTCCACAGAGCCGTCTCCTCCCTGGACAGAGCAACCCTCACGCCTGCACGCGTGGCCCTGGATCGGGGCCACGGTGCTCCTGGGCCACTGCCTGCACTGGCCGTCTCCGTGACTGTAGAGTAGGGTGTCCCGAAGGTTTTGCGAATCAATTCACTCACACTGCTTAGCACAGCGCTCGGCGCAGAGTGAGAGCCACATCACTGTTGGCTTCTAGTCTCTCATAGGCGTTGGTAATAAGCTGCCAGTTTCCTCTATTTTTAACCAAAGCAAATGTTTTCTATTTTCCCACAAACTGAAGAGCGTTGAAATGTTTGTTAGCAGCAACAGTGGGAACCGTTCTATGAGGAAGTGACACGTGGTCCTAACAGCGGTTGGTGGGGCCAGCTCCAGGAAGGCCTAGCGCCGTGGCTGACCAGCCCCTCGGCCGTGCTGGGATCGTGCGCGTTGCAGGATGGGGCACCCGGCGTGGTGTCCCTCCCACTGAAGCCGCAGTTGTTAAGGAGCCCTGGATGTGGGAGAAACAACGAATCCTCTTGGAGCCAGGACCTCTCCAGGGATGGGTCGTGGCGCCAGACCTCTGGGCCTGCAGCCCCAGCCTGCCTGAGACGGGCCCAGATCCGGGAGGAAACACGGACGTTTGGAACAGCAGGAGCCCGTGTGTGGTTTTTGGAGGGCCCTGAAGAAAAGAGCACAGGCCTGAGTCAGACTCCTGGCTCCCGTCCAAGCCGTGCCATGTTCTAGCCGTGCGATTCTGCAGACGCCTCTGTCTCCTTCCAGACCTCGGTTTCCTTGTCTTTAAAATGGGGGCAGCCGTGAGAGCCGTGGGGGCTCCCGTGAGGACGTGTCGCCCGGCCCAGGGATGCACGTGTGGTGTTTGTCACCTGCCTCTGGCTCCTTTGTGAACAGCAGTGCCTTCTCTCGATCATTCTGTGTCATTTCCTAAGTGTCATGAGCCTTAGCATTGATGGCCTGACCGGATTTGGAGGAAACAGGTCGTAATTTCACAGCCTTTCCCAGCTGGGGCTAAGTCACCACGTCCATCTGCCCTGCCTTCGTGTGGCCGGGGATCCTGTATTCCCCTCCTTGGCTGCTGGAACAAATCACTGCAAACGCAGTGTTTTCAGACAACACAAGCGCCCTCTTCCCAGCCCAGAGTGCAGGGGTCTAAAAGGACGTGCAGGCTGAGCTCCCCCGGGAGGCTCAGGGAGGAGCCGTGTCCTGGCCCTTCCGGCTCCTGGAGGCACCTGCGTTCGCGGCTGGGGTCCTTCCTCCACGCTGAGAGCCGGCTGTGCAGCGTCTTCTGAAGTCAGGTCTCCCTCGGCCCCTCTTGCAGGGACGCTGTAGTCTCCCCTTCCCCAGAGCCTCAATCCCATCTGCACCGTGCCTCCCGCCGCGCGAGGCAGCAGTCACAGGTCCTGGGGTTCAGATGCAGACGACTCTGGGGGACTGTTATTCTGCCAGCCACGAATGGCCTGGGAGAGGTCAGCTCAGTTGTCATTCTCACTTTAGTATGAATAACCATAATTAGTACACCTCCTGTGTTTTTTTTCAGAGCTGAGGGAAATCCTTCTAAGGGAAGGGGTTTGGGTGTGGCCAGCTCTGGTGGGAGGGAGAGAAGGATGCACGGTGTGGGGGGCTACAGGCAGCTCCTGGGAACTGGTCCTGAGCAGACCCCGGTGTGGGCATCACGGCTGCTCAGTGCTCCCCTGGGGGCTGCCTTCCTGCGCCTGCCTTTCCGGTGCCCTTTGAGGCCCAGGGAGGACGTCCCGGCAGGTGGAGGCGTGATGTCTGTGGGGCCTTCCTTCGTGAGGAGGAGTGCACGAGAGCCTTCCTGGGCTCGGCTGCCAGGATGTCACCCAGTTCTGCCGAGTCCCCCTCCTCATGCCCCCACTGGGACGCTGACCTCAGAGCTGCGGCCTGGGCCTCTTTCCTCAGCTGGGCTTTTACAAGGGCGACAAGCCCAGTCGGGGGTTTTGAAGTCAGCCTTTAAAACTTCATTGCTGCCCACGACGGAGGCTGGGTGTGGCCAGGTGCAGCTTGATCTGGCCTCACAGGCAGTGGTGGGGGGTCCCAGGCCCTGACCACTCCCTGTATTGGGGGTGGCGGGCCGAGGACAGGGCCGGCGTGGCAGGACTCGGACTCCTCTGAGCCCTGGTCTTCTGGGGCCTCAGGCTGTGGGTATCTCTCGTGTCTGACGTAGGAGGCTTTGCCGAGAAGGTGCTTGGGGAGGAGGAGCTGCTGCATGGGGTCTGCAGCCCCCCGCACCATCAGGGCATCCCCGGGCCCGGTGTCTGCCCTCAGCATGTGGCTCCTTCATGCACAGTTCAGTAAGTGACTTAGGAAGAACAGAAAGGCGAGTGTTGAAAATCTGCCCTGTGCTTCCCGCTCTGAGGCTGTCCTTCTGGTAGAGTCACGTGGAAGATTTGGGACGGACAGCCCGGCCTGGGCCTTCCCTCTGTGGGCCAGCGAGCTCCCGTCCCTGCCGTTTCCCGAGGGCCCACAGTGCTGCAAGTCTCATGGGGACCTCGGCACCCCCTTTCCGGGAGCTCTCAGACCAGCACCCCTCTCAGCCGCATTGCAACGCTGCAGCTAGGCAGACAGGGTGGGGCTAGGCAGGGAGTGGGCCAGAGTCATGCCAGGAGTGGGCCACGGGCCACTTGCTTCTCGGAAGTTCCCTGTGTGTTGAAAATGAGAGAAATGTCACATCACGTTAGCCCAGGCTGTGGCATTTTCAAACTGTTTACACTGAGCCCGGGCTGCGGCATTTTCAAACTGTTTACACTGAGGCCAGGCTGCGGCATTTTCAAACTGTTTACACTGAGCCCAGGCTATGGCATTTTCAAACTGTTTACACTGAGCATGCTGGTGTCTTCTGCCCCCACAGTCCAGGGTATCCGGCGCCTTCTCAAACACCGGACGCACGTGGACTGCCGATCTGTGGGCTCAACCCTGCAGCCCAGTGAAGCCCGTGACATGAGTGTGGGTTGCGGTAACCAGACCTACGTCCACGTGAGGGGCTGCGGGTGTGAGTCTCAGGACAAATGCACCTCCCCCAACCGCCGGGCAGGGGAAGTTCTAGCCCACCCTGCACGTAGTCAGCTTGTTTGTTTTAATAATTTCCCTCTTCGAATGTGATGTTTTGTTTATCGTCACATAAAAAGCAAAACCAGACCCCCTCCCTGAGCCCTGCCGAGGAGGTCCTGGGTAGCTGGCCCTTCCCTGAGTGGCAGCCCGTCTCCTCCCACTCAGGTAGGGCCAGCGGCATTGGAGTTGCTGGAGCAGCCGGTCAGCTCAGCTTGCTGCTGGGAGGGACACTGTCTGGACTAGGTTGCACGGAGTGTCAGTGGCGGACGGGGCTGCCCACCTGTCCCACTCGCTGGTAGTCTCCTGGCAGGCTGACCATGCTGGTGAGGACTGTGACTTCTGGGCCTGGGCCCAGGGCTCCCAGCATGCTTTGGACTGACCATTCCTGTTCCAGGAAACATTCGGGCGACTGCCCTGTCTCCTTCAGCCACGGCACGCTCTGCTGCTCGGCCAACCCTGCTGGATCTGATAACATCTTTCCACATTTCAAACCCTGACTCCTGGAAAAAGAGACCATGCCTGTCACCTGCCCTCCTCACCTGGCACACCTTCTGTCTGTCAGGGCGCCCAGGAAGAAGGAGAGGCTGCCAGGTGACCACTTCGGCTGAGTTCGTCCCCTTCCGTGCAGAGGGTTCAGTACTTTTCCAAGGCCTTTTTCCTGGGGGCTGAATCAGCAGCATCCCCTCCTTATCCCTGTGCAGAAGGGAGGCTGAGCAGCTCCTGGCTGAGGTGAGAGGCTGAGCGCCTCCTGGCCAAGATGAGAGACTGAGCATCTCCTGGCCGAGGTGAGAGCCGGCCTGCTGGTCTCCGCCGAGGACTCCCCTCTCCTCTCAACTTTGCAGGTGGGGGGAGAAAAATCCCAGTCTTCCCAGGCTGCCCAGCACTGCTGGCTTCTGGCAACCCTTGAGGTGTCCCTTGCAGCCCCTGTGAGCCACCTGGCTCTGAGAAGCCTGCATGGCTAGGCCAGGGGACTGAAGCCACAGATGCCTCCTGCTGTCAGCAGTAGACCCGATCTTCTCAGGCGTTTACTGGCTGCAAAAATGTCCCCCCTTCCCCTCACCCTCACCTGCGGACCCCCTGGGATCATCTTGCTCCCACTTCTTACTCTGCAGAAAGGGAAACTGAGGCCTAGGGCCACCCAGTAAGCACTCTTTCTGCTCCCCTCATGGGTCAGGGGATGTCTCACCAGGGCACAGCAGAGCACTTGATGGTGGTGATGATGGTGATAAGGATGGCTGATGGCCGAGGTTTCATGTGGAGGTGAGGCGGGGTGCCCTGGAATCTGGGGTCCCGGTGGCTGTCGGGCTCATCTGAATGCGTGGCAGAGGGCAGAAGACTCCAGGAGCATTTCAGAGCCTCTTCCAGGAGTGGGACATGGACAGAAAGCGTGTCATCACCACGTCTCTGAACTTCCTGGACTGTTCTAGGAAAAGGGGCATCCAGAAGCCAGGGACAGCACGCAGGTGGCCTGTGAGGCAGATTGGCTTGGCCTGGATGTCAAAGCTATGAGGATCCCAGAGCAGGCTGCCTCGGGGCTGGGAATAGAGCTGCTACACAGCCAGGTCATTGGAAAGCCCCAAGTATGAAATGCAGGGATCAGGAACTGTGCTACAATGAGATTGGCCTCGAGGCAGGGCCTGGTCCCTTCTCAGTGCAGCACGTCTTGGAGCCACCTGGATTCCACGTGCATGAACTGCTCAGAGGAGTAGGCAGGGGAAGGAGAGAGGGACAACGGCCAAATCATTGGCAGATAGAAAAGCTCACATTTTAGCATCACACACGTTGTCACTGTACCTCAGGTGATAATAGCGCAGTATGCATTCACAGCCACAGTGGTGGAGATGATGGTGATGACGGTGATGATGGTGATGACGGTGCTGATGGTGATTGTGATGGTAATGATGGTGATGATGGAGATAAAGGGGATGGTGATGATGATAACGATGGTAAAAATGATGACGGTTACGATGGTGGTGATGATCATGGAAGAAGTGGGGGTGATAGTGGTGATGATGATGGAGGTAATGGCGATGGTGATGATGATGGTAGTAATGATGGTAATGATGGTGGAGGTGATACTGATGGTGATAGTGATGATGATGGTGGAGGTGATGGTGATAGTGATGATGATGGTGGTGATGGTGATGATGGGATGGTGATGGAGGTGATGGCGATGGTGATGATGATGGTAGTAATGATGGTAATGATGGTGGAGGTGATACTGATGGTGATAGTGATGATGATGGTGGAGGTGATGGTGATAGTGATGATGATGGTGGTGATGGTGATGATGGGATGATGATGGAGGTAATGGCGATGGTGATGATGATGGTAGTAATGATGGTAATGATGGTGGAGGTGATACTGATGGTGATAGTGATGATGATGGTGGAGGTGATGGTGATAGTGATGATGATGGTGGTGATGGTGATGATGGGATGGTGATGGAGGTGATGGCGATGGTGATGATGATGGTAGTAATGATGGTAATGATGGTGGAGGTGATACTGATGGTGATAGTGATGATGATGGTGGAGGTGATGGTGATAGTGATGATGATGGTGGTGATGGTGATGATGGGATGATGATGGAGGTAATGGCGATGGTGATGATGATGGTAGTAATGACGGTAATGATGGTGGAGGTGATACTGATGGTGATAGTGATGATGATGGTGGAGGTGATGGTGATAGTGATGATGATGGTGGTGATGGTGATGATGGGATGATGATGGAGGTGATGGCGATGGTGATGATGATGGTAGTAATGATGGTAATGATGGTGGAGGTGATACTGATGGTGATAGTGATGATGATGGTGGAGGTGATGGTGATGATGTTGATAAGGATGGTAATGATGGTGGAGGTGACAGTGGTGGCAAAGGTGATGATGATGATGATGATGATGGTGTTGGTGATGATGATGATAAACATGATAATGATGGTGGAGGTGATGATCATGATAGAGGTAATAGTGATAGTGATGATGATGTGGAGATGATGGTGATGATAAGGATGATAATGATGGTGGAGGGGATGATCATGGTAGAGGTAATAGTGATAGTGACGATGATGGTGGAGATGACGGTGATGATGATGATAAGGATGATGATGATGGTGGAGGTGACAGTGGTGGCGATGGTGATGATGATGATGATGATGATGATGGTGATGGTGATGATGATGATAAAGATGATAATGATGGTGGAGGTGATGATCATGACAGAGGTAATAGTGATAGTGATGATGATGTGGAGGTGATGGTGGTGATGGTGATGGTGGAGGTGATGGTGATGATGTTGATAAGGATGATAATGATGATGGAGGTGACAGTGGTGATGATGATGATGATAGAGGTGATGGTGGAGGTAATGATGATGTGGAGGTGATGGTGGTGATGGTGATGGTGGAGGTGATGGTGATGATGATAAGGATAATGATGATGGAGGTGACAGTGGTGGTGATGATGATGATAGAGGTGATGGTGGAGGTGATGATGATGTGGAGGTGATGGTGATGGTGGTAGAGGTGACATTGATAGAAATGGAAGGAATGAGGTGGCAAGAGCTCAAGGCTGCAGATAGATCTAGACTTCTCTGGACAATTCTTCGACTGAGTCCTCATTCATTCATTTGTTTATGAAACACCTGTTCGGAAGCAAGCCCTTGGCCAGGCATGTGATCCAGAAAACTGAACACTCTTGCCCTGGGGCCCTCCCCCCTTGAGTCCAGCGAACAATGCCACCCATTGTGGCCCGGGCCAAGCACTCCTTAGGGAAGAGCCACATTCTGCCTCAGGCTCCAGGAAAGCCCCATAGAGGGGCTGAGACAGACCATGGCAGGGCTGGCAGGGGGCACGTGCGAAGGCAGCCAGCGGAGGGCTGCGGGCTTGAGTCTGGCTTCCTGAGCACGTCCTCCCTGAGCAGGGGGCGGGGGTGAGGTAGAGGAGGGGCAGGTGCTGGAGAGCTGACTCGTATTCTAGAGGGAACTGGTGAGGTTTCTGCACCGATTGGAAGAGCCCCAAGTGGGGCCAGGGCTTACGGGCTGGGGTCAGCTTCAGGGGTGAATTGTCCTGAAGGGATGGTTTGCTGGAAGCTGATTTCTTCCTTGCCTCTGGGGCTGCTCCCTCCCTGCTTCCTCCTGCTGGGGGCACCTGGGTCTGGCCCCTTCCCTGGGGCTTCCAGCCCAGCTGTGGCAGGAAGTGGCCCGAGGGCCTCGGGAGCGGAGCTGGGAGCAGAACACAGGGTCAGGTGGGAACCACCAGATGGGATGTGCTTTAATGACCGGATTTGTGCAGGTGACTCAAGTCAGCAAGTCATTCGTCTTCTGTGTGAGCTTTGAGTCTCTTTGCAGTGAGGAAATCAGACTTCGCCTTTTCAGGGCCACTAAATGCACTTTCCCAGCCCCCTCTGCAAGGCTATGCCAAGGAAAGATGGATGGAGCCGGGTCTTAATCCCCTTCTCGCCAAGAGGCCTACGACAGCGCTGTTCTGTGGGGGTTGTGTGTGTGTGTGCACTCCTGTGAGTGTGCATATATGTGAATGCACACATGTGCATTTGTGAGCGTGCGAGTGTGTGGTGAAGGTGTGTATGCACATGTATCTGTGCATCCACTGCGAGTGCCCGTGTGTGAGTGTGCAGGTGTGTGTGTGTGCGCAGGTGTGTGTGTGTGTGCATGAGTGGGTGTGTGTGTGCATGAGTGTTTGTGTGTGCATGTGCACACGTGTTAATGTGCATCTGTGTGTGTGCATACTGTAGTGGGTGGTCAGAACTAAACCACCCAGCTTCCAGGCCCAGCCCCATGCCGACGCTCAGTGGACATCGCCTGGGCCTGCCCCTCCCTGGGCCTCAGTTTCCCCAGAGGCCCCCTGAGCTCTGGCAGGCCTGGAGAGCTGTGTGTGGACGTCCCATTGTACTTCACCTGCTACTGAGATGTCCACATCACCACGCGGTGAGCTCCTGCAGTGTACCAGGCCCTGTGTGTGCCCGTCCCATAACAGCTCTGGGAGGCAGCTGCTCTTTTTCTCCCTCTGGGGTTTGGAACCCGGGCTGGCAAGGGTCAGTGGCAGCAGCAAGATGAACACCTAGACCTGGAGATGTGCTGTCTGTGGGCCTGGGGACGCGGATCTGACAGATGCCCTTCTGCAGGCCTTGTGCGTACAGGGCAAGGAGCGTCTGCAGGACGGAATGATTCCAGAGGGCCTTCCTGGAGGCGGTGGCCAGGACAGTCCTGACTGAGGAAGCAGAAGGAGGAGGGTGAGAAGGGAGGGCAGGCGGGGCCGCGGGCTGGGGAGACAGCGCTGTTCAGTGCACTGGGAGCCGGTGAGCTGGGCGGGAAGGTGGACTCGGCCCCCTCCATCCTGGCCAGGGAGCGGGACGGACAGTTGGCAGACACCAGAGGCCTCAGAAGGCCCCATTCTCAGAGCTGCACTGCACGCCGCTAGCCAGGTGTGCCCATTAGATTTAAGATAAAATCAGATTTAAACTCAGTTTCTGGAGGCTCTGGTCACATTTCGAGTGTTTCACAGCCACGTGTGGCTAGTGGCTGCCGAGTTGGACAGCGCAGAAGGTCACATCCATCACGGAGGAAGCACCGATGGACAGGCTGGGCTGGGGGTGAGAAGGTGACCCCAGGTGCCCACACCAAGGGGCAGGCTCAGAGGGACATGGAGTGGCTGTGTGTCCATGGGACCTAGCCGGCGCAAGAACAGCTGCCCCCAAGACAGTACCTACAAGAAACCTGTGCCACCCGGGAGACCTGTGCCATTGGGAGACCTGTGCCACCGGGAGACCTGTGCCACTGGGAGACCTGTGCCACCTGGGAGACCTGTGCCACCGGGAGACCTGTGCCACCGGGAGACCTGTGCCACCCAGGAGACCTGTGCCACCGGGAGACCTGTGCCACCCGGGAGACCTGTGCCACCGGGAGACCTGTGCCACCCGGAGACCTGTGCCACCCGGGAGACCTGTGCCACCCGGGAGACCTGTGCCATTGGGAGACCTGTGCCACCGGGAGACCTGTGCCACCCGGGAGACCTGTGCCACCGGGAGACCTGTGCCACCGGGAGACCTGTGCAACCCGGGAGACCTGTGCCACGGGGAGACCTGTGCCACCGGGAGACCTGTGCCACCGGGAGACCTGTGCCACCGGGAGACCTGTGCCACCCGAGAGACCTGTGCCAACCGGGAGACCTGTGCCACCGGGAGACCTGTGCCACCCGGGAGACCTGTGCCACCCAAGATACCGGTGCCACCTGGGAGACCTGGGCGCCGCCTCTGCAGTGGATGTTCCGGGAGCTCACAATTTCCTAACAGCTTTATCCGGCACCCAGTGGTGCAGGGCTTTGCCCCAGGGGCCCACAGTGAATTCTGACTGCCCAGAATTCAATGAGTGGCTGAGGATTTTCTAAAGAAAATAATAATAATAATAATTATTATTATTATTTGGAGACAAAGTCTCACTGCGTCATCCAGACTGGATTGAAGTGGTCACTGCAGCCTTGGCCTCCTGGCCTCAAGTGATCCTCCCATCTCAGCCTCCTGCGTAGCTGGGACCCCAAGTGTGTGCCACCACGCCCAGCTAGTTTTTTTATTTTTCATAGAGCTGGGGTCTCACTATGTTGCCCAGGCTGATCTTGAACCCCTGGGCTCATGCTAGGCCGTTCTGGAGAGTCACTGTGCAGACGTAACGCTCGAAGTTTACAGAAGACAAATCTTGCCTCCATCTGGAGTTCCCTTTTTCCAGCTAAAAGTTACTAAAATCTAGAAGAACTAGTGTTCTGTGGAATGAGTTTTGATCAAAGCCAATCCTTCCAAGTTGAAAACAACGACGACTTCTTAACCTCAAAAATATCTAACACTCCAGAATTTACCACCCCTGGAACTGCGGGCTGACTGCAGCGGACCGTTGGTTTGACCTTTAGTGTTTTAGAAAAATGAAATCCATTTGCCAGTGCTTAAAAACTGGGAGATTCCACAAGGTCTAGACTCTTTCTCTTGAACCTCAGGATCCTGGCCAGTCTGGGCCTCGGCTCTGCAGGGCGACTTTGGCGGGCAGCATATTCAGTTTGCCGCCGCACCTGCCACTGCCCTGCCCTGCACCCCGACCCTCCTTTGCTGCTGGTTTCAAAAGCACACAGAGACAGCGACGGCCACAGACCCAGTGGGGTCATGAAGCAAATGTGACCTGCAGGCGCCAGCCCACCATCCACATTTTATTTTTAAGTAGCTCCTGGAATCCTCATCTGGCCTCGCGCCTACCCAGGGCCCTGTCAAGGCGAATGTTACGTGGGATCGTGGAAAGTGGTCTGTTCCCAGAGTTTCTAGCAGCCGAGACTAGTTCTTAAAAAGGCCGTGGGTGGTACACATCTTTAACCCCCAGCAAGAAACGTTCAGGGAACACGGAGAATTGTGGCCACAGCTTTCTGAGAACAGCGTGGGAGGACGGGAGCCACGGGCTGGTGTGTAATTGACGGCCCGTGACCCAGACGTGGTCCCCCCGAAGGGACGTGGACACACCACGCAGGACCTGTGCCCCTCCACGCTGTTCGTGTGGCGATGATGTCGGCCCGTGGCGGGGCCAGGATGCTCCCAGGAGTCGGGCAGACTTCTGCCGCATATGTGGAAGGAAGGACCCGGCCGGGGAAGCCGAGGGCTGGGAAGGTGACCGGGGCGGCGTCTGGAGTCTGCATTGCCGGAGTGTTGGAGCCCAGACGGAACACAGTCTGCCCTGAGTAGGAGGTGTGGGCCGCAGGGGCGCGAGCTGGGGATTCCCGCCAGCTCTGTTTCCAGCGCCTGGAAAGGTCACCAGAGTTTGATTCTGGTAAATTCTTCCTGGATTGGGGGCTGAGTTCCCTCCCTGGGCCTGGCCTGGGACGGGCTGTCCCTCCAGTGGAGGCCGGGGCCAGCCTTGGTGGAGGAAGCCTGGGTTGGGGGCTGAGTTCCCTCCCTGGGCCTGGCCTGGGACGGGCTGTCCCTCCAGTGGAGGCCGGGGCCAGCCTTGGTGAGGAAGCACGCTTACACGCTTACACGCTTACACGCTTACACGCTTACATGCTTACGCTCAGACATGACCCAGACAATTCGTCCACATTTCCGCCATGACCACATCGGTCAAACACTTGCGTGGACCGGCACCGCACAGGGCCCTGCAGCTAGGCCCCCCTTCCCCTGGAGTGTTGGCCTGAGATACAGGAGCCCTGGGGTGTTTACAGAATGGCACTGACCTTTCATAAACAGCCCCACCTGTGGCCTCGTGTCCCTTGGCCAGGGTGGAGGGACAGGGCGGTGCCCGCTTTGCCCTTCTTGGGCTCTTACTGTGGGAGGCATCGACGGCAGAGCCAAGGGGTCCTGGACGCCATGGGGAGACTCAGAAACCAGAGGGTGGGTGGTGCCAGGGTTCACACGGCAAACCGGGGCTGAGCCAGGCCTGGGACACCGAGCCCAGCCTCTCCCCTGCGGTGTGACTGTGGGTCCTAGGGTGGACGTGCCGGGGCCCCCAGCCAGGGCAGGAGAAGCCTTTGAGCGGCTTACCTGAGAAGGACCCACCGGGAGCTGGGACCCCCAGCCTCCGTCGCACGGGCCTTTGCTGCTCTGTGGGCCCGTCTACAGCTGGGTGCCCAGGGTCCTGAAGGCTCAGGGTGGCCCTGAGGAGGCTGGAGCTTCACCGCATTTTTCATATGAGGAACCTGCTGCAGACGGCGTTTGCATCGCTGTAGGGGAGGCGCACGCAGTCTCGGGTCACGGCAGTAGGTTGAAGAGCAGCCTGTGAATCTGAGTAAGACCCAAGTAAGAGTCCACCTGGGGCCGACTGGACCCAAATCTGTGGGTGGGCATGTGAGTGTTCTGAGGCATTTGGTGAGCAAGCGCGCCCTGAGACTGCCTCTGCTGACCTTGTTTCCTGATTAAAAACTGGTGTCGCGCTCCCTGGGTTCTGGGCCGGCCGCCGCCCTGCTCACCCTCGCGGACAGCCACGGGCCCGCCTGAGCACCCCCAGCCTGCGTCCTGCTGTGCTCTGGAGCCTCTGCCCTGGTTCTTCCAGGGGCCAGGCAGGGCTGGGCAGTGGTCAGACGCCCAGCTCCAGGCTTGGTCTCAGGTGTCCCGGCTCCCCCAGCCCCAGCCTCCCCCCAAGCGCAGAGCAGAGCCCCTGGCACTGGGACAGGAACGGGGAGTTCGTGGAACTCAGGTGGCTCCTTCAACCCGGGCTGTTCACATGGAGAGTGGACCTCCTGCCCCGGCCCGGGCCCTCTCTCTCCCCGAGGCCAGGACAGTGCTTGCGCGTCTAAGCGTGCTCGCTCTCCTGCATGAATGAATGAATGAACGAACAAGCGAATGGACAGGACCCAGGAGCCCTGGGCTCAACCGCCGACGCTGGGGCCCCTAAGGAAGTCACCCCCTCTCTGGCCTCCGTGTGCTCATCTGTAAGTGGGTGAGCGTGTGACCTCCAGGTCTCCCTCGTCACGGGAGAGCCCCGTGGATTTCAGGCCTGGGTGACAGCAGCAAGGGAGTTCCCACTGAGCAGCAGGTGGCCGAGCGGCAGCCAGGTCCCGTGGGGAGCCAGCACCCCCGAGAGCAGCTAACGGGGTCCCTGTTCCCCGCAGGGCATCTGCCTGCCCCTCGACTTAGGGACACCCAGACCCAGGCCTCGTGCTGCTGGGAGGGCCCCTGACTGCCCCGACGTCCACTGGGTCCTGGAGAAGCCCGGCTGGGAGGTGAGTGGACCTGGTGCTGGGCCGCCCAGGCGTTCTTTACCCACCCTGCTCCTCTGAGCTTTAGGGGGAGGCTCAGAGCATCCTGTCCCGGGCCCGGAGCACCCAGGCAGCATTAAACCCTGACGGTCGGCGTCCACCAGCCCCTCACGTTCCATGTAGAGAAGCGGGGACAGCGAGGGGGCAGCTGCCGACCAGCGTCCACTGCAGACGAGGTGGCTGGCGGCCGCTGGTGGCCCAGCCGGGGCTTTGTGTCCAGTGTCATGGGTGGAGCATGTGATGTTCCAGCAGCGTTTGCCTCCGCTCACTGGGCCAGGGGGTTTGCAGGGAGCAGAGGCTCATCTTTGCTGCGGCATCTGGGAAGGTTTGTGGAGTTTGCCTTTGAGCTGGGGCTTGAAAATGACTTGCATTCGAAGCTTCAACCAACAGATCTCAAAAGTGCCGGGCATGGGAACACGCTGTGTACACACAGAATGAACTCCACAGTCGGTGCAGGGCTGGAAACCACGCGTCCAACCGCCTGTCTGCGGGCCTTGTCAGAGCGTTTATGGCGCAAGTGTGCACGGCGAAGACCTAGGAGGGGGCTTGGGAGGAACTATTGGGAGGGGGCTTGGAAGGAACTACTGCCCAAACTCCAGACTTCTCTGACTGATGACTCCTTGAGTGCTGAGAAGTTGAGGCCTGGCCTTCAGTAAGACGCACGTGAGGAAATGCTGACAGCCATCTGGAGATGTGAAGGGAAGGTTGTTCCAGGAGGGTGGAACAGCGTGCCCAAAGACAGGAGCGTGGAGGGCCAGGAGACAAGTGTGGGAAGCAGCGGACAGCTGTGACCCCAGCTCGAGAGACGAGAAGCGGCTTAGCGGGAACTGAGGCCGACCGGCGGGTCCTGCGGGCCAGGGTGCCCTGCTGGGTGGGAAGGAGGGAGGCATTGGAAAATGGGTCAGGTCGCCTCTCCTAGGCTTCCGAAAGAGGACCCACGGGCAGCCCCAAGAAAGCTCCCAACCTCTCTCACGTCCCTGCCGGGGAAGGCTCCTCCAGGGAGCTGGTGGGCAGCTGAGGGCAGGTGTGAGGGGCAGCTGGTCCACCCTGACCCTGGCCTCCAGGCCCACACCTGGAGAAGTCTGTCTTGTTCGCTGAGGGGGCTCCTCTGGCACCAGGGCCTGCCCCTCCCCATGTGTGTGTGCTCGTGGCCCACATTCTGCCTGAATCTCTGGGCTCCAGACACGAGCGGCTTCTCTGGAGAATCCGTTTGGCTGGTGGCGTGGACCTGGGGTGGGCTGTAAATATTTAATAAGCAGCTCCCCAGGTGGAAGAAGCCTGATTTGCAGAGTTTGCCCATTTCCGTGGTGTGAAAACTGCCCCCTGGGCTGATTTTGAGGTGCGGTGTTGCTGCTGGAGGGGACTTTCACCCTCAGCTGGAAGAGACGGAAACCCCTAAACAGGAAGGGACGAGACCCTAGTGCCTGTCGCTTCTGAGATGAATGTATTTAACTCTACGTTGATATCATTTAATTTTAATGATGATTGTGTTTCTTGACAGTTAGCAAAACCCTTGGAAAGGGAACAGTCAGCTCTGGAGAGCCGGACCCAGCACGTCCCGCCTGCCTCCGGCACCTGGAGGCTTTCTCAGTGACAAACCGTTTCTGTTTCTGTCTTGTTTTCTCAGACAAACGAGGGAGCAGGAGACGCCCCCTGACTTTTTTTATTTCTCTGACTACGAGAGGCACAACGCGGAGATTGCTGCCTTCCACCTGGACAGGTGAGCCCTTCCTTCCTCCCTCTGTCCGCGCTCCCGTGCGCTCAGACCCACCGGTGAGCCGGGCCGTCCTGTGCTGGACACAGCAGGACGTCATCGTCACCTTCGTCACCATCAGGCAGCGCCGGTGCCTGCTGTCACCCCACCCCGAGTGCTGCCCTGACCAGGGCCCTCCGTGTCATCGTAGCCCACACAACACGCGGTAGGGAGAGCCCTTCATATCCCCCTCTTACCGATGAGAAACTGAGGCACTGTGAGTGGCGATTTGCCCAGGTTCCCACGCTCCTAACCATCCCTCTGTCACTGAGGGAGAGGGTGCCTGCCCTCAGGGCACCTTAATCCGGATGAGCCCCTCCTGCACCCCCACAGTTCAGGCAGACGGGAGGTACAGAAGCTGCTGTACGGTCGGTAATAGAGGAAAAGGAAAGAGGGAAGTAGGCAGGGAGGGAAGGGGGAGTATTAAGTGCCTCGAATCTTAACACAGAGACTCACCGGGCACAGACTTCTCTGGGAGACCAACGCAGCTTCCTAAGGAGGAGGAGCGATGTTCGCGATGAGGGGGCCTGGCAGGCCCTGCGGTCACCTGTCTCCAGAGGGGCCGCCCCAGCCCAGCAGAAAGTGAACCCTTGTGAGGGTTAGCTTGGCCCTGCTGCTGGGAAAGTGGGGGGTCCGTGTCCAGTGCCCTCCAAGGGCAGTTCACGGGCCTGGCCCTGGGTCCGGAGGGGCCCAGTGGATTGAAGGACCTTGCCCTGGTGCAGTGGAGGGAGGAGGCGCCACCCTCAGCCCCCTAGAGCCTCCCTGCCTGCCCTGCAGGGCCCTGACAGGTCCCAGCACGGGGTGCGGCCCCAGGGCCGGCAGCACTGGCATTGCCCTGGGCCAGTTGGAATGCAGAATCCTGGGCTCCACCCAGACCTGGGACAGAATCTGCATTTTAACAAGATCCCTAGTGACGTGGGCGTACATTGGAGTTTAAAGGGCTTTTTTAAAGATCAAAGTCTTCTGTGGTGACTATAGAAATCGCCAGAAGCCAGATTTTCCCCCATTTCAGCTATCTAGAACAGCCTGAACCCAAAAAAGGGCTTTTCTATGAAAAGAAAGCCAGGGAGGGTCATCAGGAAACAGCCCCCTTCGGGTCAACCTGTTTATAAAACAGGACACACAGCCCGGCACCCAGGCGAGCCGTCTGACAGGTGGAGGGGGCGGGTGCTCCACGCAGAGACGTAGTCGGGCCTTGGGTCCCGGGTCGGCCCCGGCAGACGGCCCACGTCCCTCCACACCTGGTCACCTCGCCTCACAGGACAATCACCACGTCCTCCGTCAGCAAGAAAAGCTCTCGTCCCGCGTTCTCCATTTAATTAAGCGAGTGGGAGCCTGCGGTGTGGTTCCGAAAGAGTTCCATTAAAAGTGGTTCCTTTAATTTAATTTTGTTTTAAATTTAGCCCTGGAACGAAGGCAGGCTTTAGCTATGCGGGCAGTTGACGGTGTGTGCCCATCAGCGAGGTGTCGCCAGCCCCAGTCCCTCAGGGACCTCTCCCACCCCCATCACCGCGGGGCCAGGCAGAGCCACCGGACCCAGGGCTGGGTTTATTCAGAGGCAGGGAGACAGAGGCCCGCTCAGCCGCACAGAGCACGGACCCTCCCCCGCCCGTTTCTTGCCAGGATCCTGGACTTCCGCCGGGTTCCTCCCGTGGCCGGCAGGATGGTCAACATGACCAAGGAGATCCGGGACGTCACGCGGGACAAGAAGCTCTGGAGGACCTTCTTCATCTCTCCAGGTAGCCTGGCACGGGGGCCCGTATTCATCTCTCCAGGTAGCCTGGCACGGGGGCCCGTATTCATCTCTCCAGGTAGCCTGGCACGGGGGCCCGTATTCATCTCTCCAGGTAGCCTGGCACGTGCCCTGTGCCCCCTTCCGCACCCGGAGTGCCAACCCACAGACAGCTTCAAGGTGCCACCATCAGCGTTTAACCGATGTCCTCCCGTGCACAGAGAGGCTGTTTCTCCTATTTGTTTGTTTATTTTAACTGGTGAAACGATTCACTTTTGGGAGGTCCTAGCCTCTCCAGGAAGCCTTCTCCAGGTGGCCCAGCCAGCAGACCTCCGTGGGACCTCCCCACCCAGATTTAAACACACCCAGCAGGACCCCCGTTGTATAGTAACAGGGTGGGCGGCCTCCCCCGCCTCGGCAAAGTGGCTGGACTGTGAGCAGGGCTGGCCCCGGTCCCCGGTGCCCTTGAGGGGATACAGGATGGCCTGAACGTCAGGCGGGAATAGACGTCTCTGTTGGTGCTGAGGTTTATAAAACCTTCAAGACTCTACGTGATAAGTACAGTGCACACATAAACACATGATTTTCTACTTAATTATCTACCCAGGTTGCTGTAAACCTGACATTTGGGCTGGGCGTGGTGAGGATCACTTGATTTCAGGAGTTTGAGACCAGACTGGGCAACATGATGAGACCCCTGTCTACAGGAAATTTAAAAATTAGCCAGCCGTGGTGGTGCTTATCTGTGGTCCCAGCTACTCAGGAGGCTGAGGCAGGAGGATTGCTTGAGCCCAGGAGGTGGAGGCTGCAGTGAGTGGGGATGGCACCACTGCACTCCAGTCTGGGCAACAGAGTGAGACCCTGTCTCAAAAAAAAAGAAAAGAAACTGGCATTTGTGGCTCTGCCGAGGGCTGAGTCCTCCTCCCCAAGCGCCTCCCTGGTGCCAGGCCCCTGCTGCACAGGCTGTTCCATTTCTGCTGCTCACCTGGCCGAGCTCTGGGGACACTCTCCTACCTGTCCTGGACTCGGTCCCCTGCGTTTCCATCTTGAAGGTCAAGAGTGGTGCCAGCGATGGTGAGCACCGCAGAGTGAAGGGACCCAGTGGTCACCCCAGGAAACCCCACAGAGCAAGGACCCCACTGGGGAGGGGCCCTCCGGATTGGAGGCTCTCGCTGTAGGGGCCTCAGCCGCTCTCCTGGCCCGTCTGCTTAATTCATGCAGATAAAATCCAATTAGGGCCCGTGATTAGCTGCGTCTTCAGATTTGCTGGCACGTGAAACCTTGACCTAAGAGCTCATTTCCTGCAGATGTTTCAGATCGATGTACAGACTCTGCGCTTTCTCCTAACTGCATTCATGAATTTGTCAGAACCAGGCCCCTGAATCCATGATTTAATTAAGTTCCGTTCCATCAGCCGGGGCTCACCGAGATCCTCATTTGCTTTCTTCCTCTCAAAGCCCATTGATAAGAGAAAAATAGGACAGAAAGCTCCACAGAGGCAGGAAGAAGGGCTCCCTTCCCTGGCCCACGGGTGCCTGGCCCTGCACACCGGGAATCGGGGCAGAGGCAGAACCTGAGCATCTTTGAGGGGGTCTTTGAGGGCTCCCCGGTCAGCTGTGCCTGAGCCAGGCATACCTCCAGTGATGGGGAACGCATTGGCTCACAGACAATTCAGTCCCTGTTTGGATGGCTTGAGCTGTCCATCTTTTTTAAGGGGCTGAAACTCGCCTCCCCACCCTGGGAGTCCAGGGCTTCCTAAGCACGCCTGAGCTGCGGCCGCTGTCAGCCCTTGGGCCGACCCTGAGCACACCGTCCAGCCACCGCCTCCTGCCCCCTGTCCACAGGACTGACCGCCCTGCAGCCCGGCACTCACACCCTGGTGGCCACGGAGGATGGGCTCCGCCCCGGTGATGCCTGGATGCCCGGCTGCTTCTTATCCACGTCTTTTTACAATTTTTATTGCAACTTTTACGGTGATGTATTTCAAAGGTTCCAAAGACTGACATTCCCCATCTTCAGGTGCCAGCGCCCCGTGCAGCGACTGCGGGAATTCCTCCAGCGTAGACTCGATTCTCTGCATTGCAGACCAGGCTCTCGGTTCGGGACCGATTGAAAGAGACGGTCACAGGGTCGCGCAGGGAGGGGTCAAAGATGCCCACTGATGCTGAGAACATGCCCTGCTCCGAGCAGCATCTCCGGAACTCCTCATTTCGTTGTAAAATGAGCCTGTGGGGGCAGGTCGTTTCCTCCCCGTTTCTAAGGTCTTACTGAGTGGCCGGGCACAGTGGCTCACGCCTGCAATCCCAGCACTGGGAGCATCACTTGAGCCCAGGAGTTCAAGATCTGCCTGGACAACATAGCGAGACCCCATCTCTACAAAAATGAAAAATTAGCCAGCTCTGGTGGTGTGCACCTGTGATTCCAGCGACTCAGGAGGCTGAGGCAGGAGGATGGCTTGAGCCCAGGGGGTCAAGGCTGCAGTGAGCTATGATCACGCACCACTGCTCTCCAGCCTGGGTGACAGAGTGAGACCCCATCTCAAAAAAAAAAAAAAAAAAAAAAACACTGGGTTGATTATTAGTCCAAACAGGTGAATTAAGTCACCTCTGAGTCCCATGTTGGCTGACACTTGGAATCCCCAGGTAGGTCCTCAGCAGGCCAAGGACGGTGGTCACCGGAGCGCCCCTGAGCTCTGCTCTGCAAGGCGGCCATCGACCACCTTCGGTGCCGTTGCTGGAATCCCTTCTCACGTCTCCCTGGAGCCAGCACTTTGATTGAGCGCTCTGGCAGCTTCCCTGGCCACTCCTGGTTCCAGATATTAGTTGCGTTTTCCAGGGCAGCGCAAGTTTCTCCCCTGAAATCCAAGACTTCCTCGGCCGCCGGAGGCCCCCACAGTTCCATGTCCCTGCCCGGACAGACGAGTCCTCGAATCTCCCAGAGCAGCCGGGCCCAGCATTGCCGGGCACCCCTGAACACAGCCCCCGGAACCCCACTGCTGCCACTCCGGCCGCGCTGCCCTGTCAGCCCGATTTCTTCCAGAAGCCTCTGTGAGCGCCTGACTTTCTCTAAAGCAGCAGGGGCGCAGGAGCCTAGATTCCTCTCCTAGAGAACAAAATCTGTTCAGATTCGTTTGCTCCACTTTGCTTTGCATGCGTCTCCTGACCGCGGATGCCAGGTGACCTCAGAGGCCCTGCCGGAGCCAAGGGCACATCAGAGGGCTGAGCCCACTGCAGACACCCCCTCGGCCTCCTAAGGCCTGAATGACCCTCCCGTGGGGTCAATCAGAAAACGGAAAAACGTATCAGCCAGGAGCAAGGTGAGGGGGCGAGAGGCGGCCAGGGCCAGTGCTCGGAGAAGGTGGGCTCTGGGAGGGGGAAGCAGGAGGCTGAGCCCCAGGCAGCCCCCTGCCCTGCATAGGGATTGTGGAGCTCAGTTCAGAGAGGGCAATTAGGACCCCAGCACGGCACAGCAGTGTAGGGGCCGGGCCGCAGTCAGAGCCCACATCTTCTAAGCCCCAAACGCTCACGGAACACGCTCCCCTACTTCTCATGTAAGTTACCGTCTGCACGTTGCAAACATCACAGAGGTGCACAGGTCGTCCGTGCACAGCTTTGCGTTTCCGCAAGGTGAGCCGCCCCCAGGACCAGGCCCAGGTTCCCGGCAGTTCCGGAAGCCACTCAGCCCCACACAGCCTGGACAGAAGGTCTTTGCCATCATTCGCTTCACCTCTTTTCCTGCCACAGTGGTCTGGGCTGGGCAGGACGGTCCTCAGGACTCTCTCCATTGCTGCGTCCAGCTTAAACGCACATTGAAGGAGACACGTTTCCAGCGATGGACCCAGTTCAGGCAGCCAGAGCCGCTGCCCTAAATAATAGTGTCCGCCGGGCCCGCAGCTGTCCAGGGCACAGCTGTCCAGGGTGGCAGATGGCAGACGTCCGCCTTGCAAAACGCTCCTCCTGCCGGTTCAGCCCCGACACAGTCAGAGAAAGGAATGGTCAGAGACGCTCCAGCCACAGGGTGAAGGGGCCATCTTCGTCCTTGCCGGGAGCCACACTCTTGCCAGGCTGCGCTCTCTGGGAGGCCAACTGTGACGCCATTTCCGGGTGACTGGAGGAGGCAGGATCTCTCCTGGGTTTGTCCGGGACCCTGGCTTTCTCCTTGCTGTTTGTGTCTTTTGTTATTACTAAAATGGAAAAGGACTCACGCTCCTTCCTCCCAGAAAGCCCCCCCGCCTCCAAGGGCAGGGCAGCCTTCGTTACCTTGACAGCTGCCTTCCCGCGGCTTCCTTGTGTAATTCCCAGCCCGCGATGCCGGCGTTGCTGGGACCCCCGCTTCCCGGGCGAGGGGCTGGGCACAGGGCAGGGCGGCACTTGCCTGAGGTCACACAGCTCAGAGCCCTCCTAACCCCACCCGGGAGGCCCCTTTAATACCCGATTTGGATCTGCAAAGAGGAATGGCTGTGGGCCCGAGAAACGCCTTTCTCTTTTAACACGATACCATCTGAAACCGGCTTAGGCGAGGACGGGAGGCTGTTACAGCAGACGAATTTTAAGCCTCCAGCCAATGAGCGCTCGGATGAAGATTTTCCTCCTGAAATGGAGCTCCTGTGGGCTGCCGATTAATCTGTATCAGCACGAGACGGGATTGCAGCTGGTCTTTCCTTGATTGTTCGTTCTTACAATAATGACCCAGCGTTGGCACTGGGGTGAGGGGGCGCGGGAAGGAGGGGGCAGGCAGGTGATCGGGGCGTTGGAGCCAGACCAGCCGGGAGCTGCTGGGTGCGTGGGGTGTGGCGGGGGCCAGGTCGGCCTGGCACCCGTCCCATTTCCTCTCCGAACCTCAGCTTCTTCAGCTAAGAAAGGGCAGCCCGGACCGGCCGCCCTCCTGTTCACTCCGCTGGGAATCAACCTGCCGAACCTGCCTTCTGATCCCACGGGGAGCCTGCCCCGCAGCCTGGAGGCTCCAGGAACACCCAGAGACCCCTGGAATCACTCAGCCTGGCTGCATGGCTCAAGGAGGGGCCCCTTTGGCTGAGACGTCAGCCGTGTGCTCAGACAGCAGGAATGCTGGGACTGGCGGGGGCTGTGAGTGAGGTTCGGGGCTCTGGCCCCAACAAAACCACATTCTCACAAGTTCTACAGCCCCAGGCTTTCCAGAGCATCTCCACAAACAAATAAAGCATGAAAAACTGGATTTAATCAGCAAATAAATACAGGAATAGCGCCGTCAGCCGGGCCTCCAGCATCAGAGCAGTGAACCCGCACTGCTAGTGGGCCTGGACAGCTCTTGGATTTTTCTAATTATTCTTTCTTTATTAAGGTATAATTCATGTACCACAAAATTTACCACTTAAAAGCATACAGTTCCGTGGTTTCTAGTATATTCACAAGGGCGTGCGACCATCATCACTGTCAAAATCCAGGACGTCTTTCTGACCCCAAAAAGGAACCCCATACCGTGAGCGGGCGGTCACCGTTCCTCACCCCGCAGCCCTCAGCGACCAGCGTCCCACCCCCCGTCTGTCTGGATTTGCCTGTTCCGGGCGTTTCATATTAAGAGGGTCGTACGACGTGTGGCCTCCTCTGTCTGGCCTCCTTCGCGGAGCACAGGGTCCTCGGGTTCAGTGAGGGCTTCATTCCTCTTCTTGCTTCATTTCGTGTCATCGTGTGGATGGACCACGTTCACCCGGCCTGTCCACTCCTCTCTTCATGGACATTTGGGTGGATTCTCTCTTTTTCGGCTGTGGTGAGCGGTGCTGCTGTGAGCATTCGTGTCTGAGTTTTTGTGCGGAGATGTTTTTTCTTCCCTGAGGGGTTTACGTGGGAGGGGAGTTCCTGGGTCACATGGAGACGCTGTGTTCAATCAATCGGGGGCTGCAGACCGTTTCCGCCGCGGCTGCGCCGTGTGCATCCCCCGCCAGCAGCACACAGAGGTGGCTGTTCCCCATCCCAGCCGGCAGCTGCTGTTCTCTGCTCTTTCGATGGAAGCCGTCCCAGCAGACAGGAGGTGGTGCCTCACGATGGCGCCCGTCTCTTCTCATGCTTGTCGGCCATCGGTATCGTCTTTGGAGAATCCTCTGTTCAAGCCCTCCGCCCATTTATTCGCTGGTGTTTTGTCTTGTTGTGATTGAGTGATGAGAGTCCCTCAAACACTCTAAGTGCTAGATCCTCAGATGTGTGGTTTGCAAACATTTCCTGCCATTCTGTGGATTGTATCTTCACTTTTTTTGACAATACGAATGCATTGTTTTAAACGACTAAACGTTGGCCCTAGGGTTTCCATAGACCAGCCCCCGATTTTCGAGGGTTCAGGCCGGGCTCTGCCTCTGGGGAGCTGTGTGGCCTCAGGAAGTCAGCTCTGTGGGTTGGCTTTTCTGTACCGTGGGGTGGAGGTGTTTGCTGGGATTGATGGGGGAGCTGTGGGTGAGTCCTGCCCGTGAGAAGCACCAGTAACCCGCAGCCCGTCCCTCCCCAGCCAACAACATCTGCTTCTACGGCGAGTGCTCCTACTACTGCTCCACGGAGCACGCCCTGTGCGGGAAGCCAGACCAGATCGAGGGCTCGCTGGCGGCCTTCCTGCCCGACCTGTCCCTGGCCAAGAGGAAGACCTGGCGGAACCCTTGGCGGCGCTCCTACCACAAACGCAAGAAGGCTGAGTGAGTGCGGGGCCAGGGGACCGGCGTCCGGCCACCCTACGGCAGAGGGAGCTGGGCCTGGGCGGGCGTGGGACGGTCGGCGCCCACGGGGTGGCGGAGATGGGTGCAGAGCCTGCTGTGCGGTGCTGGCCTGTGTGAAACGACTGCTTCCTGATGAGACGGTGGCAAAGGGTGTCCTTGCTCCAGTAATTCCATGTGCTTCCCTCACCCGGGCAGGCCTGCCCACCAGGGCCCTCGAATCGGGGCCCCTCAGCGTTTGAGCTCTGCTCTCACCCCGTCCCTCTCCTCACTCCTGCGGGAGAAACGGCCCCTGTTCTTTCCGTCCCACGTTGTCCTCGTGAGTGTGGATCCCGGGTCCTGTTTCCCCACAGAGACTCTGCAAAAAACACAGGACCCAGAGCTGAAGGCAGCTCCAGGTGGGGTCACCCCGGGGCGGGGCAGAGTGACTCCGTCCCCTCCCACACCCATGCTCCCACTGATGCAGCCTCAGCGCGGCCGGGGCGGG
This sequence comes from Pongo abelii, assembly GCF_028885655.2. Lineage (NCBI taxonomy): Eukaryota > Metazoa > Chordata > Mammalia > Primates > Hominidae > Pongo > Pongo abelii. The sequence continues at coordinate 252,284 of NC_071991.2, forward strand.
TCCATCTGCAGACGCCAAGGTCCCTGCCGCAGTGTTTCTCCTCTGCTCCCCACGGCACGCGCCGGGCTATCCAGAATCCGGCCTGGGCCCCCCTTCTCACGCTGGCTCCCCGCAGGTGGGAGGTGGACCCTGACTACTGCGAGGAGGTGAAGCAGACACCGCCCTACGACAGCAGCCACCGCATCCTGGACGTCATGGACATGACAATCTTCGACTTCCTCATGGGTACGTCCTGCAGGGGCATGGGGTGCCCGTGTCACCCGCCTTGCGTGGAGCGGATGCACGCAGGGCTCTGCAGGGCACGGTCCGTGGCGCGGCCCAGCTGCGGTCCCGTGGGCTGTGGAGGGGCCGGATTGCTTAGAGGTCATGCTGGCAGGAGGAGACGCCGCTCTGCAGAGCACAGAGGCCTCTGGGCTACCCGGCCCAGCTCCCCACGAGCTGTGACACTTTCTGTTTCTCTCCGCAGGAAACATGGACCGTCACCACTACGAGACTTTTGAGAAGTTTGGGAATGAAACGTTCATCATCCACTTAGACAATGGAAGAGGGTGAGCCTGTCCTCGCCCCTGCACACCCAGGGAAGGGCCGGCCACCTCCCAGCTACTGCAGCCCACCTGAGACCCTGGGGACGGGGGTAGCAGATCCTCCAGTGGAGGGATGGGAATGTCACAAAGGCCCATCTCAGAGCCAGATGCAGGCGGCGGCCCCAGGCCCCAACCAGGAGGGAGGGCCACCCCGGGAGCGGGACCTCCGAGGCACGGGAACGCTGCAGACCAAGTCCTAGCAGAGCTGGTGTTACCAGGGAAATGGAGGCTGGGAGAGGCTGCTGGTAGGCAGAGCAGGACCGTGCAGAATAGATGGGCCTCTGCCCCACGCGGGACCTGGAGCCAGCCTGCCGGGGATAGACGGCCTCTGCAGCTGCTGCTGGCCTGCCATGGGTGGTCTTGGGCGGCGCTGTGAGACCCTGGTGACCAGGGAGGGTGACCCCTAATAAGCAAAGCACGGAGGCGAGTAACTCGGGCAGGAGGACGTCCATTCCATTCCCAGGCTCGGAGACCTCAGAGAGATGGACTTTGGGCACCTCAATAGCTTGTGTGTGTGGCTGTAAAGATGGCTCCACAGCTAAATGGTGGGCTGACGCTCCCTGGAGCCGTCTCAACTCGGCTGACCAGGACCCTTCCCCAGGCCAGAGGCCAAGACCCCACATACAGGGCTGGGGACAGGCGGGGGTGGACCCACTGCCTGGGATGCTGGAGATGGGCTGGGTGGACCCACTGCCTGGGGTGCTGGAGATGGGCTGGGTGGACCCACTGCCTGGGGTGCTGGAGATGGGCTGGGTGGACCCACTGCCTGGGGTGCTGGAGATGGGCTGGGTGGACCCACTGCCTGGGGTGCTGGAGATGGGCTGGGTGGACCCACTGCCTGGGGTGCTGGAGATGGGCTGGGTGGACCCACTGCCTGGGGTGCTGGAGATGGGCTGGGTGGACCCACTGCCTGGGGTGCTGGAGATGGGCTGGGTGGACCCACTGCCTGGGGTGCTGGAGATGGGCTGGGTGGACCCACTGCCTGGGGTGCTGGAGATGGGCTGGGTGGACCCACTGCCTGGGGTGCTGGAGATGGGCTGGGTGGACCCACTGCCTGGGGTGCTGGAGATGGGCTGGGTGGACCCACTGCCTGGGGTGCTGGAGATGGGCTGGGTGGACCCACTGCCTGGGGTGCTGGAGATGGGCTGGGTGGACCCACTGCCTGAGGTGCTGGAGATGGGCGGGGTGGACCCACTGCCTGAGGTGCTGGAGATGGGCTGGGTGGACCCACTGCCTGGGGTGCTGGAGATGGGCAGGGTGGACCCACTGCCTGAGGTGTTGGGGACAGGCAGGTGGACCCATGGCCCAGTTCCCAGCCCAGCAGCCTGTTAGGAACCTTGTACAGGGGCCCTTGACAATTCTGCTTTTCTTCTGGAAGGTTTGGGAAGTATTCGCATGACGAGCTCTCTATCCTGGTGCCGCTACAGCAGTGCTGCAGGTACAGCCCCTGCCGGAGCCGGCTCCAGCTCCACCCTCCTCCCTACTACGCAGGAGACAGAGGAGGCCGCAGCCTTCCCCACCCCACCCCGGCCATCATATGAGAGAGGAAAGGCCTCAAATTCGACCCACACCCTCACTCTGCAGCCTGGCGGCGCAGACCTCACCTGTCCACCGCCCCAGGCCCATCCAGCTCGAGGCCTCTCGTGCCTCCACTCTGTGTCCGTCCCGCCACCCCAGTGCAGAGAGAACTCGAGGCCAGGGCAGACACCAGCTGAGACACAGAGACCCTGCTCCCCCGCGCAGCTGCCGGTCTCTGCCACTGCCACTGCCACCTTCTGTGGGGTTCAGACCCCCTTTCCCCCCTTTCCTGGCTGGGGACGCAGACTTGCAGGGCAAACGCTTTGTACTTCTCTAAGGAGGCACGGCAGCGCCCGTGTTGTGCGGATGTGCTGAGTCGGGGTCAGTCTCCTGGGTGAGCAGGCCGCCCTCCTCACCTCCCCATCCTCCTGCCGGGCCCCTCTGGGAAATACACCGGCCACCGCATCCTGCAAGGGCACCCTCACCCCTTATGCAGATGACAGGCGGCAGACCATGCCGGAGCAGATCACACAGCCCAGCGGGTGACGAGGCGTCGGATCGCAGGCCCCTCTCTCTCCGTCTCTCTCGTCTCTGCCATCTCTGTCTGTGTCTGTCTCTCTCTGTCTCTGTCTATCTCTCTGTCTCGGTCTGCCTGTCTCTCTTTATCTGTCTCTTTCTGTCTGTCTGTCTCTGTCTCTCTCCCTTTCTCCCTCTGTCTCTTTCTCTCTGTGTCTCTCTTTCTCTGTGTATGTCTCTGTCTTTTTCTGTCTCTCTGTCTCTGTCCCCCTCTTTCTCTCTCTGTCTCTCCCCCCACTCTCTCTATCTCCCTCTCACTTTCTCTGGCTTTCCCGTGGGCAGGCATCTCCCCTGTCCCGTGCCAGGCCTGACACCCCTCTCCTCCCCAGGATCCGGAAGTCCACCTACCTGCGTCTGCAGCTCCTGGCCAAGGAGGACTACAAGCTGAGCCTGCTGATGGCCGAGTCTCTGCGGGGGGACCGGGTGGCGCCCGTGCTGTACCAGCCGCACCTGGAGGCCCTGGACCGGCGGCTCCGCGTCGTGCTAAAGGCCGTCCGGGACTGCGTGGAGAGGGACGGGCTCCACAGCGTGGTGGAGGACGACCTGGACACTGAGCACAGAGCTGCCTCGGCAAGGTAGTGTCCGCCGGCCGCTGCGCTGCCCGGGACGAGCCAGAGGGACCGGACCTCCCAGCAAGCGCACGTGCCCGTCGTGAATTCAGTGAATTCAGAGGCAGGACGGGATCATCCGGAGTCGGGAGCTGCTGCCACAGGAGGCGAGGCTCCCCAGGTCTAATAGGACACATTTTGTCAGTGTTTGACCAGAAAAGGTTGGGAGGGAAGCACCGTCTGTGCTCACAGAGAGAGGCGGCCAGCGCCGGAGGCATTCCGTCCTTTCTGTAGGGAAAGGAGCCTTTATTTACTATTTTGTATTTATATATGATGAATAAGTATATAAACAGAGACGTGTACACAGACGCCGATCACCTACCAAACCAAACACAAGGACCGCCCTCCCGGTTCTGGGGGCCCCTCAAGGCCAAGCTCACCCCTCAAGTGCTCTCACACTCGGGACCTACTTCAAGTAAAAACTCTTTCTCCTTCCTGGGGCCTCGGCTCCTGGAGGGCTGGAGAGTCTCGTCTGAGGATGGGTGGAGGCTCTCGCTGGACGTCTGGCCTGTGCGCTGGTGGATGGATGCCGACATGGTTTCGGAGAACCCGATGACCAGGCGTCCTGCGACTCCGCCCGCTGGCCCACAGTGCCCACCTCGGACTTGGCTGTGGACGGTTGGTGCAAGTACGTCCTGCAGGGCTGGCTGTGTGCAGCTGTGGGCTGACCTTTGCAGAGTTTTGTGGAATAGTTTGCAATGTGATAAAAGTGCAATAAAGGTACAGCAGATATGTGTCGGCCTCACAGGGCGGGTCCCTCACACCCTGGTGCGTGGCTGCCTGTCCACCCCCTCTCCAAAAAAAAGCCAGTCCTGGAACCAGGCGTGGCTGAGAGTCGGCATTCAAGGTGGCCTGGACCCGAGGCCTGCTGGGGCCAGAGTGGGCTGCCTGCCAAGCCCTGGTGCAAACAGGCCAGGTGAGGCCCCACCTCCAAGGCAGGGTGGTCCATCCTGGGCTGCTCTCAGAGGATGGGGCCACAACCCAAGGCTGCGGTGGCCCCGAGGGTGGCACCTGTCTGTAGCCCTGGCATGGGCGGCTCCCGCTGTTCCAGCAGCACTGGGCGGCCATGCGTGGGGCAGCTGCCCCGGGGCTGCGGTGAGTGAGGGGCAATGTGAAGGGTGCCAGCCCCTTCCCACTGCCGGCCTCGGGCCTGAAACCTGCTCCTAGGAGCCCCCGGGGAGACTCTGGGCTCCTTCCAACAAGCCCCGGGAAGGCCCAGCCCGGGATGGAGCAAGGAGAGCCCTTGGGCCAAGGTCTCGGCGCAGAGTGAACGCTGAGAGTCCTGGAGCTGAGAGTGTGGGAGTCACAGCTCCTGGGGGCAGGCCCACTGCTCCCGAGCCGCTTCCTCACTGTCACTCCCCAGCCGTCTCCTCGCAGCCGCTCCGCACCCCGTGGCGACTGTTCTCTGTGCTGCTCGCCCGCCAAGCTGTCAAGGTCAATCATTACTCATCTCTAAAGCAAAACTGCAAGGTTGGTTTTATTTTTCTGGGTTTACAGATGGGGAAACTGAGGCTCAGAGAGGGAAAGTCCCTCAATCCCTAAGTCAATTTAGGTTCCTGGAACAGTCCACCCAGTGCTTGAAACCCCATGAGCTGGGAAGAGGTACAGAGGCCCCACCTGGAACCCCGGTTGCCCCAGGGCTCAGCTGAGGGTAGGGCAGGCTCCCCCGATGGCCAGACTCGCGGTGGACTGCAGACCACGAGGACTCCTCAAAGGAAACAAGCGGGCGAGGTGTGGAAGCCCCACCTTGGGCTCTCCAGCCTCCCTGCCTCAGTGCAGGGCCTGGCCCTCCCCTGGGCTCTGCCTCCCTTCCACAGTCGTCCCACACGTCGCCTGGCTCCGGCTTCACAGCTCCACTCTCCACACACTCAGCTCTGTCCTCTCGCCATTTTCTCCCAGCCGAGGAACTCAGCCGGCCCTCGCCTCTTCTTCTCCCTGCCCTGAGGACCCCCAGAAGCTGAGAGGAGTGAGGTGGGGGCTGCAGAGATGGGGCTGGGCTCCTGGGTCAGCATCTCCCCTGCTGGCACCGTGTGAGGGTCAGAGGCAGGAGCCAGCATCCTGGCTGCCACCTGCCAGGGTCACACGGCCCAGGAGCCCTAAGAAATCAGCTGTGGGGCTGGTCACTGTGGCCCCCTCTTCTAAGAGCCTCTGCATTCACTCATCTGTCCATTCCGCAAAGGCCCTGACACCCATTTGAGCTGTCCCAGGCTGGCTGCAGCAGGGCCTGAGAGACTCAGCTCTGTCCTCATCACTGCCATCCTACAGAGCAGCGGGAGACACACAGTAAACACACAGACAGGTCACACACAGCTCCCTGCACATGGCAAGGAAGTCAGTGAGGGCAGAGGATGAGCCAGGCAGACATTGAGTGTGGGGCAGCCAGGGAGGTGCTGTGGCCCCACCATCCACTGGCTGGAGCCAGCCCCACCATGTCTCTGTTTGGGACTGAACCAAAAGACGTGATTAAGTGGCATGAGGGTTCGGGTGGTCCCGGTCCAATCTGACGAGAGCCCTTATGAGGAGAGGAGACCAGGACACACACAGAGGGACGGCCCCGTGAGGACACAGAGAGGATGACGTCCACGAGCCACAGAGAGACCTGGAGGAACCAGCCCTGCCGCGCAGTGACTTCGGATTCCAGCCTCCGGGACCGTCTGTGGTTGAAGCCACCCCGTCCGTCCGTGGTGCTGTCACGGCGTCCTGAGCAGACTCACGCAGGCAGCCTCCAGGAGGGGCTTCAAGGGGCCTGAAGGACGGGAGGCAGTGATTCCAGGAGCAGGGCCAGGGGCGCAGATGGAGAAACGCAGCGGCCGTGCCCACCCTGCCACATGGGGCTGGCCCAGCAGTGCCAATGTTGGGACCCACGGCCATGATAGAATTAAGTTAGTGTTTAGACAGACGTGCCGCGGAGTCTGGACTGATAGAGGGGAGTGCTCCGTGCAGAAGCAGCTGTCGCTGTCATCTGGCCACAGCTGGATACCAACCACAGAGGAGGGAAAGTGTGCAGATTCCAGGGCCCGGGAGAGACCAGCAGGACCTGCTGTGGGGCTGGAGGTGGGGAGAAGAGAAGGAGAAAGTGTGACCTCCAGGATCTGACTTCAGCCAGGGCATGGGGCGCCCTTCACTGTGGGGTGTTGGAGGAAGACCCAGAGGGGCAGGGAGGAGGCGTGTGGTGTCCCCGCAGGCACCAGATGACAGCGGGGCTGGGTATAAAACGTGGTGCTGCCAGCACGGAGCTGGAACGTGGAACCACAGCAAGGGGAGGAGGGTGTGCACGAGGCCCAGGACAGCTCACGCACGGCTGGAGTCTGGGTAAGGGGAGGGGCAGCAAGGGTGGGGCTGATGGTCCAGACAGAGTGGATGGCCCTTGATGTCTGCTATGGAAGGACACACAAGAACCATCACCCTTGATGTCCGCTATGGAAGGACACACAAGAACCATCACCCTTGATGTCCGCTGTGGAAGGACACACAAGAACCATCACGCGTGTGAGAGCCTTTGGCGTGAGAGACACGAAGCCACAGGGAAACACGTGGTGTGGAGACTGTGCTGAGAGCAGAGATGCGGAGACAGGATGGCATGAGGTCCAGGGAACAGGAGGGGCTCTCGTGCACCAGTGTGGGCAGAGAAATCAAACAGGATGAAGCCTCGATAGAAGGAACAGAAGACGAGACTGAGGAAGCTCCCAGAGAGCAGCAAGGGAGACCAGTGGCTGGAAAATGAGAAAACGAAGCCACTGAGGCCCCGGCAGCAGGCCCAGTGCCGACCAGCAGGGGACACACGACAGAGAAGAGACAATGGCTGCAGGCCCAGTGCCGACCAGCAGGGGGCACACGACAGAGAAGAGGCAATGGCTGCAGGCCCAGTGCTGACCAGCAGGGGGCACACGACAGAGAAGAGGCAATGGCTGCAGCCCCAGTGCTGACCAGCAGGGGGCACACGACAGAGAAGAGGCAATGGCTGCAGCCCCAGTGCTGACCAGCAGGGGGCACACGACAGAGAAGAGGCAATGGCTGCAGGCCCAGTGCTGACCAGCAGGGGGCACACGACAGAGAAGAGGCAATGGCTGCAGGCCCAGTGCTGACCAGCAGGGGGCACACGACAGAGAAGAGGCAATGGCTGCAGCCCCAGTGCTGACCAGCAGGGGGCACACGACAGAGAAGAGGCAATGGCTGCAGCCCCAGTGCTGACCAGCAGGGGGCACACGATAAAGAAGAGGCAATGGCTGCAGGCCCAGTGCTGACCAGCAGGGGGCACACGATAGAGAAGAGGAAGCCACAGCAGCCCCAGTGCCGACCAGCAGGGGGCACACGCAGAGAAGAGGCAATGGCTGCAGGCCCAGTGCTGACCAGCAGGGGGCACACGATAGAGAAGAGGAAGCCACAGCAGCCCCAGTGCTGACCAGCAGGGGGCACACGCAGAGAAGAGGCAATGGCTGCAGCCCCAGTGCCGACCAGCAGGGGGCACACGCAGAGAAGAGGAAGTGGCTGCAGCCCCAGTGCCGACCAGCAGGGGGCACAAGCAGAGAAGAGGAAGTGGCTGCAGCCCCAGGGCTGACCAGCAGGGGGCACACGATAGAGAAGAGGAAGCCACAGCAGCCCCAGTGCCGACCAGCAGGGGGCACACGCAGAGAAGAGGAAGTGGCTGCAGGCCCAGTGCTGACCAGCAGGGGACACACGATAGAGAAGAGGAAGCCGCAGCAGCCCCAGTGCCGACCAGCAGGGGGCACACGTAGAGAAGAGGAAGTGGCTGCAGCCCCAGTGCCGACCAGCAGGGGGCACACGTAGAGAAGAGGAAGTGGCTGCAGCCCCAGTGCCGACCAGCAGGGGGCACACGTAGAGAAGAGGAAGTGGCTGCAGCCCCAGTGCCGACCAGCAGGGGGCACACGCAGAGAAGAGGAAGTGGCTGCAGCCCCAGTGCCGACCAGCAGGGGGCACACACAGAGAAGAGGAAGTGAGGAAATGGAAGAAGAGGGTTGACCTGAGCTGAAGGACATGAACTTCCAGGTGAAATAGTCCCAGGGCCAGGCATGGCGGCGCACGCCTGTAATCCCAGCACTTTGGGAGGCTGAGGCAGGAGGATTCCTTGAGCCCAGGAGTTCGAGACCAGCCTGGGCAACACAGTGAGACCCACCTCCTCCATCTCTACAAAAAGTACAAAAATTAGCCAGACACAGTGGCTCACACCTGTAGTCCCAGCTGCCCCAGAGGCTAAAGCAGGAGGATCACTGGAGCACAGGAGGTCGAGGCTGCTGTGAGCTACGATTGCACCACTGCACTCCAGTCTGGGCGACAGGGTGTGACTGTGTCTCAAAAAAAGAAAAAACTAATAGTTAAATAAATAGTCCCGGTTTCCAACAGAATAAAAGGAAGGTCAGCAGAAAGGCCAGGACGGCCTGAAGAAACTTCAGGGCTGGGGCTGCGGGGTGGAGCCGTCCCTTCCAGACGCCGGGCGAACGGACCTCCCTGCAGAAGCACAAGGGTGAGGGGATGAAGTCACATTCCACACACAGGATCTAGACACGGCTCGTGGCCCACGCACCCGAAACCAGGATGTTCATTGGGGAGAAGGAGGAACGGGGTATAGTAGGGCAGCGGAGGCCCTGGCGTGCTGACGAGAGGACCCCTGAGGGGGACATGCAGACAGGAGCAAGAGGACCCTGCAGAGAGGGGTGGGCGCCCGCCCAGAAGAACAGGCCAGGGGAAGAGGTGAGGCTCCTGGCACGGCCAGGACGCCGTGGCTCAGCCTTGAGTGCGGCCACAGACGCATCATAACAGGAGCACCCAGCGTCATTTTTCCATCAAGAAGGCGGCGATATCACCGTATTGGGGAAGGGAGTGTTTGAGTGGGGAGATGTTGAGCTGTGACGTAAGCCTGCTATTTGGAAACACGGAGGTAAATACAAAAACCAAACACACTGAGCAAAACAAAGAAGGTGATTTTCTCTGGGTCTTTGCCAGGGGCAGGAGGGGCAGGAGGGGCAGGGCCTGCTGGGTTTCATGATTGCGGTGCCATTTCAGACTTTTTAAGCACTATGTATGGGTGTGGTGCTATCTCAGACTTTTTAAGCAGTATTTACTGGTTTGATACAAAGTCAGAATGCAGTTTGACACCCACTAGCCGGGCCAGAGCTGACGGTCTCCTGGGGAGGGGTCAGCCCAGCCCCACGACAGCCCTGGTGCACACCCATAGTGAGACCTGAGTTCTTCTTTTACCCACTTTGCTCCTCACAGTTACTCGGGGCTAGAAATTGTGGCCCCGTGTGCCCATGTCACAGCTGTGTAAACCAGGGCTCAGATGGTGGGACGACTTTCAGGAGCTCAATACGGATAATGCCTGCGTGTGGACCCCGCCCTGACAGCCGCCCTCTTCCCACCTACCCGTTAACACCCATGCCACACGCAGAGCCACCCACCCGCAGAAACACGTGGTGCAGAGAGAGGGTGGGGGGATGAGACCGAGGGCTGAGGAACAAAATGAAGAAAAAGGGCTTTCAATTAAGTTCTTTCCCTTGGTGCGGGCTGCTTCCCACGGAGCACTAAGCTGCCACTTTGTCTGCAAGTAGGACAGCGTCTTGCCAGAGGGGTCAACAAGAAGCGTGGGGGTTGAAATTCAAACATGATTTTTTACAAACCAGGGGAAAACCTGGGATTTCACTTCACAGAACTGAGAGTCAGGAAGGAAGTGGCTCACAAGGGGGCTCCTGCCTGGCGCTGGGACCCCCGCCCCTGAGCCGTCGGGGCCGTGCACCTGGCAGAGACACGGGGCTGAAGGTGGGCACCACTTTTCTCTGAATTAAAGTAAATGAATGAAGAAATAAATAAATATATGAATGGGGACTCGTGTGTGGCCTGGCCCTCCAGGGCCACGGGACAAGATCTGAAGAACAGGCTGCTGGGGAATGCGGGTGGTGGTCACAGCCCAGCCCGGATGCAGAAGCCCGCTCTGGACACAGAGGACACGGCCCACCCCAGCCCACAGCCCACTGCCTAGTCCAGCTGCAGAAGCCTGCTCTGAACACAGAGGACACAGCCCACCCCAGCTCACAGCCCACAGCCCATCCCGGCTGCAGAAGCCCACTCTGGACACAGAGGACATGGCCCACCCCAGCCCACAGCCCACAGCCCAGCCCGGCTGCGGAAGCCCGCTCTGGACACAGAGGACACGGCCCACCCCAGCCCACAGCCCACAGCCCAGCCCGGCTGCAGAAGCCCACTCTGGACACAGAGGACACGGCCCACCCCAGCCTACACAGTCTAGTCCGGCTGCAGAAGCCTGCTCTGGACACAGAGGACTCTGCCTGGCCCGAGGCCACATCACGGAAGGGCAGGGTTCCCAGCCCTCCCAGGGAGCTCCCTGGAGGCACCTGTGCCGTCCTCACCTGGGAGTGAGCTCCATATGCAGATTCCCGGGCCAGCTCCCCAAGCCCAAGTACAGAGGTTGGGGGCAGAGGCCTTCAGCTACCCAGGGTCCTGGACACAGGGGCTCCCAGGTTGTCCTTTTGGGACTCACGGCTCAGCCGTTGCCCACCTCCTGGGGGGACCTCCCCAGAGTACCCTGACTGCACAGACACCCTCAGCACACCTGGCCTGCAGCCAGCCCATTCCACAGAACCTCCAAGCCACTGTCCCCAGGAAGGCCTTCACCAGGGCAGACGACAAGAGAAGGCTCCAAAAGCCTCTGCCTGCCCAGGTGGGCCTGAGAGGGGCGAGGAAGATGGATGGGCCCAGACCAAGCGGTTGTCTAAGGAGCAGAGTTCCAGCTCCCAGTTGTGGGGGATGCAGACATCTTCCTGTGCACAGAGGGCTCTGCTGACCCTTTCAGCGACGGGGGAAGGTCGCCTGCATTTGGAAGAAGGGGCTTGTAGCCGGCCGCCTGCTGGGAGGGCGTCCTCCAGAAGGGGAGGCATTTGCTCCTGCCCTCACAGCTTGTCCTGAAGGAGACCCTGGGAAAAGTGGGAGAGGAATTAGGAGAGCCCCAGGGCTGCTGCAGTGTGGGGTCTGGGCGTGGTGGTGCCCGCTGGGTCCGTACCAGCCATACCCCTAGCCTAGGTTGCCCAGGTCGGCCACCCAGCTAGGCTACCGTCGGGGGCTCCGGCCAGCCGGCCCCTTCCCAGAGCGCCTGCCCCGCCCGTCTCCGTGGGTGCCAGGGCTCGGCCGTCCTGTGAGCTGGAGGGACCCGCAGGTCCGCAGGTGAGTTCAGGCTCCCGGGACACCTGCTCATGTCTGGTCCGCATGCTCCATCTGGAGGACAGCCGGGGAAAGGCAAGAACCAGCGTCTGCGTGAGGGGCGGCCCCAGCTGAGAAGCAGGTGCCTTGTCCTCAGCGCCCAGGGTCAGCGTGGCCCCGCCGCCTCCCTCAGCCCGGCCCAGAGCCCAGGCCGTGTGGAGCCTGTGCGTCTCTCCCTCCTGCCCCTCCAGGAGGACCCAGCTCAGTCCTGGCAACTCCATAACTTCCTGCCAGGTAGCCAGGTTCTTCTCCAGTACGTCCATTCTGAATGAACGTTGCGCAAATTCAGTACCCTGCACACCAACACACCTACGACACCCTCCCTTAAACGTGGAACTGGAAGCCTGGGATTGCCCTGGAGGGCAGCAGGAGCTGTGGCAGCCCCCCACCCACCGGCCTTCCGGAGCCTCCGAAGACCCCCTGCATGCATGGTGCCTTGGGGCCTTTGCATGGCGGCCCCCTGGAGCTCTGCGCCTGCCCAACCCCTTCACTTGGTTAATTCCTATCCTGACGCGGCTCAGACGTTTCATCCGGGAGGATGGTTTCAGGTGCACACCACCCCACCCAGCCAATTTTTCCATTTTTTATAGAGATGGGGTCTTTCTATGCTGCATAGAAAGTTGGTCATCTCAAACGTCTCTTTCATAGCTCAGTCCGTTTTGTTTTTAAGCGTGCTGTGAGTCTTAACGAGCATATCAAGTGCCACTCCCCATTCAGAGTAAACCATCATCTCATTTAGAAGAGACAGCGTGCATTAGATACAAAAACTCAAAGATGTTTACATGTGAATGTGGCAGAGACACAAATTAACTGCGAATCGCAGCTGTCATCCAGGGCAGATTTCCTGAAGAGACGCTCCCTGTCTAAATGGCAAGAAACATTTATTATAACTCATGGCTGTGGTGCCTTCCAGATTTTCGGGAAGTAAAAGGCCGTGACTGGTGTCCCCCGAGGCACAGACATCCTTATTTCTGAGGAAAAGCTGGACACCAGCCAGGGAGGCTGAGAATCCTGACCTGAAGAACAAATCCAACTTTCCCTCAGCCACACCTCAAAGAATATGAACATAAACAGAGCCTCACTCCCTACATCCCAGGCTGAAGGCTGCAGCTCAAACCTGCACAGTCCTGAGGCCCTGCGTGTTCTGCCTGCCCCTGTGTTTATGTATTGGCCACGTGCGGAAATCCTGCGATGAATGAGGGATACATTCGTGTGTCTGTAAACTCAACGCATGTTTACTGAGCACCTACTATGTTACAAATGTCCTTGATGCTGGGGACGGAATGGGGAGCAAGACAGGGTCTGTCCTAGGAGGATGCCATCCTGGGACACGCCAGCAGGTCAGGGCAAGTGCACGAAGGCCGTAGGCTTCAGACTTTATCGGCGACAACCGGGACCGCTGGAGGACATTCGGCAAGTCTCTGGATGCACAAAACGGAGGTTCTTCTCCTACCTCCTTTACACTCTCCTGGCTGCTGGAGGATGGCTCAGCGGGCGCTGAATCCCCGCAGTCAGAGCAGGTCACTGACCTCTGTGCCGCGGCCTCAATTCATGAGACTGCTGAGGCCAAGACACGACTCAAAGCTCTGCCCTTGACGCTGGACTCAGTCGCTCCCTCCCGAGGCTTAGGCTGCAGGGGATTTCTCCATTCTCCACTCCCCTTCCCTGGCCCCTGTTTGCTTCGCTGGTGGGAAAGGCAGGGAGGGGGCCGGGGTGCTGAGTAGAACCTTGAAGCTGCCTCCACCATCTGGTCAGCAGTGCATGAAGACCCTCCTCTCATCAGGGGTCACCTCCTCCTCGGTCTGGTCCCGGAGGGGTTTGGGGACCCTCCTCTCATCGGGGGTCATCTCCTCCTCGGTCTGGTCCCGGAGGGGTTTGGGGACCCTCCTCTCATCTGGGGTCATCTCCTCCTCGGTCTGGTCCCGGAGGGGTTTGGGGACCCTCCTCTCATCGGGGGTCATCTCCTCCTCGGTCTGGTCCCGGAGGGGTTTGGGGACCCTCCTCTCATCGGGGGTCATCTCCTCCTCGGTCTGGTCCCGGAGGGGTTTGGGGACCCTCCTCTCATCGGGGGTCATCTCCTCCTCGGTCTGGTCCCGGAGGGGTTTGGGGACCCTCCTCTCATCGGGGGTCATCTCCTCCTCGGTCTGGTCCCGGAGGGGTTTGGGGACCCTCCTCTCATCGGGGGTCATCTCCTCCTCGGTCTGGTCCCGGAGGGGTTTGGGGACCCTCCTCTCATCGGGGGTCATCTCCTCCTCGGTCTGGTCCCGGAGGGGTTTGGGGACCCTCCTCTCATCTGGGGTCATCTCCTCCTCGGTCTGGTCCCGGAGGGGTTTGGGGACCCTCCTCTCATCGGGGGTCATCTCCTCCTCGGTCTGGTCCCGGAGGGGTTTGGGGACCCTCCTCTCATCTGGGGTCATCTCCTCCTCGGTCTAGTCCCGGAGGGGTTTGGGGACCCTCCTCTCATCGGGGGTCATCTCCTCCTCAGTCTGGTCCCGGAGGTGTCTGGAGACCCTCCTCTTTCCTGGGGTCATCGCCTCTGTGGTCTGGTTCTGGAGGTTTCTGGAGACCCTCCTTTCTCCTGGGGTCATGTTCTAGCTCTTTGCACCTCTCCTTTGCCCAAGGGCTCACAGAGACCCCCTCCATTCCTGGTGGCCGTGGCAGCCCTGTCGTAGCCCAGGGAGCCCAGAGCTCACCCTTGGGCTCTCACTGCTGGCCACTCTCCTGGCCCTCTCCTGTCCTTCGTCTCCCACATAGCGTCCAGGGGAAACACTCGTCCAGCAGCTGTCCGGGGAGCCTGCGAGGGGCAGCCATGGCAAAGCCACCCTCTCCTCGCCTACCTTTCTTTCTTTTTATTTATTTATTTATTTATTTATTTATTTTGAGACAGAGTCTCACTCTGTCGCCCAGGCTGGAGTCCAGTGGCACGATCTCGGCTCACTGAACCTCCACCTCTCAGATTCAAACAGTTCTGGCTCAGCCTCCCGAGTAGCTGGGATTACAGGCATCCACCACCACCACACCCGGCTAATTTTTTGTATCTTTAGTACAGATGGGGTTTCATCATGCTGGTCAGGCTGGTCTCAAACTCCTGACCTTGTGATCTGCCAGCCTTGGCCTCCCAAAGTGCTGGGATTATAGACATGAGCCACTGCACCCAGTTTCGCCCATCTTTCTTAGCTGTAAGTCAGGGCCTCTGGGCCTGATCCCCAAAGGGACCAGAAGTGAGGACGAGGACACCCACAGTGGTACCCAGACCATCTCTCAGACCTCCTGCCAGCTCCAGCTCCAGCTGGCCAAGGGGCCCAGAGTCATCATCTGGTCTTCTAAACATCCTTTGTGAGTTCCGCATGGGGTGGGGCTGGGGTGTCTGCTCCCAGGCACTCTGGAAGTTCCCACTGTGTAATTTGGGGCCCGTCAGAAGTTTCTGTAAGGAGGCAAGCCCACCTTTGCCTTCCCCGAGTTGCTGGCAGAGTGGACGAGGACATCTTCCCCCACCTCCAGCCTCCCCAACCCCAGCGGCCTCTCCTGCCCTCTGGCCCGGAGGCAGAACCTCCCACGGCCACCCAGGCTGGCCTGCTGCCACTCTCATTCCCAAAGACCTGTGCCACAACTCCTCAAGTTCAGCTCAGCCCGGGTGAAATTCATTCATTCTTTAATTCCTCTCAGTGAAAGTTTGAAAGTCTGCAAATTGAGTTTCCTGCTTAAAGAACAAAGAACAACAACAAAACACACACACACAAAGTTGGGGGCGTGTTTTAGATTAGAGGAGAACAAACTGATATAGCGATCAGTATAATATGTGATCTGTGAATACTTGGATCTAAAAATATACTAATAACTTTCATAGGCAGAGGCAGGAGGATTGCTTGAGACCAGGAGTTGGAGACCAGCCTGGGCAACATAGCAAGACCCCCATCTCCTCAAAAAATTGGAAAATTAGCCATGCATGGTGGTGCACACCTGTGGTCCCAGCTACTCAGGAGGCTGAGGTGGGAGGAGCCCCGGAGCCTGGGACTTGGAGGCTGCTGTGAGCTATGATTGCACCACTGCACTCCAGCCTAGCTGACCCTGTCTCAAAAAATAAATAAATAAAAATAAAAACAGAAGAATATTTCAGAGGATATTTTGGAAATAACTGGACAGATTTGCCTGTGGGCTCTATGTCAGTGATAGGATTGTGTTGACGTCCCGTTTCCTGGGCTTGGCACTGTGTCCCTGGAGGATAGCGTGCTTGTCCTTGGGAGAGGCAGCCTGAGGCCTTCAGGATGAAGTGTAATGGCATCTGCAACTCACTTCGAAATGTTTCAGCAAAAAAATACTCACTAGGAGTTCAAGAAGATGTCTAAATTCGGCTCGGGGATGAAATTTCACCCGCAGAGTATAATTAGAAAAAAATACATTTTATGCAAACTCTGCTCTTCTGTGAAGTAAGTGAGTCAAGATGTTCATGACTGGCGGATTTAGGAGCTGAAGCATTTGCGGGTGTTCACTGCACTGTTCTTTACGCTTTTTGGTGGATATAAGAGAGTGTGCACCATCTTCATGAATTGTCTGGAGGAAAAGATGTGTATGCACAACTCAGGGCCCTGTTTAGGGATGGCGTCAGCTGCTGCCCACCCATTCCCCTCTCCTCCTAGGCAGAGGCTGAGGATGTGGAGGAGGGGTGGCACCTGAGGCCCCCGCAGGGAGGAGCGGGGAGGGAGCATGGCTGAGGATGTGGAGGAGGGGTGGCACCTGAGGCCCCCGCAGGGAGGAGTGGGGAGGGAGCATGGCTGAGGATGTGGAGGAGGGGTGGCATCTGAGGCCCCAGCAGAGGGAGCGGGGAGGGAGCACGGCTGAGGATGAGGAGAAGGAGCGGCATCTGAGGCCCCTGCAGGGAGGAGCAGGGAAGGAGCACTCCAGAAACACTTCCCAAGTCCACGTTCCTGCATCCCAGATTTCCTCTCCCTGGGATGGCTGCCGACCATCCCAAATTCCACCGAAGCTGATCCCGCACTCTTCCCCCACAGAAGGTTCTTCCCAGGCAGCCTTCCTGCATCATCAGTAACAACTCCCCTGACTCTTCTCCTCCCCCAGCACCCCTCATGCGCTCAGCTCCACTTCTGGAGATGGAAGAACAACCCCTCACTCCACACCCCCACCCTGCACATTCCCAGACACCGAAGTCGCCTCCTGGTTCTGAATCCCAGCGGCCTGCACAGTGACCCTCACAAGAGCCCCTCCTCAGCTTGCAGTCCAAGGGATCCATAAATGTGTGAGCAGATCACACCCCCTCTGCTTCAGACACCATCCCCATCCCACACGAGGGCCAGGCGGAGTCCTCACAAAGGCCTTTGGGATCCTCTGCAGGTGGCCTCGGTCCACGTGCTAAGATCATCCTGCTTCTCTTCCTCTCACCGGTTCTCCTTCAGCCCCAGGCCCGGCTGCTTCTCGGTCAGTGGGCATTCACCTGCACAGCCCCTCTGCCCTGTGCCTCCCCCAGCTTCACATGGCTGGTGCATCACCTCTTTCGGGTCTGTGCACAGATGTCATCTCACGGGGGAGCCTACTGTGACCAGCTCATGGCCACCCGCACACCCATGCGTGCACACACCCAGGCACACAGGGAGCCTGCTGTGGCCAGCCCATGATCACCCACACACCCATACATACACACACGCCCAGGTGCACACACCCTGGAACCCCTGACCCTGCTACATTTCTTTCCCCGTAGTACTTTTCTCACCTAGATTATCATTTCAGTCACCTTTTGGTCAATAATTTGTCTCCTCCAATAGAACCTAAGCCCTGAAGATGAAGACAGGGCAGGTTTTTTACTACCATTATTGTTCACTGGCATAGCCCAGCCATGTCGACCACCTTGTAAGCTCTTGATAAAAACTAAAAATGACTCAACACGACAGAAAGAACCACCATATGGTCAGAAGGGACCAAACCACAGATGCACTCAGGCTGTGAGGCATTTCTCTCTCTGCTTTCAGGACTCGATGGCCTTTGACGACTTCGTGAGGATCTCTGAGTTGACCTTACTTGGAATTCACTGAGCTTCTCGGATGTGTGGAGTTATGTATTTCATCTCATTTGTGACTTTTTGGCCATTATTTCTTCAGGTATCCTCTGTCCCTTCCTCACTCTCCTCTCCTTCTGGGTCTCCTATTATGCACAGTTAGGGGCTCATCAGAGCCCACGGATCTCTCCGGCTTTGCTCATTTTTCTTTATTCATTTTTCTTTCTGATCCTCAAACTGGATAATCTCAATTGACTTGTCTTCAAGTCACTAATTTTCTTTTTCTGCCTGCTCAAATCTGCCATTGAACCTCTCTAGTGAAATTTTCATCTCAGTTATTTAGTTTTCTTTCTTTTTCTTTTCTTTCTTTTTTTTTTTGAGATGGAGTCTCACTCTGTTGCCCAGGCTGGAGTGCAGTGGTGTGATCTCGGCTCACTGCAAGCTCCACCTCCCAGGTTCACGCCATTCTCCCGCCTCAGCCTCCCGAGTAGCTGGGACTACAGGCGCCTGGCACCACACCCAGCTAATTTTTGTATTTTTAGTAAAGACACAGTTTCACCATGTTAACCAGGATGGTCTCGATCTCCTGACTTCGTGATCTGCCCACCTCAGCCTCCCAAAGTGCTGGGATTACAGGGATGAGCCACCACACCCAGCCAGGTAATTTTCATTATTTCTATCTCTTTTTTGAAATTCTCTATTTGTTCAAACATTATTCTCCTGGTTTTCTTTCTTTGCCCATGTTAAACCCAATTAAATATGGCCTGAGAAGGGCTCCATACTTCTATATTTGAGTACTTGTGGATGAACTGCAACCTAGCTTAACAGGTAGACAAGATTGAAAACCTAACTTAGGAATCTGAACCTGTAACAATAGCTGAGTCTTGGCCAATCCCAGCAGCCATAGTTCAACCACTCACACACTGCTGAGTGTTCAAACAAGGCAAACACCAAGCTGTAACCAATCCAGCCGTTCTGTACCTCACCTCTGATTTCTGTACCTCCTTCCCCTTTTTTGTCTATAAATCTTCCACCACGTGGCTGCACTGGAGCCTCTTAGAATCTGCTGTGATTCTGGGGGCTGCCCGATGTGCGAATCGTTCATTGTTCAATTAAACTCTTTAAATTTAATTCAGCTGAAGTTTTTCTTTTATCACCCACTGTTTCCTTTAGCTCCTAAACATACTTTAAATAGTTGATTAAAGTCTTCCTCTAATGTCTCTGCTGAGAGAGGTTCAGTTGATCTTTTTTTATTCCTTTAGCATCTATGGGCCATATTTTCTTGTTTCATTGCATGCCTTGTAATTTTTTGCTGAAAAGTAGACATTTGGAATATTACAATGTAGCAGCTATGAAAATCTCCTCTCTCCCCAGATTTGGAGTAGGGAACTCCAAAATCCATCTGTTCACAAAAGCAATGAATAAACTGGCAAAAACAATTGGAACCAACTGATTGCTGCTTATGTAGTTTTTTTGGTTTCAGTTTATTTTGTTGCTGCTTATTTTTAGTATTTGTTTATTTAGTGACTTTTCTGAGCGAATTTTATGAAGTCTGTGTTCTGTGCTGTATGTGGTCAGTGAAGTCTCTGTTCTGTGAGTTCACTCTCAGCTAATGATTCCACAGAGCGAGGACTAAGCTCTGGCTTTTTCTTATCTTGCCCGTATTTCTGTCTAAGGGGCCTGGGGTGTCATGCCCTATAAACCATAAATTCTCATCAGATGGGTTTTATTTAACCCTGTGTATCATGACTTACTTTCCAATCTGACTCTAGCATAACATTATGTGACAAAGAAGAAAATAAAAATAGTTTACCCCAAAACAAGTTTCTTTGCCATATTCTGAAATGGCCGTGCAAAGCCGTCCTTTGTCGGGGAAAATCTTGCATCTGTAGAGAATCTCTAGTAACATAGCTAGATCTTTTTCTTCCAGGCCCTCCCAATCCTGAAGAGATTAACTGAGAGTCTAGCACCTTGTAAATGTCTGAATAGGAAACATTTGTCATTGATTGTCTCTAAGGGCAGCCATTATGAGACTCCAAAAGAACCGTGGTCTCCACAATCTTTTATCTTAACCTGAATATTTCCTTTCTATGGATCCCAGGTCTTTAGACAAACTCAACCAAGAGTCAACCAGAAAATGTTTAAATTTACCTATAGGCTGGAAGCCCCTGAGGACCCCCCTTTGAGTTGTCCTGCCTTTCTGGCCAAACCAATGTATTTCTCAAATGTATTCAATTGCTGTCTCATGCCTCCCCAAAATGTATAAAACCAAGTGTTAGGGACTCTTTGGGGTGTCAGTTTTCTTCCCAGAAACCTCTGTGGCTGGTGGCCCCTTTGCCCGAGGTCTTGTCCTGCATCCCGGAAGAATGAGGTATGCAGACAAGTGGAGGGTGAACAAAATGAAGAGGAGGTTTACTGAGTGTTACATCAGCTCAGAGGAGACCCTCAGTGGGTAGCTCCCCTCTGTAGGCAGGTCATCCCCTCAAGTGCTCAGCTCTCATCAGAGACGAGGCCCTGGAGAGGGTAGCTCCTGTCTGTAGTCAGGTCATCCATTGAGTGTTCAGTTCTCAGCAGACAGGAGGCCCTGGGGTAGTTTCTCTCTGCAACTGGTCATCCCGATGCCTGCAGCTCTCAGCAGAGAAGAGGCCCTGGAGAGAATGGCTCCTCTTTGCCAGCAGGTCATCTCTGCAGCCCTCAGGAGAGAGAGTAACTCCTCTCTGCCAGCAGGTCATCTCTGCAGCCCTCAACAGAGAGAGTAGCTCCTCTCTGCCAGCAGGTCATCTCTGCAGCCCTCGGGAGAGAGAGTAGCTCCTTTCTGCCAGCAGGTCATCTCTGCAGCCTTCCGGAGAGAGAGTAACTCCTCTCTGCAGCTGGTTGTTCCATAGTCTCTCTGCCCTCTTTGTCCTCTGGTCATCCTCTGCCTTGCTCTGGCTGAACCCAGGGCTTTTATGGACCTCAGAGGGGGACAAGTGTATGCTCGTTGGTCTACAGATGGCCATGGGTGGGCCTGGAAGAAGGACTATGGGTCCCCACTCCAGTCCAGGGGGCCGACAGCCCAGCCTCCAGCCTTCAGGGTCTCCCTGGCTGAAGGTGGGGCCTTACTGGGGACCTGCCCCTTTCACCCAGGAATCAATCTGCCTCCTGCTGCCATTCCTGGCCCCTGGGGCTCAGCCCCAACCCCACTCCAAGATCAGAACAGGCACTCAGAGCAGAGAGAGGCCAGGCAGTGGAAGCAGATACTGGAGCCTGCAGGGACCATGACTACAGACCTGGGCCTCCCACTCTACAGAGCAGGCAGGAGCCACGGACTAGCAGGGTCCCTGCCCCTTCTGAGTGGCTGGGGCAGGAGCTCCCCAGGTGCAGCTGCGGCCATCCTCCAGGGCACAGGCCCCGGGCATCTCTACAGCCTGTACCCTCCGGGGCCCAAGAAGGCTCCTTCCCTCCCACTGCACCCAGGCAGGCAGATCCTGCCTGCTCCTGGCTCTTCCAAGAGGACAGGGAGGCTCAGAATCACAGCTGCAGTTTGGGTGGCTGTAGCCCCACCCAGGAGGGCAAGGCTCCCACCAGCTACATGAGGTGTGCAGCCCAGCTGTTCCTCTCTGCTGCAGCCAGTGTGATGGAGCAGCCACTCACCCTGGGCACATGATCGCCTTGGGTACCTGTTCTCAGGACCTCCAGAGGGCTGTGTCATGGGCCACTGTCACTCATTTGGCTCAGAATAAATCTCTTCAAATATTTTACACAGGTTTCTGTAAAATTTCATTGACAAGAGGTTTCCTTAAACACTTGAAACACAGCACACATATGGGCAAAATACCTCCCAGTCTCTGAGTGGGGGGCTCTGTGTGTGTTCAGGGGCACGCCTTCAACACTGAGGCAATTTTCAACTCTGCCTTAGCCTTCATTTCCTGCTTGTGCAGAAGCTGAAGGTCAGCCAGAGGTGAGTGCGTAGAGCTTTCTCAGGTCTTTTCTAAACTTGTACACACTCCTGGGTACGCGCCTGGACTTCTAGATTACAAAGAATATGCAAAAACCCTCAAAATTTGTATCCTCCAAAGCATCTCAATCCCCAGTCTTTCCTCCCAAGCTTTATGGTTAATCTGTTGTTTGCCCCGACTGTTATCCCTTGCCCCAGGCAGCAGTGACTAATACATTTGACTTTAAATGTTTCAACAAATGCCCTATAGGGAGACGCTTAAGAGCTTCACGTTACGTGAAAGAAAGGCAAGCCCTTTGAGGCCGTCCATCCCGGAGCCACAGCAATTGTCAGAGGCATTTGAGCCAGGGCAACTCCATCTTGAACAGGAGCCGGCTAAAATGAGGCTGAGACCTACTGGGCTGCATTCCTAGATGGTTAAGGCATTCTAAGTCACAGGATGAGACATGGGAGGTGGGCACAAGATACAGGTCATAAAGACCTTGCTGATAAAACAGGTTGCAGTGAAGGAGCTGGCCGAAACCCACCAAAACCAAGATGGCGGATGAGAGTGACCTCTGGTCGTCCTCACGGCTACGCTCCCACCAGCGCTGTGACAGTTTATCAATATTATGGCCAGCGTCAGGATGTTCCCCTAAAGGGTCTAAAAAGGGGACGCATTGTAGCAGGACGAGTCGCAGACAAAACTCCTCAGACACCGGATTAAAGAAGGAAGAGGTTTTTATTCGGCCAGGAGCGTCGGCAGACATGCGTCTTAAGAGCCGAGCTCCCTGAAAAAGAAATTCCTGGCCCTTTTAAGGGCTTACAACTCTAAGGGGTCCACGTGAAAGGGTCATAAAAGATCAAGGAAGCGTGAGGAACGTGACTGGGGGCTACATACATCAGCTAACAGAACAAAAAGTTTTACAGTGCTTTCTCATACAATGTCTGGAATTTACAGATAACACCAGTAGTTTTGGTCAGGGGTTATTATTATCATTATTATTATTATTACTATTATTTTATCCACCAGGGCCAGGTGGTGGCGCCAAGGTCATCTAGCTATTTATTTTACTTCTGTTTCTTTCCAACTTTTTGCTTTCTCCCTTTTCTCCTGTCTTATAAACTAGGGGAAGGGGAGGTGGGGGAGAAGCTGGGAAGACAACAGGAGAAGTGGTGGTCTCATTCCATAGCATGAATAATCCACCCCTTGTTCAGCATACCGTCAAGAAATAAACATAAAAATGGGCAACCAGTGGCCCTCGGGCCTGCTCTGTCTGTGGAGTAGGCATTATTTTCTTAATAAACTTTACTTTCCTAATAAACTTGTTTTCAGTTTACTCTATGGGCCTGCCCTGAATTCTTTCTTGCGTGAGATCCAAGAACCTTCTGTGGGGGTCTGGATCAGGACCCCTTTCCTGCAACACAACCACATCCTAAAGTCTGTCCCCTCCTCTGCTCGTGCGAGACTCCTGTGCTGGGAATGTATGCTGTTGTCTTCAAGGCCTCAAGCTGGTGCGTGGTGGGTGGGTCCAGGGTAAGTGAAAAGGCCACAAAGCTTCCTTACTGAGATTCAGCTGTGTTTTCCTGATTACGCACTCCCCTGGCGGTTGCAAGCTTTAATTAGTGTGCACAGTTCTAAGAAAGTTGGTTCTGATTGTTTTTGCTGGTTTGTTCGTTGCTTTTGTAGACCGATGGATTTGGGGTTCCCTACTCCAGCTTTTTCACTGACTTTATGCATTCTAGATACAAATCCCTTATCAGATATATGCTCACAGAGATTTTACCCCAGTTTATGGCTTGTCTTTTCATTCTTTTCACAGTGTCTTTTGAAAGCAGAAGTTTTAAATTTTAGCAAAATTCAATTTATCAGTGAATTGTTTTATGGGTGGTGTTCCTTCTCTTACTCCATTGCCCAAATTCTCTTATTTTATTTTATGTGTCATGACTTTCTTTTCATCCCCCAAATTAGATATTTGATTCGTTTATTGGTTCTCTGGATTTTAAAAAGTATTAGTTTTTGCTTTGGCCTTTTTTTCTTCCTTTCTGTTTTCCTAAAGGTTGGTGTTTGAATTACAAATAAAAACATGTATCTATGCTTGTGCACTTATGTTAGTTCAATGTTTAATTAATTCAATGTAATATTTTTATTTAATAATGAAAACATTTAAGAATCTGCATTGACCTTTGCTACACTTAGAATATTCATTAAAAAGCCTAAAATTACATCTTAATTAGCTCCTTAATCCAACTGTTGTTTAGCCAAGTGCTTCTTAATTTCTAGTGGATGAGGCATTTTCACACCAAGTCTACTCTGATTGCACTCTACTTTTAAGAGGTAGAACGCGTTATGTTTGCATTTGAGACAACTGAGGTTTGCTTGGTTTTGGTGTTTTTGGTTATTTTAGCCTAGTACATCATTTAATATTATATAAGAAATGTGCTATTTGTAGATGACAAAGTTTTCTATATACTTATTTATTCAAATGTATTAATTATTCAAATAATTCAACAATAGAGCCCACTTGTCTTAATTTAGTGGATCCCTGAAAGGCTGAGAAAGACGTTAAGATTTCGTCACCATACGTGCCTTCTGTTGATGTCTCCCTTTATTTCTAATCATGTTTGCTTTATATTTTTGAGAACTAAGTAATTCAGAAAGAGTATGTGATGTTTTCACTGGAGTATCTACTTTATGAATATCAAATGACTCCTTTAATATTTTTACCTTAATTTTATGCTGACATTAAGATCAGCACTTTGATTTTTCCTTCTTTACATTTGCCTGATAATGCTTCAGTCAGTCTTTCGTGCATGTGTATAACTTTTCTCTTCTCATTTTCATGAGAAATCTAAAACATTTATATTTATTATCAAAACTGAGGTTTGCCTTTATATATATATATAGTCTTATAGTTTTACATTTTGTGTTTCTTTGTAGTTTTGTTTCTTTTTGTCTCTTTGCTTTACATAATAATTTCTATTTGCACTTATTTCCTGTACCAATTTGGCAGGTAGCAATTCAGTTCTTATTCTATAGCTGTTGCTGTTGAATGTGTTCGTCACGTCCTGACACAGTCCCGCCATTGTCAGAGTCAAGAACAGGCCCTCACCCGTGACCACACACCTTCTCCTCCAAATTCAGGATTGGAGCAATGAAATAAAAGAAAACATCAAAAGCCAAACCATTATGGAAGCCTCTTCCCTGTGAGACACAGGATGATAATGCTCCCTTTCCCTCCCAAGGCAGGAGAAAGTCCAGGGCCCTTGTCAGTTCTGAGCTGCCCAGAAGTGGGGCCTGGGTGGACATCCACTCACACCCCTGGGATGAGCCAGGTGGGCAGGGGTGGCCCGGCTTCGAAGAGTTCGATTCCAGGATCACAAAGACCAACCAGCGGGACCTCAAGTCCTGACCCGTCCTACATGCTCTGCAAACTTGGGTGAATTATTTCACTGCTCATGCCTCAGTTTCCCCAATATAAGATGCGATGACAGTAGTTCCTACTCATGGAGTTGCTAAAAAATTAGATGAGATTGTGTCAGAAACGCCAGCAGTTGTTATAATTTCTTGTTATTATTGTGTGCAAAGAGCTGGGGGGTCTTGGTGAGGAACTAGAAAATGGGCAGAAGTATGTTCCTGGGGATGTGTCAGGCAGGGTTTTCAAGACAGCCACAAAGACATCCACAGAACACGTCTGGCAACTTTATTTGCTCAGCCTTCCCCCTTCCCCGCTGCCCAAACTGGCCAGTTCCTGTGGGATCCTGCACCACTCATTAAATATTGGAAGATTTTCCTCCGAGGAGGTGGGAATGCCTGCTCACTTGACTTCCATTTAGCACTGTACTGATGCACCAGCTGTCCGCTGCTGTGCTAAACCACCCTGCAAACCTAGTCCCCCGCTGCGCTGAACCACCCTGCAAACCTAGTGACTCGAGTCAAGAGCCATCATTTATTTCCCTCGGAAACCACAGCTTGGGTGGGGCTCAGGAGGGGAGGTGCATTGCTCCACGGATGGCATCAGCTGGGAGGGTGGAGCTGGTTGCGTACCCAGCCAGTGAGCACCTACGGCTGGGAGCTCAGCAGGGACGTCGGGCGGGCCCTGTTCCTCACGGATGTCATGTCCTCTCTAACTCTCTGGTAATATTAAATCCGCTTATTGGTAAATTCTCTTCTCTGTGTTCTGTTCATCCTGTGACCTCCAGGGGCAGCTCCTCTCCTGGTGAACTTGCCGTCTCTCTTCCTGGACACCACGTCCCTCAAATGTTTGATGTTCTCAGTGGAACAGAATGGAGAACCCAGAAACAAAGCCACACGCCTACAGCCATCTGACCTTGACAAAGTTGACAAAAATAAGCAAAATGGGGAAAGGACTCCCTATTCAATAAATGGTGCTGGGATAGCTGGCTGGGCGTACGCAGAAGATTGAAACTGGACCCCTAACTTTCACCACATACAAAACTTAAGGCTGATTAAGGGTTTCAGTGTGGGACCTCAAACTATAAGAATTCTAGAAGAAAACTTGGGTGAGACCCAATTAAACTAAAGAGCTTCTGCACAGCAAAAGAAACTATCAACGGAGTAAACAGACAACCTAGAGAATGGGAGAAAATGTTCACAAACTATGCATCCAGCAAGGGTCTAATATCCAGAGTCTATAAGGAATGTAAACAATTCAACAAACAAAAAACAATCGTTAAAAAGTGAGCAGAAGACTTAAAGACTTCTCAAAAGAAGACATACAAGAAACCAACAAACATATGAAAAAATGCTCAACATCCCTACTCATTAGAAATGCAAAATCATAATGAGAGTCCGTCTCACACCAGCCAGAACGATTATTATTAAAAAGTCAAAAAACAACAGATGCTGGCGAGGCTGCGGAGAAAAGGGAACATTAAAACACTGTTGGTGGGAATGTAAATTAGTTTAGCCACTCTGGAAAGCAGCTTGACGATTTCTCAAAGAACGTAATACAGCGCTACCATTCAACCCACAATCCTTTTACTAGGTATACACCCAAAAGAACATAAATCCTTCTACCACAAAGACGCACACACTCATATGTTCATCTCAGCACTGTTCACAAGAGCAAAGACACGGAATCCACCTAGGTGTCCGTTGACAGTGGACTGGATGAAGAAAATGTGTGTGTACACCATGGAATACTACGCAGTCATAAAGAAGAATGAAATCATGTCCTTTGCAGCAATGTGGATGGAGCTGGAGGCTGTCATTTTAAGCAAAGTAACACAGGAACAGGCACTTTGGGGGACCAAGGTGGGTGGATCACAAGGTCAAGAGATTGAGACCAGCCTGGCCAACATGATGAAACCCCATCTCTACTAAAAATACAAAAGTTAGCTGGGCACAGTGGTGCACGGCTGTAGTCCCAGCTACTTGGGAGGCTGAGGCAGGAGAATGGTGTAAACCCGGGAGGTGGAGGTTACAGTGAGCCAAGATCGCACCACTGCACTCCAGCCTGGGGGACAGAGCGAGACTCTGTCTCAAAAAAAAAAAAAAAAAAAAAAAAAGACCAGGAACAGAAAAACAAATATTGCATATTCTCATTAATACATGGGAGCTAAGCATTAGATACTAGTGGATATAAAGATGGAAACAGTAGACACTGGGGACTCCCAGAGCAGGGAGGAGGGGGCGAGGGCTGAACAGTGGACTGTGAGGACTCCCAGAGCAGGGAGGAGGGGGTGAGGGTTGAACAGTGGACAGTGGGGACTCCCAGAGCAGGGAGGAGGGGGTGAGGGTTAAACAGTGGACACTGGGGACTCCCAGAGCAGGGAGGAGGGGGTGAGGGTTGAACAGTGGACAGTGGGGACTCCCAGAGCAGGGAGGAGGGGGTGAGGGTTGAACAGTGGACACTGGGGACTCCCAGAGCAGGGAGGAGGGGGTGAGGGTTGAACAGTGGACACTGGGGACTCCCAGAGCAGGGAGGAGGGGGTGAGGGTTGAACAGTGGACACTGGGGACTCCCAGAGCAGGGAGGAGGGGGTGAGGGCTGAACAGTGGACACTGGGGACTCCCAGAGCAGGGAGGAGGGGGTGAGGGTTGAACAGTGGACACTGGGGACTCCCAGAGCGGGAAGGAGGGGGTGAGGGTTAAACAGTGGACACTGGGGACTCCCAGAGCAGGGAGGAGGGGGTGAGGGTTGAAAATCTAACTGTTGGGTAGTCAGTACCTGGGTGATGGGATCAATTGTACCCCAAACCTCAGCATCACTCCGTATACCCATGTGACAAGCCTGCACAGGTGCCCCAAACCTAAAATAAAAGTTAAAATTATTTTTTAAATGTTTATCATCCTTGCTTACACTCCATCTTCACAGTGAAGACGTCTGATGGGTGTCCCGTTACCTGGCTCGGTATGGCCGGCTCGGGAGACTCCCTGAGGCCTGTCCCGCTGAGCGCTGGGAGAGGGGCTGCCGCCAAGTGGCCCTCCTCACAGAATGCCACCCTCACTCTCCTAAGGGGACCCAGATCCCCACCCTGCCTGCCCGGGGCCCTGTTAACCATGGACCCCTCCTCTGGACGTGCACGGCCCCTCCTGGCACCCCCATCCCGGCTGCCCCACCTTCTCGGGTGCACCCGCATGTCAGGATCCCCAGCCTCCATCGCGTCTGCATCGACGATCCACACGGTGTGTCCCTATGGTGCTACAGAGCACGCACACTTAAGGACGCCTGCCGTGTGCCCTTTGAGTGTGCATTTAAATACGCTTCCTGTATAGTCAAGGATCCTCGAAGAGTAAATGTTTTTAAGTTTTTTCCATCCTGTCTAAAGACTCAGTAAGGAAAGGAACCTGGCAGCAGATGCAGACTCCGACGGCTGGACCCCTCAGCCAGAGCGGCTTCACACGTGTTCCCCTCCCAGAGGTCTGCCTGCGAGAAGTACTCAGCTATTGAGGTTCAGAAAACATTTGCTTTAGACGGAGACATGCCTCCGTAAACACTTTCTCTCACTGGAAGCTTGGATAGAAGGACTGTGCTCCCTGAGCCGACGGCCGTGTTGCCCTCTCGAAGGGGCAGTCACGGTTACCAGCGTCATTAATATATTAACATGTGGTCTATTGATTATGTCATTAACACATAAGCCAAGGTGAGGTCGACATCCCCTAGTCAAATTACACAATCTCC
Source organism: Pongo abelii (assembly GCF_028885655.2). NCBI lineage: Eukaryota > Metazoa > Chordata > Mammalia > Primates > Hominidae > Pongo > Pongo abelii. Next base: position 280,869 of record NC_071991.2, read on the forward strand.
GGACTCAGCAGCCCTTTAGAAATGATCTTTAAACATGTGTCCTAATATCCGTGTGGTAGAAATGAGGAGGAATTGTGAACAGATACACCAGGCTCGCTGAATTTACGTCCTCTGGCAATCAGGGAAAATGTTAGGACAATCTTTAGGAAAAGGCTCAGCTTTGCTGGGGAGCTTGTTCCTGCTTCCGTTTTTTTGTCCTTCTCTATTTTCCTTTTCTTTCTTTCCTTTCTTTCTTTCTTTTTCTTTCTTTCTTTCGACAGAGTTTCGCTCTTGTCAGCCAGGCTGGAGTGCAGTGGCGTGATCTCAGCTCACTGCAACCCCTGCCTCCCAGGTTCAAGTGATTCTCCTGCCTCAGCCTCCTAAGTAGCTGGGATTACAGGTGCTGACCACCACACCCAGCTAATTTTGTACTTTTAGTAGGGACGGGATTTCACCATGTTGGCCAGGCTGGTCTCGAACTCCTAACCTCAGGTGATCCACCTGCCTCGGCCTTCCAAAGTGCTGGGATAACAGGCGTGAGCCACCGTGCCCGGCCGAATTTTCTAAAATAAAATAAAAAATCAGTTCCCAGAAAATAGTTCCTCACTGAATTGTGTGGTTTCAGCATTTCAGCTGATTACAGTCATACTAGCACATCTCAAAAATTCTCCAAAGAAACAAGTCTAATGCCAGCGAGTTTTATAAATGTGTGCTCATGGCTGCCTTTTCTTCAGCAGGAGGGAAACATCACCAACCTATTTCAATGATATTCCGCCCCTTCGAGATCAGTGCCACCACCACCACCCAGCCCGGCTCACCCAAGCCTTGAGTTTATTCTGCCGGCCTGAGTTGGAATTCGCCCTCCCTCCCTTCTGGGGTGAGTTGAGGGAGCCGAGGGGATGCCAGCCATTGTGCTGCTTCCCAAACGCCTACTGTGGGCTACGCAGTGTTAGACACTTCATGTTGGAGTCAGACAACCCGGCTGAGACACCTAGTTAATAATTACACAGGTCTAATTAACCCACATAATTAGACCTGTCACAGAGATGAGGATGTTGAGGCTCGAGAGCACGGTGGCGTGGGGGTCGTCGTGGGCCACCTCGCGAGCACTCGGCGTTGTGTGGTCCCTGCGAGGCCCGTTTGCTCTGCACCCAGCTGACCCTGGAGAGGAGCTCTGGAAGGGAAGGTGGGCAAGGCCCCGGGCTCCCTCTAGGGTGCTGGCTCCTTCAGAACCAGGGCACAGGCCAGCACACATCCTGGTTTTGCAGCCCGGTCCCAGCGTGGGGACAGAAAGGGGCAGGGACTCTCCTCACCTTTCTTTGGGCCAAAAAGCACGCTTCGTGGGGTCTCCAGGCAGGTCTGCAAATACCTCCCCGTGATTAAGCAGTCAGGGCAAATTCCTCCCGGACTTCGGCCTTATTTCATTTTCTTCCCCGCCGCTGGGGCTGTGGCCGGGATTTATTGTGTTTATTTTCTGATGTGTAGCTTTTATGATCTGGGGTCCGCTGAGCGGGGCTCGGATGTGACCCTAAGCTAGGTAGGGTCACACTGCGCCACTCACTCTGCTCTGCCCACATGTGTGACCCAGGAGGAGCGCCCTGAGTCACGGGCATGAAAAGCAATGATGCCACTCACCGTCTACAAGAGTCTCTTTCCCTGGGAGAGGATAAGGCCCCTCCCCTAAAAATTCTCAAAAGAAACAAGTCTAACGCTGGCAATTTTTATAAATGTGTACTCATGGCTCTTTCTTTAGCAGGAGAGAAACTTCCCCAATTTATTTCACTGTGGTGGACATGGTTGTTTTGGGGCACCCGGACTCTGTTCCCTCTTTCTTTAACAGACCCTTGACTCTTACCTGGGGCCACCCCCTTCCCGCCTCAGTCCTCAGGGTCTGGGTAGGGTTGACCTCCCTTTCGGGTACCAGCCTGGCATTTCCAGGGAGAAGATCCTAACCTCCCGGCAGGAGTGACTGACCGAGGGGTGAGGGTGAGTCTCCCAGGCCAGCGAGAGGTGAGGAGTGAGGACACTTACTGGGCTGTCGGGAAAGGCGTTCTCAGCGGAAGGACCTGGTGTGAGATGCTGGTGGCAGGTGCTGGGGGCTCACAGGAGGTTTGCCGGCCCCATTTCCAGGGCAGAGTTGGTGTCATGGGGAGAGGTGAGGGCACTTACTGGGCTGTCGGGAAAGGCGTTCTCAGCAGAAGGACCTGGTGTGAGACGCTGGTGGCAGGTGCAGGGGGCTCGCAGGAGGTTTGCCGGCCCCATTTCCAGGGCAGAGTTGATGTCATGGGCTGTGCTTTCTTTAGCGGCTCTTGACACCAAAATGCAGGATTCTGTAGAGAATTTTTGAAGTCTGAGACCTTGTAAACGCTGCGTTTTGCCTCTGATGTTAAAGCAGCAGTGACTGCGTGCCAAGGAGAACCTCGGGATGCTGATGTCCTCGTCTATGCTGGCTGCCGGGAGCACGATCAATGCAGGGACACAGAACGTGTTCCGATGCCGGCTAGGCTGGGCTGCAAAAGCGACGTGTGTCTCATTTATCTGTTTCTCCCTGAGCCTCTCCACGCATCAGGCACGAGTGAGGCAGAAGCAGAAGAGCCAGGCTCCTTCCTCGCTATGAGGAGTTCCAGCAGAACCGATGGGAGAAGACCAGGGTGACCCAAGGTCCAGGTGGCTGTGTGGCTGTCAGGTCGGAAGGGCAGCTCACAGGGTCAGAGGCTGGTGGGCGCTCAGATGAGCAAACCTCAAAGTCTTCTACTGTTTCCATTAAAACAATTTTTTTTAAGAGATAGGGCCCTGCTCTGTCGCCCAGGCTGGAATACAGGGTCACGATCATCGCTCACTGCAGCCTCGACCTCCTAGGCTCACCCCATCCTCCTGCCTCAGCCTCCCAAAAGTTGGGACCACAGGCATTTGCCACCATACGTGTCCCAGGCTTCTATTCTTAACAAAATAAAATAAAAAATCAATTCCTAGAAAATAGTTCCCCACTTTGAATTATGTGGTTTCAGAATATCAGCTGATTTTATTTTTGAGAATTTATGCCTCCCTAGTAGCTGTCTAGTTCAGAGAATGGCTAAAAAATACTGAAGAACGAGCAAGCACTCCAGCAAAGCAGACGCTTTTCTTAAGTATTTTCCTAATATTCTTTTTAAAAATTGTGTCTGATGGCTGGGCGCGGTGGCTCACGCCTGTAATCCCAGCACTTTGGGAGGCCGAGAAGGGCAGATCACGAGGTCAGGAGATCGAGACCATCCTGGCTAACACAGTGAAACCCCATCTCTACTAAAAATACAAAAAACTAGCCGGGCGTGGTGGTGGGCGCCTGTAGTCTCAGCTACTCGGGAGGCTGAGGCAGGAGAATGGCGTGAACCCAGGAGGCGGAGCTTGCAGTGAGCTGAGATTGTGCCACTGCGCTCCAGCCTGGGCGACAGAGCGAGACTCTGTCTCAAAAAAAAAAAAAAAAAAAAAAGTGTCAGATGTCTAAGGAAATTCAGCACTAATAAATCTATAGTTAGAAATTGGCAGGTGATTATTCATATTATGAGGTTCCTGACATTACGTGCTCCCCAGATACATTTCATTATGTTTGATAAATGAATTCTGACGCATTCAACAGTCCGTAGACATCAGAAATCAAGTTTTTGAAGCACGTTCTATGACGGCAGTTTACAAACAGCACTGACAGCGGCCAGCTGAGAATGACAGAGTTCTAGGAGATGGTTTATACCTTCCTCTATTTTATAAGCTTTCTGCCACAAAAACTGCTTTTAATTAAAAATGTATAAGTAAGATGTAACCTGGCCAGGTGCGGTGGCTCATGCCTGTAATCCCAGCACTTTGGGAGGCCGAGGCAGGCGGATCACTTGAACTCAAGAGTTCAAGACCAGCCTGGACAAATGGTGAAACCCTGTCTCTACTAAAAATACAACACTTAGCCAGGCACGGTGACGGGCGCCTGTAGTCCCAGCTACTCCGGAGGCTGAGGCAGGACAATCACTTGAACTTGGGAGGCGGAGGCTGCAATAAGCCTAGATCGCACCACTGCACTCCAGCCCGGGTGACAAGAGCAAAACTCCGTCAAAAAAAAACAACAACACATAACCAGATACCACAGAGATAACCCTGAAGTCCCCCATGTTCCCCACCAGTTCCATCCTCCTCTATCCCCTCTAGGCCAAATACAAGCATAGATTTGATGTTTATCAAGATTACAATTTTATATTTTTGCCACGTAGATATGAGTCAGAAACAACCTAAGTCACTGTTCTGTTTTCGGGGTTGACTAATGGTGTCTTATTGCTCGTGTTGTCTAGAACTCACACATTTTGCTGGATGTGTCTGAGAGCCGCCGGATTCTTGAGATTCACTGCTGGTCTTCGTGAACGTCCCCAAAACAGGCTGCAGCTCCCGACTGGCTGATCGCCTGCTCTCTCTTTCCCTTGCACTTGTGGGAATCAAGTGATTCTCCTGCCTCAGCCTCCCGAGTAGCTGGGACTACAGGCGCCCGCCACCACGCCTGGCTAATTTTTTTTTGTATTTTTAGTAGAAATGGGGTTTCACTGTGTTAGCCAGGATGGTCTCGATCTCCTGACCTCGTGATCCACCTGCCTCGGCCTCCCAAAGTGCTGGGATTACAGGCGTGAAGCACCGTGCTGGTTGCGTTTTTAGTTTTGACATCCGATTAAGGGGACAATACGGAGTCACTGAGTGTGTTTGAGCCTCAGTGTGACTCGGATCCCGAGCGAGGCCAGGCAGCCACAGTGCCCACCGCAGAAGGAGGAGTTGCATGTGCTCACGCCCACGTGTCAGGCTTCTCCTCCAAGGGGGACCCCAGGGGCGCTGAGCCCGCCTGCAGATGCGGTTTTACCAAGGGCAGCGACAGCTCCAGGCACCGCTGGGGCCAGCTGGGTGCAAGCAGCATGAGTCACCTCGTATTTTAACAAGTTCATTCATTCATTTATTTTTTATAGAGACAGGGGTCTCACTCTGTTGCTGAGGCTGGTCTCTAACTCCTGGTTTCAAGTGATCCTCCCACATCGGGCTCCCAAAGCGCTGGGGTTTCAAGCGTGAGCCGCCAGGCCCCGCTGTCTGGGTCGTTTCAGAGCTGAAGGTGCTGCTGTGAAGACATTTCCTGGGTGAAGGCTGTATCTATCCCGGGCTTTCTGGCCTCAGACCGACTCACAGACACGGCTGTCGGTCAGAATTCTGCAGATTATTCCTGGAAATACTATTCAGTCTCATGTCTACTGTGAAACAAAACCCCCTACTCCCGTAAGATCCCGCCTCTCTACTTTTCTCCAGAATTTCCTAACCCGGATGGCTTCTGTTCTCTTCCCTCTGCGTGCGCCTAAAACGGAGCTTCGACCCAGAAGGGACCCGTGAAGCGGCGACTCTGCGGATGGGAAGTCCCCCTCCCTCCGGGGCCTGGCGGGGACTCACTTGCAGGCACTGAGAGGCCGCTGGGCGGGAGCACAGGGCGCCGCAGAAAGCTCTGGGACGTGGGTCTCTGGCTCAGCTGACCCACTGACCAAAGCCGGGAGACGCCCGCCGGGCCCCACGGATTTGGCCTGGACCCCCCGGCCGCTCTGGGGTGGAGAGCGGCGGACAGTGCAGGCGGCGGAGGGGGCCACAGTCCTGGTCTCTGACGCCGACTCCGGGCTGTGCTCTCCGCTGAGACCCAAGCGTCCACCCGGGGATCCCGGCGCCCGGAAAGCACCACCGAGTCTCAGGCGCGCCCAGGGCGCACGAGACCGGGGCGCACGAGACCGGGGCGCACGGGACCGGGGCGCTCCGAGGAGACTTCCGCCAGTGCAGGGAGCCTGCGAGGACACCCCAAGCTGCCTCCAGGGACGGGGACGGAGCGAGCCCTGCCCTGAGCGTCCCCGAAAGGGAGCGGGGTAGGGGGGACCGCCCCGCCCGTCGGACCACCCAGCGCGCCGCCTCCTCCTCCCTCCCCCCGCGGCGGTCAGAGGGTCACCGAGACGCCCCGCTCCGCTCCGCTCCCCTCGGCCGCTTTACCGGTGTCTGGGGCCTCCCCCGCGCCGGGATTGGATGCGAGAGGACGGGGTGGGGGCAGGCGGGGGACCCCAGGAGCCCAGGTTCCCGCTCCGGCGGAGAGAAGCCCGCAGTGCAGTCGCTGCTGGGCCGCGTGGAGAGGGCTCTGCGAGAAGCCGGCGGGCGGCGCGGAGGAGGCGGCAGCTGCAGCCGGGACCCCCAGCAAGCGCCAGGCGCGCCAGGATGTTTGACAGCTCGCAGTATCCCTACAACTGCTTCAATTACGACGCCGACGACTACCCGGCCGGCAGCTCCGACGAACACAAGAGGCTCACGCGGCCCGCGTACAGGTGACTGCGGGGGTGGCGGTGGGGTTTGCGGGACAGTGACCCCCCTGCAGGGGTCCCAGGTCGCCGGGACCTGCCCGGGACGAAGGAAGGGCGGGGGGAAGATTTCTTCTCTCCGGCGGAGCTCAGAGAAAGGACGCATTTGTCCCTACTTTGGGGAGAGCCAGGAAAGGTTCTTGGCCTCCCGGGGAGGGGCCTCCCCAGCCCGGGGAAGAGCTTCTGGGGTCTGGGTGGCGCCGGGGACCGCGAGCTGCGGGGGACACTTTCCCCAACACCGCCTCGCTCCTCCGCCTCTGCGCCCCACGGCGTCCTGCGGGATGGGGGGAAGGACGCGGGGGAGGCTGCCCCCGCGGAGACCCCGCCTGACCCCCGGGCTCCGCAGCTACATCGCCTTGATCGCCATGGCCATTCAGCAGAGCCCCGCGGGCAGGGTGACCCTGTCCGGCATCTACGACTTCATCATGCGCAAATTCCCCTATTACCGCGCCAACCAGCGCGCCTGGCAGAACTCCATCCGCCACAACCTGTCCCTCAACAGCTGCTTCGTCAAGGTGAGCGCCGCCCCCGACGGGCCCCGGGTGTCCCCGCGTGGTGACACCTGCGCCAGGGCCTCGGTGGCGGGGAGGGGAGGGCACCTCGGCGGCTGCGGGGAGGTGCGTCCTCAGCCCACGGGGCCGCCTCCACCTGCGCAGTGCGCCCCCCTCGCCCCGGTCCAGGGCGCCCCGAGGGGACAAGGAGGGCGGGCGCACAGCGCAGCGGAGCCGCTCCCAGCCCCTCCCTCCGCGCGCAGGTGCCGCGGTCCGAGGGCCACGAGAAGGGCAAAGGCAGCTACTGGACGTTCGCGGGCGGCTGCGAGTCGCTGCTGGACCTCTTCGAGAACGGCAACTACCGGCGGCGGCGGCGGCGGCGCGGCCCCAAGCGAGAGGGGCCCAGGGGTCCGCGCGCGGGGGGCGCCCAGGGGCCGTCGTGTCCGCCCGAGCCGCCTGCCGCTCAGGGGTCCCTGGCCCCGGACAGCGCTGACCAGCGCGCCCCGGGCCGTGAGCCCCCCGCCAGCCCCGTCCCCCCGGGGAAAGAGCACCCCCGGGACCTCAAGTTCAGCATCGACTACATCCTGTCCTCCCCAGACCCCTTCCCTGGGCTCAAGCCGCCCTGCCTCGCACAAGAGGGCAGATACCCGCGGCTGGAGAACGTGGGCCGCTACTTTTGGACAATGTGATGTGGAGCCACCCTGGAGGCCCCTGAAGTTCGGTCTGGGGTCTTCCCCGGACCCTTCCTGGAAAGATGATTCCAGCCCCACCTTGAGCCAGGAAGCCAGAGTTCCGCAAATCCTACAATTTCTCGTGCAGACAGAAGGTCAGGTGCCTCACCAGGCCTGGATTGGGGGGACAGGCGGAGGTGGAGCTCGTTAAGGGTATAGACTGTGAGGCTGTGACTTGACCTGTTCAGAAAACAGTTCTCTTGCAGGGAAAACCCCACTGGGTTCCAGTTTTACCTAAGGGTTTGCTCTGGACTGACCTAGTGCTCTTGCTCTGAGGAATAAACACAGGGTCATGGTCCCTGGAGTCAGGAGATATTTCATTCCTCAGTCACTTGAGGGTGAGTTTTCTAGGCAGCCACACCCCAAAAGCCACAAGTGCCCAGTGTGCGGTCAGTGGGCTGGTTCACATCATCCCCATTGTTAAAATAATAGTGGTAAGGCACAAACCGTGAAGAGAGATGGCAATTGGCCCCATGAATTAGTCACCCCAAGGCTGATGATGGTGTACGTGCTAGCGGTGACGTGATTGGAAGTGACAAATGTATCTTGTTGTGTCAGCCGAGTATTTTGGTGACAGTTTAAGAAATCCGTGGTGCTTTTTATACCAGAAGTGAGAAACGCAAGGTGGGAAGGAGGGGCCCAGATTTGGGATGATACTGGGGCAAAGTCCAAATTTCTTGATTCTTCTGAGCAGGGAGTCAGCCCTGATTCGGGCACCTTCCATCAAGTGGTTTCCCAAAAAATCAGGTGCCCAAGAGAGCAGGCTGCTGATAAAATTCCTGTGACACCTCACAGTGCATGGTTACAAGTATCCGAGGTGGGTGCACTCCACTTGAAATGTAAAGGATTTAATTACTGTGTAGAGACGGGCTTTCTAAAAACACAATTATGCACAGTGAAACTATTTGACCAGCTTTATCATTTTTCACCAGCCCATTTTTGCAGAGTTAATTGCTTTCAATAACTTAATTTGAACATTACTATGGATTACACCTAATCTGATTCTCTCGGTGACAACGACTGGCTAATTTTGTGAACGGCAAAAACACACCCAACGAGCCTGGCTGTCTCGTTTGGGAATTACGTAGTCTTGCTCTATCGGACACTTAAAAACAGGGACTGGGCGGCCGTGAAGGCAGGCGGGCTGCAGAGACAGACCAGAACATGCAAAAGATGCTTGGCCCTGGCTTCATCTCTATTTGGAAGAATCCAAGTATTCTCCCACTCACCTGCCCTGTAAATAGACTCGATGTGTTTGGTTCATTGTTTTGAGAAGAGGGAGGAAGGCCGTTGCTGACAGACGCTGTGAACACCTGGCCCCGTGGTGGTGCACCCACTCCCAGGCCTCCCGGCCCAGGCAACCGCAGCCTCTGCCTACAAGGGCACCCTTCGGCCAGGGAGAAGGAGCTGGAGCCCGGCCTCAAATGCCTGTTCCTGGAAGTGGAAATGAGGCTTGCAATGTGGACACCTCTCCTTTGCAAATGTCAGCTTCTGGTTTCCAGAACTCTCTACTGGGAGAGCAGCCAGCGTTCCTGGTGCTCCCACAGCCCACCAGGTGTAGGATCCTAGGAGATGGGCGCTGCAGCTCTCATGCCCGTTTCACAGATGGGAACCTGCATCACAGGCATGCAGCTCCGGGTTGGCTCCTCACCCCCTCCATGCTAGCTTGTACAGGCTACCAGCATGGTGTGTACACGTGTTTGTGTGTGTGTGTGTGTGTATTGTGGTATGTGACCTGTGTCTGTCTGTACTCCTGTTATTTTTATATCCCTTTGCTGGTTGTGCTAAAAGCATAGATTTAAATCATACAAGATGTAATTTAGATGGTCATAAGAGGCAGATGCTCCCATACATAAGTATATGGCAAAGAAAGTATCTGAAGATATATTTTTCTGCTACCAACAGAGGAAATAAAATTTACATTTTGTCTTTTGAGTTCCTGCACTTTGTTCTGGTAAGCAAAGACTGATTTGGAACAACAACAACAAAACCCCTTTTCCTAAATGCTCTTGGGGGCCTCAGAATAAGTCAAGGTCTTTATAGCTCATCCTCTCTGAGAATATATTTGTGGCCAAAAGTAGACTCGACACCCAGGAGAGGCAAGGGCGGCACTGGGGGAAATCTGTGTACTATGAGGTGCGTCATTTGTTTTGCAAAGGGTATCAATCATATTTTCAAAAGCAAAGGGACATTTTCAATTTGCCAGTGCATGATACCCTGCAACTTCAGAAAGGTTCCCAGCCCTTAGAGTGAATGGCATTTAATACCAGCAACATAGCAGGGTGAGGGCTGGCTGTGACCTATTCACATATTGCCGCCACCACGCACACTTGCCCAACACAATTATAATTAAATACTTTATGCCTTTCTTGCAAATCCGCCGATTGATCATCGATATGCCCCGAGCAGATGTCTGCCACACGCGGGTTACGGATCACCAGGCTTCCATTAACAAAGCTGGGAGGTGCTGCCAAGCGGATGTTCAGGGGCGGTGTGTGCAAATGGCTGTGCTTGGGACCAAAGTTCCCAGGCTGGGTGGCACCTGGGCCCTGAGCTCCTTTTCCCGAGACTTTAGGGCGCCCCTTCTCGCAGAAGCTGGGCAGAGGCTCCTCCACCAAATGTCGCAGGAATGAGGGGTCAGTCCCTGGTAGTTCCTGGAGGAGGGAGAATCCCAGACACATTTATCCCTCCCTCCCACAGACAGAAGCAGGACAGCGGCAGATTTGAGAGCAACCACCAGGTCCCCGAGTGCAAACTGACCACAGATGAGCCCCTCCTCCCCACTGCTGAGTTGCTGGCTATAGCGGAGCAGCACCCCTCCAGAGAGGCCTCCTGGGCTGACACCCACCCTTTGCACCCAGCTGAAATAAAACTCTTGGAATCTGCTGTCCATTGGCCCCTGGTCTGCCTCCTGGGGAAGAAGAGAGAAAAGCCTCCTTTCTCTTCAAATTCCTCCCGTCCTTGATTGAGCAGGGTGGGAGCTGTTTATTCATTAGCAAACATTCGTGAGCCCTGAGCTAGGAGCTGGGGCGCAACCATGAACCCAAGAGGCCCAGACTGCAGCCCCACAGCACACACGTGAAGTAGACAGGCAGCTTCTGCGTGCTTGCAGAGCCCTGCGCCGGATGTGTCAGGAAGGGAGCTCACAGGGCGCTGAGCAGAAGATAACTGAGTGTGCAAAGCGCGTGGCCAGGCCAGGCTCTCAGGAGCTGAGGCCGTGATGGTGAGCTGGAACAACGAGCCAGGAGGAAAGGGCATTCCACGTAGGGGGCAGCCTGTGCCAAGCCCTGTGCTGGGGGCCAGAGGCCAGTGTGACTGGAGGGAGGTGCAGGCAGGGAGCCATGCACAGGAAGACCCCAGCCATGCCCGCCCAGCCCCCAAGTCCAGGACAGACTTACCATCTCTTCAGCCTTTGATATGTAGCTCCTGCATCTGCCTCCATCTGTCCCTCTTCCTTCTGATATGCCGAACTCCTGCACAGCCCAGAAGGACAATCACCTCCCATGGTCTGGGCGCTTGGCCTTGGTTAATGTGGCCTCAGCATACACCACACACTGCTCTTGCTCCTGTCCCCAGGCGTTCCTTCCTGGCCAGTTCCATCCTGTGCTCGTGGAAGGTGAGGATGGTGTGCAGAGGGTGGGGATCTCCATGAGCCCCCTCCTCAGTGTTGCCCAGCCAGGACAGCTGCCCTGGAGGTCTGTGGTGGTGCTGGATTTCCTGGGAGACAGGGGCACCAGGCTGGGAGTCGTGCCACTGTGTGTCCTCGGCAGGGTCCTCTGCCCACTGGAGTCCAAGGCTCCTTGCCCGTGGCACGGGCTGTGCACAGCACCATCCAGGGCTCAGGCGAGAGGCTGTCAGCTGGACTCATGGGCCCTAGCCCAGCTCTGCTCCCACCTCGCACCCCTGTGCATCTGCCTGGCCCTGGGACCCAGACAGGGAAGCGACCAGCTCCCTGGGGTATAAATGCCTGAGCTGGGCATCCCCGTGGAACCTGGCTCCCCGCAGTACCCAGGCCACGGCGGCTCTCTAGGCACCTCCCTTCCTGGAAGCAGCCCCCGGACTCCCTGCCTCTTTCCCTGGGACCCCGTGGTCTGCCCCTGGGCACTGTCAGCTTCCTCATGGCCCCCTCCCATCTGACTGGCAGGCCAGGGGACAAGGACTTCCTCAGGATGGCACCTGGGCTGTGAGGGGCCAGAGGACACGGCCCCTGGTGGGCTGGGACTGGCACCAGGACATAGCTGGATGTTTCCCGCCCGGATTCTTCTGAGAGGCCTACACTGGCCTCTGTGCAGGGGTCTGGCGGCCCTCCCTTCTCTGTCTTGGTTTCCTCTGTGGTTCTGACTGGGTTTGGGGAGCAGGGGTGCCCCCACTCCCATCACCCCAGGCTGTGACAGGGCTGGGCTCCTGAAATTCCTCAGTTCTAACTTTCTGGCCCCCAGCCATGCCCCAGGGCCAGCCAAGTTCATCTCCATGCTGAGGGCCCTGGAGTCTCTCCGTGTACACATTCCAGAGGAGGAACCCAAACAGGCTGTTTCTCACCAAAATATGAAACTGAAAACAAGCACAGGGCCTGCCTGAGGCTGCCTGCGGCCTGGGGACTCAGGGTCCGACTTTGCCCCCTCCCGGCACTGCCTCACCACCCCTACACTCCCCAGGCTCCCCTTGGCCCCACCAGGCCCCACCTTGTACCCCCACATCCCTCCCCCAGGTCCTGCCCAGCCCCTCCTGGTGCCCTCAGCCCTGCCTGGTCCTCCTGGCCCTGCCTTGTCCCTCTTGCCCCCGCTCCACTCCCACCCTCCCCAAGCACAGCTGGTCCCCAGCTGCCAGGAGTCTGGGGGCCACGGCGGCTTCATCAGACAGGAGACTGTGCTTTGCACTCAAGCCACTGCACCTGAAATAGCTGCACGTGTCCAGTGCCTCAGGCCACCCCTGGGGCTAGACTGAGGGTCTCACTGACAAAACCCCGCTAAAGATGGGACTCAGGGGAGCAAGGTTTTGAGGGTCTTTGGTCAGGCTGAGGTCCCACAGTAAGTGTCTACTGAGAATGCTTGCCCCAGCATTGATGACAGGACGCGGGGCTGAGGGGTGGCGGGAGGAGGTGCTGGGAGGCAGTGGACGGAGCACATTCAATCTTGAGAATTCCTACGTGTGGGTCACTTCCTCTCCTGCACACGGTGGGCGCCCTGCACACAGATGATGAGTAAATTCGCAGGGTCCCGAGAAAGAAGCTTCTCTGAGGGGAGGAGATAGATGGGGAGGTCGTGTCATTCACAATGACTCTGCCACATCCCAGCAAGCCCAGGCCCAGTGTCCCGGGGTCAGCCCAGGAGGGCATCCTAACCCTGGTAGAAACAAGGGCTGGCATTTGCCGAGGGCTCTCCATGTGCTGGGCACGGTTCTGAGAACACTCAGAACACTCACCCCCCAGGACCCCACGGAGCCAGTAACACGACACCCCCCAGGGCACTTGTGAGGCTTGGAGAGGGTCACGTGCCTGGCCAGTGTGCGGAGGGGTCTGAGCTCAGGGGTCAGCAAATTGTCTGAAGGGACCCACAGGGTCAGTGTCGGGGCCCTGAGAGTGGCCGACAGCATTTGGAGGAGGGGAGACAGGTCCTCCAAGCACAGGCGCAGGTCCAAGGGCCCAGGGTCTCCACACACCCGAGCCTCTGGGTCTGTGCCGCCGCCTCGCAGGGCCCCCAGCTCTCCCCTCTGAAAGGGGACGATGTAATGACAGTCCAAGAGAGATCGGAGGTGCCGTCCCCGGCAGTGTAAGGCTGGGGGCTGTGGGCGGTGGGCCCCTTGGCAGGATGCTAGGGTCCGCCACTGTCATCTCCTCGGAGGTGCGGTCCCCACTCCAGCAGGTGCAGAGGGAACCTCAGTCCAAGCTGATATGTAAAGAAGCTCGGTTCTCGTGACTCTGCTCTCCCACAGGGGTCCCGCCCTCCCCCAAGCCCCAACAGCCCTGTGAGCAGAGCACGGGGCAGACTCCACAGCTCCATGGTGCAGAAGAGGAAACTGAGGCTCAGAGGGGCCTCTCAGAGCCTGCTGGTGCAAAGGCTGGACTCGCCTGATCCCAGGAGCCCAGGATGCCCAGCCGAGGGCAGAATGACATCCTCTAACCTGGAAGTTAACGGGCTCAGCCTCAAGGCCTCCTCCATCCCCTAGCTGTGGCTCTGTTCGACTCCAGAGCAAGCATCAGAGACGGTGCGAACATTCTGGATCCCAGGGATCCCGCATCAGGGTGTGGCCGTCTCCCCACGCACAGCCCAACCTCCCCCGGCTCTGGAACGTTGCTGGCCAGGTCTCACTGCTGCGAGGTAGCCCTGCTTCTGGGGGACACCAACCGTGCTCACCCCTCCCATTTCCACCAGGAGGAGCCTGGTGTGCCGCGCTTGCCGTAATTACACGAGAGACCCAGGAAAGGGCCAGTGCACACAACCTACTACCTGTAATTTGATTTTCCTCTTCAGCCAAATTAACAATCTATAAACATTTGCAAAATTACATGTTTTCATCCTGTGAGAAATACCAAGTGCCTCTTATGCAAATGTGCCCGGTCCTCGCGCTCGGCGGTTCTAGAGAACGGCTCCTCAGAACCCAGCGCGGGGCTTGTCAAAAGGGCTGTTCATCGTGGATTGCAAATTAACAGGCCTCACATGCTTGTGTACAATTACATTCCCACCAGCTTTAGGCAACTCTAGACCCAGATTCCAAATAAGATGTGAGTTCACTCAACTGAAACTTGCAGTATTAGATTTATAATAAACGAAGAGAGGTCACGCGGCGATGCCATTTTTTAAAAGAAAAGGAAATTGAATGACAGCACCTGAACTTGGCTCAACTTCCCCTCTGTGTCGGTGTGATTTCAGCATACACCACACACTCCCTCTCCACGTGGGCCTGCAGTGGTCCCCGGTGGACTCTGTGTCGAGCGAGTCAAGTTCAGCTTCCCCTGCACACCTTTCCCGAGCCAGGGCCGAGGGGGCCTTTAGGTGCCTGCACCGACCGCTTCCAACATCCACACTGCTCACCAAGGAAACCCGTCCCGTCCTTTGGGACCGGCTAACAGGTCCTTCCGTGCCCCCAGCAAGCCTATGTCCAGAAACTCACCCACAATTGCTAATTCTCACCCAGGGACACCACCTCTGGATCCTCCAGATGGACTCAGCTCCTGCAAAGTGAGGTCAGGTCGCAAGAAACACCGAGTTATTCGTTCCCGAGTTTGGGGTGGGAAGAAGAGAGGGTTTGGACCAGCCCTCTCTTAAGACAGTTACCTGAATCAATCTGGTTCCAGAGAGCAAGAAAAATCTGCCCACTCGTGCAATTCATTGTTTAACGTCGTTAACAGATGTGATGCTTCTTCACAGGTTAGCGTGGTGGAGCCACAGGCCCTGTCTGTGCAACGCCTCTCTGTCCTGGGGCCACGTGCGGTGCTGGACAAACAGCAATGGACATGGTCAGAGTGATGCCTGCAAGGGCCCTGCCCCGTGAGGGCACGCCGTCCAGTTCCGAGGCTCCTCATGCTCTCTCAATAGGTGCTTTTGGCCACCAGTAACAGAACTCCTGGGTGATGACAGCATCAACAAATACAGGAAGAAGTCGGGCGGGGTATAAGGCTCCTCCCTGGGGCAGTTTAATGTGTGAACCCAGCAGGAGGGATGAGGGCAGCCCTGGCCGCAGATCCTGGGCCTCGTCCATACAGGGAAGGCCAACTGCTTTAGCCAGAGAAAGACGGTACAGGAGGAAAGGCTGGTGCGTTTGGGGGAGAGGAAGAGGGGAGACGGGTTGCCCCCCTCAAAGACACTGTGTCCAGGCGGAGGGCTCTGACAAGGCAGGACCTTGAGAAAGTTCTGCGAACCGTTTCGCCCACAACCTCCTTTCTTTCCAGCACCCAGGGAAGGTGCATTCAGGCCGCTGAAGCCGGCAGGCCGCAGGCTGGTGAGCCCGTTGATGGGAAGTTCTGGTGTTGAAAGTGTGTCTTGTGCATCATCCAGGGCGAGGTTCTGCAGAGGAGGAGGACTTCTCTTTGGGGACTCCAAACAGCCGCCACCTTATCACCCAGGGAGGCTGCAGGGCAGAGAACACTCTCCTCTGACAAGTGGGGAAACTGAGGCTTGAGAGGGACCGCAGCTTTAAAGCAGCCAAACCCAGGAATAAATCCAGCCCTTCAGATTCCCACCCTAGGCTGTTTCCAGACAGAGGAGGGAGAAATGGTTTATTTCACCCAGTTCTCCCACTTGTCCCCAGGGCCAGCAGGCCCCCTCCCTGGCATCCTGAAGCCTCCTTGCACCTGTGGCTGACCAAGTGCAGACGTGCCTGGCTGTCTACTGGGCCTGCCTTCATAGACCTGAGATGCAAAGACAGAACATCACATGGACGTGCATACACACACACATGAACACACACGCATGTACAGAGATATATCTGCACACATACACACGCACACCAACATAGGCACATGCACATACACGTGTGAGCACACAAACACGTACATAGACATATCTGCACACACACACATGCACACCAACATAGGCACGTGCACACGTGAGCATGCACGCACGTACGCAGACATATCCACATACATGCACGCACACACACACGTCCGTATGCACAAGTGCGCACACACATAGCCACACACATGTGCATGTACAGTGCACAGCATGTGAAATGCCCACGGCTATGCTTGGGCAGAGTGAAAATGTTCCTCTCTCTGTCTACAGGCTGGGAGAGAGAATGGGTCCTGCTGAACTGAGGCTGCTGGCTCCCTCTGACCCGCCATGGTCACGCCTCCACGCCCTCACACACGTGGTTTCCTCCCTCTGCAATGCCTTTTTCATCTTCGTAGCCTCGTAAAAACCCACTTGGCTTTCAAGGCCTGGTGCAAAATGTCCTCCTCTGCTCAGCCCCCAGATAGAGCTGAGCTGTTTGGGTGCACACCCCCAGGCTGGGAAGTGAGGAGGCATCTCATATTTAACGGGGACATCTCATCTCCTCCCGTGTTACAGACGAGGAAACTGAGGCACAGAGACCTGCCTAAGGCCATGTGGTTTGAGGTGGGGTAAGGATTTGCACAAGTCATGCTGGTTCCAGGGTCCCTGCCGCCGCCACCCGAGGGAGGCGGGAGGTCCTCACGCTTGTGCCCCCAGCCCCCCTCCCGAGGCTCCTGTGCCTCCCGGCTTCCTGGCCTGCAGCTGACCCCTCACACAGTAGGTGCTGCGACGTGTTTCTTGGGCATGCTCCTGCCTCCCGTAAAGCCTCAGCTCACAGAACAGGCACGTATGTGGCTCGGCCGTCCCAAACACAGAGACGAGGAGCCACATGTGTCTGGAGTTTCTGAAAAGCTGGGAACAATTTTTGAAAAGCTGGGAAGAGTTTTTCTCGCTGTTTTCTGTTTAGATGAACTGATTCGGCCAGATGTGGGTCAGGAAAACCCTGTTTCAAGGTGTCTCCCTCACAGAGGAAGCTGGCAGCTCGGTCCCAGAAACCTCAGGCTTCCCTGCTCGCAAGGGGCCCACGCCTCTCCTCTGTGGTGAGTGGTCTGGGCTCCGGTGGATGGGGGGACCCTAAGCTGTGCTGGGTTTGGCCTGAGGACCCTGGGATCCCCAAGGGTGTCTGCCCAGCTAGGGCTGTCTGGGGAGTCTGCTGGGGAGTCTGCTATCCTGGGCCCAAGCTGGGGGACCTCATGGGTCTCCAGAAGCAACAGCCCTCCCAGGCTCAGTCCTCAGTGCCCGGCAGCAATTTCAGCCTTCACAGCAGCTCTGTGAAAGGTTGGATCGGTTGATTTGATCCCTTTCTGTATGTGAGGAGACTGAGGCCTAGAGAGGAGGCACTCCTGCAGCAGACAGGCTCTGTGACCCCCCCAACAGCCATCCATCCCAGGGCCAGGTGTGGCCTCCTGCCAGCCACGGACAGGCACAGCGGGGCTAGGAGCCACTTTCTCTCCACACTGGTTTGCTTCAACAGGGCTAAGGGAGGTTTTCACTTTGGTCCTGCCATGCCTGGGCCATGGGGGCCTCTTCCTGGAAGCATGAGGAGAGAGAAGGTCCCGTCTGTAACCGGCCACTTAGAGTCACCTTTGATGGGGCTTCCTCTGGGGAGCAGCCCCTCGTCCCCTGCCTGCTGGTTAGGGTGGGGGTGACCTTCCTCATCCATTTTTTTTTTTTTTCGAGACAAGGTTTGGCTCCATCGCCCAGGCTGGAATGCAATGTGCGATCTTGGCTCACTGCCACCTCCACCTCCCAGGCTCGAGCAGTCCTCCCACCTCAGCCTCCCCAGAAGCTGGGACGACAGGTGCGCACCACCACGCCTGGCTCATTTTTATATTTTTTATAGAGATGGAGTTTCACTTTGTTTCCCAGGCTGGTCTTGAACTCCTGAGCTCAAGTGATCTTCCCTCCTCGGCCTCCCAAAGTGCTGGGATTGCAGGCGTGAACCAGCACACCCGGCCCACCATTGCCCTTGAGTGGGCCCCTGACCCAGGCCTCACCACCTGACCCCTTCCCCTCGGCTGCAGAGACTGGGGTGGAGGCATCACGTGACCCAAAGCAAGGAATGGACCCCAGCCCTGGGCTTCTGCTGGAATGGATGGGGAGGGAGCGTTCACACAGTGCAATGTGGTCTGGGCCTGTAGGTGCCACCTGCGGCCGCCCAGGGAAAGCCTGTGGGAGGATGGACTGCACAGAGGAATGCAGACCTAAAGGGTGGGAGAGGCCGGTCCCTGAGGGCTTGTTTCCAGCACCACGCTTGAAGCCCAGTGTTGCCTTCCAGTCACCTGAGCCAATCATTCTCCACTGGGCTCAGGGCGGTTTGGGTAGAGTCGGACAGTTGCAATGGAAAGTATCCTGATTTATACAAAAGCAGTTCAGTATTTGCTTAATAATGGGGGATAAGTACTTTGGTCCAAGAAACATATCCCTAATGGTGGAATCGTGACTGATGAGACGGGCACAGCAGCCTCATGGCCCCGGGGGAAGTGTGGCTACCAGCCGTTATGTGAGAACTGCCTGGGAGGTCTGACGCAAATGCAGGTTCTCCCTCAAGTTCTGAGCTGCTGCAGCTGAGGCGGGGCTGGAATCTGCTTCGCCAGAAGCTGCTGAGGCCCAGGAGAGTCTTGGAGCTGTGGTCCAGACCTCTCTGCTGCTGGGAACAGTTGTGAGGGGCGTGCCCTTTGCGTGGTCAGGACCGAGGGCTGGGGGTTTGGTTAGCAAGGGGACAGCTCTGCAAAGGCCTTTGGGAAGAAGAGGGGATGGCAGAGGCACTGACCACCTCACCGTTTGTTCCCTGCTATCCCGTCGGTCCCCGTCCAGGGCTGGGCTCAGCCTAGGGCCCCTACACGACGCCGGTGACTCTCGGGGTCCCCAGTGCACCGAGCCCCAGGTGCCCGGGCCACAACCTGCCCTTTAACCTGCACTCGCCGCCCTCCCGCCCCTGTCTCCATTCCCCACCATCTCCTGGAACCCAAAACACAGTGCCCCATGTCCGTCTGTGGAACCGCCTGGATCGCCCGGCCCGGCCACCTCCGTCCAGGTGTGAGTTGAAGTCCCGTCCTGCACAGGCGCCCTGGGGTGAAGAGGGTGCTGGGGTGTCTGTTCCATCGGTTCTGCCATCGCGTGTTCCGTGTGCGAGTGAGCATCAGGCGCGTGCCCACATGTGCACGTCTGCTGGGTGTACCAGTGTGTCTTTGAGTGGGAGTGAGTCTGTCCTTGGATATGAGTGTGCATGAGTGTGTGTGAGTGTGCATATGAGTGAGGGTGAGTGTGCATGTGAGTGTGCGTGTGTGCAGTGTACATGTGAGTGAGCGTGAGTGTGTATGTGAGTGTGCATGAGTGTGCCTGTGAGTGAGCGTGTGCAGTGTGCATGTCAGTCAGCACACACGTGCTTGTGCCAAGTGAGTCTGCCCATTAGAGTGTGCACACAAGTGTGTGGTGTGGGTTTCTGTGCACTCATGGGGTAGGGCTGTGACGAGGCAGCTGTGAGAGGCTGCAGACGTGAGGGGGTCTCTGGGAACCCACACCCCTGTCTGTCAGCTGCACAATCTCACGGCCCCACAACTGCTCACATCAACACAAACTTGGCAGCCACTGTCTTTTTCAACGCTGTTTGTGCGGAGAAAGCAGTGCACAGAGCCGTGGACCTGTAGCTCCCGGAGCTTCCCGGAGCCCGTGCTCCAGTGGAGGTGCTGGGGATGGCGGGGACCCAGCCTCGGCCTTCATGCACCAACCTGGGGTCTCCACGAGCAAGCTCCGTGTTCAAGGAGGCACTCGGCCTGGGGACGCAGTGGGAAGAGCTATTGGAGGAGCCCCTCGGAGCTGCCTCAGCGCAGCTGATGAAAGCAATCAGTGCCCGCCTGAGCTGGATGTAAAGGTTAATACATAAATCAAAGGGAAATGTCAGGTGCCTTTTAACACTGATTGAGATGTAATTGGGCAGGGACCATGCGCCAGGCACCCGCGCTCATGGAACCACGGCAGGACGTGGAAGAAATTATGTGGCTTGTTTGTTTGTGTGTCTGCAATCGTGTCAAGACCGATGGTCCGTTGGCTCTGGACAGACGCCCCCCCAGCCAGCTGAGGATGTGAATATTCATGGCCGGGTGCCGGGTCCAGGGCTGGCTGGCGTTGCTGGGCACTGAGGATGTACCACGTACATGGAGTCCGGGCTGTGAGAGCTTTTCAGATGTCCCCAAGAGGCCACCTCATCTGCAGTCATCCCTGGGGTCACGGGGCCGACTCGGGACAGAGTGACCCAACCCCTTGCAGGTGTAGACGTCCCGCACAACCTGTGTCCTGTGCCCTCCAGCCTAGGCCTCTGCCCACTGTGTCCCGGCCCTGGGCATCCTCTGGCCAGGTGGCTCCCAGCCCCAGGGAGGGGCTCCGAACAGAGCTGAGTGCCCGCCCAGCACACCCTTGCTGCTTCCCACGGCCAGAATCCCGGCCCAGGGTCTCAGGCGTCGGGACGTAGGGGGCTCCAAGCCTCACATGTGTGAGGGCTGTGGACAAGGACGCTTTATGAGATGAGATTGCACACAGACATGTGTGTGAGAGAGAAATGTGTCAAATTACTCAAAGTAAACATTAAAAATTTTAAATAACAATTTAAAAAGGTATAGTTCTGTTTGGCCAGTTCTCCCATTTTTTAAAATAATCCCTTCTCCTGCCTTTTTTTTTTTTTTTTTAAGACAAGGTCTCACTTCATTGCCCGGGCTGGAGTACGTACAGTGGCGTAATCACCACTCACTGCAGCCTCAACCTCCTGGACTCAGGTGATCCTCCCACCTCAGCCTCCCAAGTAGGTGCCACCACACCCAGCTAATGTTGTGTATATGTATGTGTGTGTACACACTGTATATCTAATATATATCATATGTTAGAGACGGGGTTTTCCTGTGTTGCCCAGGCTGTTCTCAAATCCCTGGACTCAAGTGATCCACCCACCTTGGCCTCACGAAGTGCTGAGATTACAACCACCAGGCCCGGCCAATTCTTTATTTATTTATTTATTTAACATTCCTGTGACTGCAGTAAATACAAGTGGCCTTGTTCCCTCTCTGCCTGGAGAGACCCTGACCACACCCTGCTCCCCCACCAAGAACCGGGCACCCTCAGCTCCCCCACCCAAAACCAGGCACCCTCAGCTCCCCCAGCCAGAACCGGGCACCCTCAGCTCCCCCAGCCAGAACCGGGCACCCTCAGCTCCCCCACCCAGAACCGGGCACCCTCAGCTCCCCCACCCAGAACCGGGCACCCTCAGCTCCCCCACCCAGAACCGGGCAACCTCAGCTCCCCCACCCAGAACCAGGCACCCTCAGCTCCCCCAGCCAAGCCTGCCTTCCTCGCTGGTTCTCTATCAGCCTCCGGAGCTGCTCTCTGCCCTGTTCGTCATCTGCTAAAAAACAAAACATTAGCTCCTGTGCTTAGGGAGGGCATCTTTCCCCCTCTCAGCTCAGCTAACCCCTATTTGTGCCCTGAGATGCAGCTCCCAGGCTGCCTTCTCCAGAAAGTCTTTCCTTGACTGCCCCTCCTCTCCAGGTGGGGTTGGAGACACCTGCCCCAGTATTTCTGACTTCCAAGCACCAATTTCCGTCTATTTTGATCACAGCACCTCCTAGAAGGGCCCTGATGTTCACAAGGAAGGATTCCAACCTCCACTTTATTCCTTTTGGTGCAGAGCCACCAAGGCACTGGGACCCTGCCTGCCTGGCCTCCACCTCACCTGCCATGTGGACCCTGATCTGTCACCAATGGCTTTAAACTTCAGAGACTCAGATTGTGCTTCACCCAAAAGCAACAATGACGATGACAATGGCTTGCACTGTATGGAGCTAACCACGGGTGGACGCTGCTGTACTTTGCTTATATTTACTCATTTAATCATCACAGCAACCGTATATGGTAGGTACCACATCATCCCATTTTACAGATGAGAAAACCAAGGCACAGAAAAGTTACTTGCTTGAGGTCACATAGCCAGCAAAGTGGTGAGGCCAGCATTTGAACACAGGCAGCCTGGGTCCAGGGTCCACACTTTTAGGCTTTTCTTCCCATGGGGTGGCAGATTTAATTTTTAAAAATGATACCAGTACCATGTGGTAAGCCTTGGCTGAGGCCAAGCAGCTCAACGAAGTTACTGCTGACACAGGTAATCAGAAAGGCTCATCAAAGGTCAAGAATGTTAGACAGAAATATGGAAATGCGGGTGGGGAAACCAGGATGGTAAACTTTGGGATAAATGCAGGTGAATATTAATTGTACAAAGCAACAATTATTAGGTCTTGTGGAGTTAAAATATGCATGGAAATAAAATGCAAAAATACCACAGTGCAAAAGGCAGAAGGGTGTAGAATTTGAAGCTTCTAAGATTATAGCAACATAAATACAGCCGTTATTAGTAATGGTAATAATTGGCTTAGACCATAATAAGTCAAGAATACATTTTATAATTGCTAGGGTAAACCTTATAAAAGAGGTGGTAAAATAATATACAACTCACAAATAATGGAAGAAAAATGTTAATCCATTCAAAGAAAGTTAAGAAAGGAAGAAAAAAGGAAACAAAAAACTAATGGACAAAGGAGAAAACAAACAGTAAGAGGGTAGATCTAAATCCCACTAAATGTAAACGGACAAGAAATCCACTGATGGTCAGACTGGATTAAGAAAAAATCAACTGTATGTTGCTAACAGGAGACGCATTTTAACTATAAGGACACAGAAAGGTTAAAAGTAAAAAAACTATATAGCACGAGGACACTAACCAACAGAAAGTTGGTGTAGCTATATTAACAGACAAAACAGACACTAGTGCAGTGGCTCATGCCTGTAATCCCAGCACTTTGGGAGGCTGAGATGGGTGGATCACCTGAGGTCAGGAGTTCAACACCAGCCTGGCCAACATAGTGAAACCCTGTCTCTACTAAAAACACAAAAATTATCTGGGCATAGTGGTGGGCACCTGTAAACCTAGCTACTTGGGAGGCTGAGGCAGGAGAATCATTTGAACCTGGGAGGTGGAGGTTGCAGTGAGCTGAGATCAGGCCACGCACTCCAGCCTGGGTGACAGAGTGAGACTCTGTCTCAAAAAAATAAAAAAACAGCTAGTAAAGTAAAAAACTCTTCTATGGATAAAGAGGGACATTTCATAATGGTAAGATCTAACAACAAGCTTAACCACATGTCATATATGCAGGCCAGTACTCCAGAATATGGAGTCACCATCCTCCCAAATTCACATGAAACATTTGCTGAATTGATCATATGCTGGGCCATTAAGAAGCCTCAACAAATGTTAATAGATTGTAAAGTATGTTCTCTGAATACAATAAAATTAATCTAAAAATTGATTAAATATAACTAGAAAAACTCCAGCTGCCTGAAAGTTAAACAACACATTCTTAAATAGTCCATGATTCAAAGAGGAAATCAAAATGGAAATGATAAAATATTTTGTGGCCGGGCACGGAGGCTCACGCCTGTAATCCCAGCACTTTGGGAGGCCGAGGCGGGTGGATCACCTGAGGTTGAGAGTTTGAGACCAGCCTGGCCAACATGCAGAACCTGTCTCTGCTAGAAATACAAATTAGCCAGGCATGGTGGCGCATGCCTGTAATCCCAGCTACTTGGGAGGCTGAGGCAGGAGAATCGCTTGAAGCTGGGAGGTGGAGGTTGGGGTGAGCTGAGATCACACCATTGCACTCCAGCCTGGGTGACAGAGTGAGACTCTGGCTCAAAAAACAAAAAAAATTGTTCTAAAAGATAATGAAGATGCACCCAGCCAACCTGTGGGATGCGGCCTAGGCAGCCCTTCGGAGGAGACTTACACCCTTCACGGAACGCAGTAAAAAGAAGAAAGGCAGAAAGATCAACAGTGTAAGGGTCCCTCTTCATCCGAAAAAGAGCAATGAACCAAACCTATGAATAAAAATACTAAAGATGAGAACAGAAAAACAACAAAATATGAAACAAAAGTACAATGGGGAGGCTCAACAAAGATTTTTGAAGATCAATAAAATTCACCGAGGTGTGAGAACCGAAAGCCCGGGCTTCGGGTGGCCCTGGGTGAAAGTGCAGCCGTGGGATCTAGATGAAGAGAAATGCTGGGCAGGGAGGAGCGTGGGACAGAAACATGGAAATGCGGGGCCCAGGCCCTGGGGCTGTTTCCACACAAACTGGACCCCCAAGCCCTTCAATTCATCGAAAGAACCCAAGTCCCCAAGGACAAAGGGAATGTGGACAGCAGTGGCTGGAAAAACCAACTGAGAGCTCAAATAAGAAAGGGCTGCAACGGCTCTCCTCGAAACCCTCCTGAAGGTGCCGCAGCCACTGTCTCTGCGAGTCTCCACCCCTTTGCTCTCCAGCAGGGGTGGTTTACCCTCCAGGGCATATTTAGCAAAGTCTGGATATATTTTTGGTTGTCATGACTGAGGGGTTCCCAGTGAGAAAGGGCAAGGATCCCAGCAAACACCCTACAGTCCCCACCACAACGAATAATCCAGCCCTAAAGGTCGATAGTCAACAGTGCCAAGATTGAGAGACCCTGACATGGGTGGTGTGGTGGGGTTTAACCTTTAAATTTTTTTTTGTTATTGTTGTTTTGTTTTTTGTTTTTGTTTTTGTTTTTGTTTTTGTTTTTGAGATGGAGTCTTGCTCTGTCACCCAGGCTGGAGTGCAGTGTCGCAATCTCGGCTCACTGCAAGCTCCGCCTCCTGGGTTCACGTCATTCTCCTGCCTCACCCTCCTGAGTAGCTGGGACTACAGGCACCCGCCACCATGCCCGGCTAAATTTTTGTATTTTTAGTAGAGACGGGTTTTCACCGTATTAGTCAGGATGGTCTCGATCTCTTGACCTCGTGATCCACCCGCCTCAGCCTCCCAAAGTGCTGGGATTACAGGTGTGAGCCACCGCGCCCGGCCTAACCTTTAAATTTTAGGACATTGGTTGTTGATATGGGTTTATGACTGAACCAGAAGAAGAGTGAACATTACCCAGAGGTGCTGGATGAGGAGGTGGATGTAGTAACTGACCAGGCTTTGCAGGGCTGCTGAGTATAGTTGTACAGGTTGTGTACTGCACAATGAGAAAGTACCACTGACACTGTAGATCCTATAAATGTGTGTATTTTTTATGCCGATTTTCTAACAGATGGCAGTAAATGGTCTGATTCTAACAACATCTGCATATACTAAAATTTTCTGATATGCATAAATAAAGCCCCCTGAAGAACCACAGTTTTCTAATTTTTATTTTTTCTAATTTTCCAATTTGCACATAGGGGCCACATGGGCTTCCAGTGGCCCTGAGACGCTGGGCTTTCGCGATCAGGGAGAAGGTGAGTGCGTCTTACTCTGTACTAGGAATAATTGGATTATGTGAACTGGGGGTGCAATCACGTTGCCTGGAAGTTCAGCTTCCTTTGTTGGTTCGGCATCTGAGAGAGGCTGTGGTGAGCTTTCGGCATCCCACCAGACACGCAGCGTCTCTGAAGGATCTTCTCGCATGTGTACAATTTCCTGGATTGTGATTTCCGACTCTGTGGCAGAAGACATGCAGCAACATCTCTATCACCCTCGTGGCGGGGTGTGGGTGTGTAACGCGGCTCTTCCCAGACCGGGGGCACCAGATGGATTTGTAAGTGATCAGTGTGAGTCCGTAGCCGGGTGCAGAGGGACTGTGGCAAGCTTGCTGGGAATCCAGTGCTTCAGGGACAACTGTGGCAGAACCTCTGGGAACCTGCGCTGTGGTTCTCAACCAAAGACAGCATCTCCTCATCCCAGAAGGCCTTGGGAACGTGCTTGTATTCTTGGTGGTTGTGATGACTTGGGAGTATATTGACAAGCGTTGGGTGTGGACTGAGGTGTTAAACACTCAGCAGTAAACGAGACCACCCCACCCCTCCTCCTGGAGGAGGCAGCCTGGGAGCTGCGTCTCAGCGCACAAATAGGGGTTAGCTGAGCTGAGAGGAGGAAAGATGCCCTCCCTAAGCAGAAGGGCTAATGTTTTGTTTTTTAGCAGACAAAGAACAGGGCAGAGAGCAGCTCCGGAGGCTGATAGAGAGCCAGCAAGGAAGGCAGGCTTGGCTGGGGGAGCTGAGGGTGCCCGGTTCTGGGTGGGGGAGCAGGGTGGGGTCAGGGTCTCTCCAGGCAGAGAGGGAACAAGGCCACTTCTCAAGATGCCAGCCTGCCCTACCGAGACACACTGTCCGACGTGGCAGGTGCCAGGCAGGGGCGACAGTGAGGCTCCCAAGGAGAAGCCCCCACATCAGGGCCAGGCTTTGTTTCTGGCTGGGCACATTCAGAGTTCAAGTGCCCTAATATTTGTTAATAAGTGTGCCCCCTGCTTAAACTTAGCCAGAGTAGCTGCGTTGCTTGCAACCAAGTATCGTGACTGACACAAGTTCCAGCTTGTTCTTATAAACCCCAGATTGCTCACTGTTCTTATTGTTTTATGTAGCAAATACCTGGATAGATGTTTCCAGATGTTTGCCATTTTCTTCACTCATACTTTGTTCTCAGGTCCCACTCCTTCCTTCTGGGATAGATTTCCTTCTTCCTGAATTAGATCCTTAAGTAGTTATTTCTGTTTGTGGTGATATCTCAGTCTTAGTCTGAAAAGTAATGTCTTCCTCCATCCTTCCCTCCTTCCTTCCCTCCTTCCTTCTCTTTCTTTGTTTCGATTCTAAAACAAGTATTCCATTATCTCCTGGCACATATTGTGGTTGTTTTAAAATTTGCTGTCTATCAACTGATCAGTCCTGACCATTACCATCTCGATATTTCCCACTGACATTTCATTATCAAAATTTCAAGCAGGAAGAATTGCGCAGTGAACAGCCATCGACCCACCACTTAGATTCTGCAACTGTTACCATTTTGTTATATTTGCTTTATCACATGACATGAATCCATCTAATCTTTTATAAACTTCAAAGTGAGTTGCTAACATCTGCGCAGTGAACAGCCATAGACCCACCACTTAGATTCTGCAACTGTTACCACTTTGTTATACTTGCTTTATCACATGACCTGAATCCATCTAATCTTTTATAAACTTCAAAGTGAGTTGCTCAGATTGGTGCGCTTCACCCCTGAACATTTCAGCATGTTTATAACTAACTAGAGCTCGACAGTTGTTTGCAGAGTTTTATTTTTTTAGGTAAACTTTACCCGGAGTGGAATGCACCCATTTTAAATGTGCCATGTGCGTTTGGATAAATGCCTGCAGTCGGTGGTCGGACCTGAAGGAAGAGAAAGACCATTTCCCCGACTCCAGAAAGTTCTCCTCAGTCAGCCCCGCAGGCAAACCTGTTCTGACGTTTTTCTCCACAAATGAGTTTTGTGTGTTGTAGAACTTCACACAATAGCTACTTCCTGGGACAAGGCTTTGAGACTTGTCTGTATCTACGTGTGCATCCGTACTCGGTTCCTTTCCATTGCCAGGTAGCATTTTGCTCATTTATGTTGGCATTTTCTCTTTTTTATATTTGAGTTGTAGAACTGCTTTATACACTCCTGATAAAGTCCTACGGGTTTTGCACAACTTTTTCTCCCAGTCTATGTTTTGTCTATTTATTTTCTTCATGGAATATTGACAAAAATAATTTTTAATTTGATACAGTCTGATTTGTCAAAAAATTTTTTCTCTGCCTTAAGAAACCTTCCCTATATCCAGGTTATAAAGACATTACCCTGCACTTTTGTCTGGAGGCTTTACAGTTTTATATTTTACATTTAGTAATATGCTCCACCTAGAATTAAGTTTTGGGTAATGGTGTCAGATAATTGTCAAAGTTTTTTCCCCATAAAATCATCCTGGCACCATTCGTTGAAAAGATTTTGCTTCCCCAATGAGATTGTTTTGATGTCTTTGCCGAAATCAATTGCCTAGATGTGTGAGGGTCTATTTCTAAACTCTTTGTTCTGTTCCATTGGTCTATTTACCTATCTTAACATAAACAGCACAGTATTTATAACTGTAGCTTTACAATACATATTGAAATCAGGTAGTGGGAGTCTTACAGCTTTTCTTTTTCAAAGTTGTTTGGGCTATTCTAGGTTCTTTGCAATTCCAAATAAATTGTATAATCAGTTTGTCCGTTTATACGAGAAAACCCGCTGGGATTATGATTAGGATTGTGCTGAAGCCATAAATCGGTTGTGGGAAAATTGACATCTTAGCACATAGCTCAAATTTTTACACTACTCTAAATGACATTTTTAAATTTTCCATTTCTGATTATTTCTCCATATGCAGATATAAAATTAATTTTTGTCTGTTGATTTTATATTCTTCCATCTCACTAAACTCACTTATCGGTTGTAATTGCTTTTTGTCAATTCCGTAAGATTCTCTGCATACAGCCTGTCTTCTGTGAATACAGGTTTACCGTTTCATTTCCCGTCTGGATGCTTTTCACTTATTTTCTTGCTCTACTGCCCTGGCTGGAGCCTCCAGGACCATGTTGAATTGTAGGAACAAGAGTAGACACCCTCATCTTGCTCCTGGTATTAAGAGGGAAGCATTTGATCTTTATACTGGTTATAAAGTTTATAGGCCACAGGTTTTTAAACACAGATACCCTTTATCAGGTTGAGCAACTTTCCTTCTATTCCTAGTTTGCTGAGAGTTTTTACTAGGAATGGATGTGACATTTTGTCAAATGATTTTTCTGCACTTACTGAGATAATTATAGGGATATTCTTTCTGCTTTACTAATATGCTTCATTAC
Organism: Pongo abelii; assembly: GCF_028885655.2. Lineage (NCBI taxonomy): Eukaryota > Metazoa > Chordata > Mammalia > Primates > Hominidae > Pongo > Pongo abelii. Next base: position 309,667 of record NC_071991.2, read on the forward strand.
ATTGATTATTTCGCAAACGTTAAATCATCCCTGAATTCCTGGAATAAGCTCCATTTGGCAATTATAGATATACATACATGTATGTGTTTTTAGAAACAATGTTTTACTCTGTCATCCGGGCCAGAGTGCAGAGTACGGGGGCACAATCATAGCTCCGCGTAACCTTGAACTCCTGGGCCCAAGCGGTCCTCCCACCTTAGCCTCCCTAGTGGCTGGGGCTACAGGCTTATGCCACCATGCCTTGTTAATTTTTTTAAAGAATTCGTTTCAAGACCAGGTCTCCCTGTGTTGCCCAGGCTGGTCTCGAACACCTGGCCTCAAAGTGATCCTCCTGCATCAGCTTCCCGAGTAGCTGGGATTACAGGTGTGAGCCTGGCCCAGCTCTAGTAGACTTTTTATATGAGGAGTGGCTAATGTCTTTAGTTTTCTTTTCTTCTTATGACTTTGACCTGTTTGGGTATTAAGGTAATGATGACTTTGTAGAATGAGCTAAGAAGTATTCCCAGCTTTTCAATTTCAAATGGGCCATTTTTAAGCCATTATTTCTTTAAAAACTTTTGCTGCCCTGCCCCCTGCCTACTTTTGGGCACCCCAGTTATACATACATTAGTCTCCTTGAAGTGGCCTCTGTGCTCACTGACGCCCTGGTCATTTTCTCAGTCTGTTTTCGCCGTGGTTTTACCTTAGATCGTTTTCTATTGCTAGGGCTGTGAGTCCGCCGACCTTTTCTTCTGCAATGTCTCATCTGTTGTTAATATCATTTGTCTGTTTTTCATCTCAGACATGATAATTTTCATCTCTGGAAGTGCAATTTGTGTTTTTTAATATCTTCCACATAACTACTGAACTTTGGGGGGGGCACATAAAGCACAGTTATAATAAGTGTTTAATGTCTTTGCCTGCTAAGTCTAACACCTATTCAGTCTGGGCTGGTTTAGATTGAATAAAACTCGTCTTCTCACTCTGGGTCATGTTTTCCTGCTCCTTATGTGTGGTAATCTTTAATTAGATGCTAGACATTGTGAATTTTTCTTGGTTGGATTCTGGGTATTTTTATATTTCTATAAATATTCTTGTGCTTTGTTTTGGGAAACTTCTCAGTCAACATCCCTTCAAATATTTCCCTTCCCTATTTTTCCCTGTGAAAGTGCAGTTAGACATATTACAGCATTTTAATTGAAGTTACTTGGAAACAGTTTGATCCTGAGCAGGAAAGATCAGCGTTCGGTTTAGGGCCAAACAGTTCCCGCTATGGAAATAAGACTCCTCTGTGTTCTCTGCCCAGTGACCCATGAACATGAGGCCTCCGGTCTGGCTGGTGGGAACAGGCACTATTCCCTTCTCCTGTGTGGCCACCAGGAACTGGTGCCACTAATCCTTTCTGGTGGTTCTCTCTGCAGCCGTGGGTACTTTCCTCACATAAAAATAACGCTGATGAGTATTTAGCTGAATATTCAAGCAGCGGGGGGTTCCTCAGCAGATACCGGAACTCACCCGTGCCCCGCTCCCCTCTCCTTCACTCTGTCCTGTGGACTCTACCGTCTTAGTTTGTTCTTCCTGAACCCTCAGTTCTGTGTCCAAACTCCAGGAGTCTGCCAGGCTCCCCTGGGTTCCGCCTCCCTGAGCCATGTCTTGAGAACGTCTTCAAGGCAGTAAGCCGGGGCGGCTGTAGGGCTCACCTTGCTGTTCCCATCGCTCGGGGATCATTATACTTTGTTACTTGATGTCTTGTTTCTTGAAAGCTCTTGTTTCACGTAGTCTGTCTGATTTGGGTTATTTTAGGTAGAAGGGTAAATCCAGGTCCTGTTACTCCATGTTTTGGCCAGAAGCAAAGGTCTGCAGCTGCCTTTCTAAATCACCTTTGCCTTTAGTTTTCTTCTCTTTCATTACAACGTGCCACGTGAGAATTCTTTTTTATTTAACCTGCTCAGGACTTAGGATTTTGCATCTGGAGATGCATGACTTCCATCAGTCCTGGAAATCTCTCAGCCATTATCTCTTCAAGTGTCTCCCTTCCCTGATTTTCCCTGTGGAACTTCAATTACACACATATTACAACATTGTAATCTTTCAGGTAGATAGATCTGGGAAAGGAGATGTTTAAAGAGTTAATGGTTGAGACATTAACTTCCAAAATGATTAGCTTCCAAAACAATAGCTATTTATCTATCTGTCTCAATCCTGGTAATTTATTCAGATCTATCTTATAAACTGTCCGTAGCTGTATCTACATTGTTTTAATTTCAGTGACTGTATTTTTCATTTTTAGGAGATTTTTTGTTGTGGTGTTTCTTTTCCAAATTTGCCTGGTTTTGTTACATTGTTTGCTGATCTTTACTCATTTTTTAAGATAGCTTCTTTCCATGTTTTTAATCGTTTGAAAATTTTTAATGTTGTGTATTTGATGACTCTTTTGTCTGAATTTCTTGAAGACATCGTCTTGCCGCTGTGCTGCTTTGCATATTTTGCGTTTCTTCTTTGCAGGGTGTATAGGTTTCTCCTGTGAGTTCATGGTCTATAGTTTTATCTGGAAATCCTGCATGGCCTCTGTTGAGGATGTGTCCCCAGGATGGTTTGCAATTTGCTCCTGCCAGAGGCCCCCAGGGGTTTCCAGGCTCATCCCACATTTCCCCCAGTTCCTCATTTGGGCATTCCCTGTCCTCATGGTGGTGTATTTTCTCCGCCTGACCACACTGCGGGCAGTTTTATTGTTATAATTCTTAGCAGAAACTTTCTTCCCACGAGAGCTCAGAGAGCTCAGACTAAAACAAACAAGCTCCTCTAGCGCCTGGGCTCCACGCAAGGGTCGCGGTTCTAACCCCCAGCTTGTGTGAGTCCAAGGCCTCATCTCTTTTCTGTTGACGGGCATTGAAGCACAAGCCCTTCGCTGCTGAGACTAGTCGCCCACTCCTGGAATAGCTGCGCCACCCGCTCACACACCTCCTGCAGAGGTTTTCAGCTTGGATTTTTCCTGGTTCCTCAAAGCACAGCTCTGCATTTGAAAGGAATCTGCCATGCTTTGGGATCTTTCTAAGGGATTTACATCATACTAAGTGATTTGTCAGACGTGCTTTTGGGACAGGTCCACAACATTGCTTACACCAGATAACCCCATTTTACAGGTAAGCAGACTGAGGCCACGAGCCTTCCCCAGTGACACAGGCTAACACATGCGGAGCCTTGGATGACAGGGAAACTTGCCATCTTGGAGACAGCAGAGATGCCTCAGGCGACAGCAGGGAGGCATATTCTGACGGCACGCCCTTCCCCGATCTGCACCAGATGAAACCCGGAGAAACTCCAGTAACTTCCAAAACGATAGCTAACCAGGAACCAAAGATTACCGCTACACTCGGCCCACACTAATACACCCTGAATTCCCTCTGTGCAGATCTCATGACTTCTGCGTTCCATTTCTGGCATTCTGGGATTCAGCCCGTTGACAAACCTGCCCCAGGCCAGGCCCAGTCGGACAGGTTCTGAGAACAGGGTGCCACTGTGCCTGCGAGCAGCCCGCTGTCAGCTGGGAGGGACGGAGAAGCAGCAACTGCACCGGACATCCGCCAGGCAGTGTCGACGGCCGCAGGGCACGGGGGCCAGTCAGAATCAGCACCCCTGTTTATTCTAAGCCTCCTTTTCTCTCTAAGGGATAGCAGATTTGGTCTAAGTTTCTTAGATGACAGAGTAAAAGGTGAAAACCCCATGTACCCTCCTTTCGTATGTGTCAGCTCTTGCCACGACAATGTAGGGGAAAAGCCACCCCAGCACCCAGCGGCTCTGGCAGCAGTAACCGCTGGTCAGGGCAGGCGCAGCCAGTGGCCATTCACAGGCTTGGGCAGCAGTAACCACCAGTCAGGGTAGACACAGCCAGTGTCTATTCACAGGGAGCTGAGCTGTGCTTCACCTTGTGGGTTGGGCTCAGCCAACTGTGCTTTTTTCTGGGGCTCAGGCTCAGGTGGCAGCTAGCCAGGGGGACCCTTGTTCCAGGCGGGTCAGGAGAGGTTCCGGAGCGCAGCCCCCCACAGCGCACTCTGCAGCTCCGCACTGAAGCCCCAAGTCCAAACAGGTTCCACGCCAAGCCCAGTGTTAGGAAGCGGGGACGTGCCCTCCTTCCACAAGAGGGTGGGGGGGTGAATGTTCTTTAATAACAGTTTTATCCACCTCACCTGCCTCCCTTCAACCCCAAACCCCAAAGGCAGCTGCCCCGAGCACCAGCACGTGCCTTCTGCACACTCGTTTCTCTGCAGACACAGACCTCGCATTCTAGTTTTTGTCACACAGATTGGATCCCGCTCTGTGTACCACTCTGCCTTTTCCTCCCCAGTAACCCCTCCCAGGTATTCAAGTCAATATTTGCCGAGCTCTATTTCCCCAGCTCTGTGCGTCTGCTGTTGCCAAAAAGGGTCAGGCGCAGCCTCTGATCTCTGGAAACGTGCACCCAGCATGCGTCTCTCTGCTTGTCTGAGCTGGCTTCCCTGAGAGAGAATCTGAGAACATTTTGGGATAACAGCACCCTCCTGTTTACTGCCTGATACCACATGAGCTCTCAGTCAGCCTGGGAGGCCAACCCCACAGGTTAGCTCTATTTTTGGCGAGGGCACAGGGATGCTAGAGACGTGGCTAAGATCGCAGAGCAGCTGAGAGGCTAAGCTTAGTCCAGCCCCAGCACGGGCAGCTGCAGAGCCATGTTCTTGACCCCTCTCCACGCCCAGGGTTGGATGGTGCTGGAAGCGGATGATCTTCCTGATTCCAGGCGGTTCGTGGAGCCAGAGGGGCAGCCACGAGCACTCGGAGATCAGCAGGGAGAAGGCTGAGGTCACAGGGACCCCCTGTTACAAGGGTCAGGGGAACTTGGTTCAACATCACAGGTTCTGGGGCAGGGCAACGGTGGGGCAGGATTGGGGTGGGGGCTTTTGCCAAGGAACGGAGGAGGTGAGAAGAGCAGGAGTGTGGGATGGGTCACCCACAGCCTCCCCCTTCTCCCCACTACCCATCTATAAGTTGTCACTGGCTCACACACAGTGGCTGCTGTGGCGGAGAAGGAACTCACGCCCTGCCCAGACAGCTGCCCCTTGCTTGAGAGCACTGTTTGCTGAGCACTGTAGAACTTTATGCAGAGCCCAGGTAACTTCAGCCAGAGAGGGAGTGAGATTTAAAATCTGGCCTAGACTCAACGGTAAAAAGACAAATAATTCAACTTGAACATGGGCAAAGGATTTGATAGACATTTCTCCACAGAAGATACACAAATGGCCACTAAGCACCTGAAAAGGTCATTGATGTCACTAAGTTATTAGGGAAATGCAAATCAAATCCACAATGAGACTCCACTCCACACCCACTAGGATGGTGATAATTTTTTTAAATGGGAAATAACAAGAGTTGATGAGGATGTGGAGAGATTGGGACCCTCATACCCTGCTTGTGGAACATAAAATGGTGCCGCTGCTTTGAAAAATGGTTTGGCATTTTCTCAGACAGATACTAGGATACAAATGTTCACAGCAGCATCACTCACAATAGCCACAAAGTGGAAGCAACCCACCTGTCCATCCACAGATAAATGAAGAAACAAAGTGTGGTTTGTCCATGCAGTGGAATATTATTCAGCCATGAAAAGGAATGAGGCACTGACTCAGGCTATAACCTGCATAGCCTCAAAGTCACCCTGCTCAGGGAAAGAAGCCAGGCACAGCAGGCCACTGTTTCCCTGATTGCATTTGTATGAAATGTGCAGAATGGGCAAATCCACAGGGAGAGAGAGCAGATAGGGGGTTGCCAGGAGCTGGGGAAGGGACACTTGGGAGGGACAGCTAATAGGTACAGGGTTTCTCTTTAGGTGATGCAGATGTTCTGGGATTAGGTAGTGGTGATGGCTATACAATATTGTAAATATTCTGAAAACAGCTGGCTTGTACTCCTTAAAATGGTAATTTTCTGTTACAGGAATTGTGCCTTTTTTTTTTTTTTTTTTGGATGGGGTTTCACTCTGTCACCAGGCTGGAGTGCAGTGGTGCGATCTTGGCTCACTGCAATCTCTGCCTCCTGAGTTCAAGTGATTCTCCTGCCTCAGCCTCCCAAGTAGCTGGGATTACAGGCACACCAGCACACCCAGCTAATTTTTTTTTTTTTTTTGTATTTTTAGTAGAGATGGGGTTTCACCACTTTGGCCAGGATGGTCTCGATCTCCTGACCCCGTGATCTGCCCGCCTCGGCCTTTCCCAAAGCGCTGGGATTACAGGCATGAGCCACCGCGCCCGGCCCTGTGTCTTCATTTTAAAATGGCACGCACACAGTCTGGCCCAGGATGAATCCTGCAGCCCCTTCCTGCCGGGAAAGACAGAGAACTTCAACTCTCTGAGCCTTCAGCTTCCTTGTGCCTGAAATAGGGGCAATAGCGCCTGACTCACAGGCTGTTACGCCAATTAAGTGAGATAAGGAGAGAAACACCCAGGACTATTGTGCTGAATTAATGAGATCATGCAAACAATGTAACCCCGGGATCGAAAATAGGGCCATTTAAAAACGTCACTTGGCCCTGTTCCCATCACACCTGTGGGTGACTTGGCTTGACACCTGGCAGTGGGCCGTAACCTCCTGGATCTCTCCCCACAGCAAATCCTTCAGCCTCTGTGCTGAAGTCCTAACAGCCTGGCCCTAAGCCCCTTTGCCCAGGACACTCACCTGAAGCCAGCATGTCCCTACCCACTCCAGCCAGGCCTGCAGGCAGGGTGGGACTTCTGAAACCACATCATGTCACACTCCTTTTCCCTGCAGCCCCCTTTAGGAAACCCTGCCAGGTACATAGAATAAAGTCCACGTCTTTATGGCCCACAGAGCTGTAGGATCGCCCTCCTCCGCCTGCCCCAGGCCTGGGCAGCAACCAGCTTCATGCATCACTCCACACCCAGCCCACCCAGCCCACCCAGCCAGAGCAGCGCCCACGGGACAAGCCCAGGCTGTGGCCTTCCGGCTTTGCCGTGTTTTCCACTGCACTTCCCGCTGTGGGAAGTAACTATGCCATGCTTTCTGATGTTAGGCTGCGTTAATTGCATGACGGTTTTGTGCTCCTGTTTCCTTGTTTGCCCCACAGGCTCCATTCACAGACCAGGTGGCAAGTGGTCGGTGCACGGGAGGGTTGCCCTTGGGAAGCGCCGCCACGGCGTTTCTAGCCTCAGTTTCCCAGCTGGAAAACGAGGGGGGCGGGCCCCTGATGCGCAGTCCCTCCCAGCTCTCGAGGGGCAGCGCGGGACTCCCCAGCCCAGGTGGCGATGTGCTTGTCACAAGCCCCTCTCCCTGTCTGGCCACGGAAGCCGAGGTCTGACCGGACGCTGAGGAGTGGGCAGCTTTCCCGTCATCCCACCCTTTCCAGATCTGTCCCCTAAAGCCGGACGTCCTCGCCCGCCCAGCAGCCTCCTTCCAGGAGGTGGGTGCACCTGCTGTCCCGCAGGTGAGGCCGAGGCTGCACGGCCGCCCCGCGCCACCAGGTGGCAGCAGAGCGCCAGGGACGGGCCGGGCCGCGGGCTGGGCGAGGCGCAGAGGGCGGTGATCCGGGCCCCGCCCCAACCCCGGCCACGCCCCCCGAGACCCAGGCCCCGCCCCCGCAGCACCGCCCAGCCAGGTCTGGGGTCCAGGCCTGCAGCCCCACGCCCCGAAAGAGAGCAGCGCCCTGGACGGAGCGGGGTTGGGGTGGCAGTGGGAGGGCTCCACCAAGAAGGCTGGCTCTGTAAGCCCGACACCCATCTTCGCGCGCAGTCACTCCCACAGCCACCCTGTAAGACGGTTTGAAACCCTCTGCAAGGGGAACGCTTGCAGAGGAGCTCTCCCGGGGCTCAGCGAGGCAGTGACCCGCTCAGCCCCTGGAGCCCAGCCCCACTGCCCTCAAGCCCCTCCGTACCCCATCTTTTCTCAAATGCCCTTTAGGGCCTCTGCACCAAATTGAAGCCGAGTGGTCTCTGGATTCACTCCTGTCCTGACCTAGGAGGGGTCTTGCCCAGACCCCAGGCCTGGGGCCAGGAGGTCGAGGCGGGAAGGGGGCCCAGGGATGTTGAGCAGGAGACAGACCCAGGCCAGAGGTTTGCTGAGGACAGAGGGGCAGGGAGGGGCCCCAGGGATGCTGAGCAGCTGCCCCAGAGAGACCCCAGCCAGGGCCCTTGCTGAGGACAGAGAGCAGGGCAGAGGGGGCTCAGGGACCCTGAGAGCTGCCGGGAGAGAGACCCCGGAAGTCCAGCCTCTCAAACTGCGGTGCCATCCACTCCTCTTGAGGGAGCCTCGGAGTTGGGAAATCCAGGCAGGTGGGAAGGCGCCCCCCTAGTGTCTTCTTCCTCCGCGGTGCTAGTTACATAAAAATTATGGAAGACCATGGTTTCTAACTAAGTGCCTGCTCTGGGCCCTGCATGGGCCAGACTAAAAATCAAATGCAGTCACCCATGGTCAGGCTGTCCGTCACCAAACCCGAACGAAGTTGTCATCTGACCTTCCAAAAAATCAAGAGAGGGCTATTGGCCAGACACGGCGGCTCACACCTGTCATCCCAGCACTTTGGGAGTCTGAGGCAGGAGGATCGCTTGAGCTCAGGAGTCTGAGACCAGCCTGGGCAACACAGTGCAACCCTGTCTCTGTAAAAAATAATAAATTATTTAAAAAAACAAAAAAGAAAGAAAGAAAAGGAGAGAGAGAGAGAATGGCCAATTTCCTAAACAGACCGGTTCCAGTCTTCAATCAGTGTGGAATGAAGTTCCCTCTGCTTTAATCGTTAGCCTGAAGTCACCCGATGTGACACAATCAATTGGTCCTTTTTGTATTTTTCTGCTCCCTGTCCCCGTCCTGCAGGGGCAGTAACTTTGAAACGACTCGTCAGCGTGTGTTCTTTGCCTGTGCTTTCTTCTAAGAAGCCCTTTCTGTCGGTAAAGCCGCCCCCTCTGCTCAGCTCGCGGAAGCACTAGTTCTGTTTTACAGAGGGACACGTTGCCCGATTCTAGAATCGAAATAGAGTCCATTAAGATCTTTAAACTACATGTGTTGTCATTCTGTCCGTTGACAGTGGAAAACCATTTAACACATTGTTTTGTACTAAAGCAAACACAGATGTCCTCTGGAGTCGAATGCAAAGTTTCCATGAAATCCTATTTAAAAAACAGAAATGTTGAAGAAATTTTGAACCTGGGGGGTGCTGTGTGAGGTCGTGCCCCCAGATCACAGTGGGGCCACACATTTGGCGTCCTCTGATTTTAAAGGTACGCCCACAGAGATGTTTGAGAAACCACACAAAACCCATGGTCCCCACTAACAGGGTCATAGGAGAGAATTTGCTGGAAGTCTGGAGGGATGTCAGTGCTGGTGTGGGCAGGACACCAATGCCGCAGGGTGGGGTGCGGGGCTGGCCCACCATGGCCACTCTAGCAGTGACCATTCCAGCCTCATGTGCACTGGTGGAGGCCAGTGTCGGGGCAGTGCTATGAGGAGGGACTTGTAGACAGGCCGGGAGGTCGTACTTGCAAACCCGTCCCTGCCACGTCCACAGGCAGCGTCTCCTCCCATCTTTCCCTGGACCTCCCACCCCAGGCTCCCCCAGCTCTGCCCTCTCCTGAGCCCCAAACCCACCTCTGATGGTCAAGAGTCATATTAATAGAGTGTTGAATTTTAAGGTAAAAGCATGACTATCCTACAAATACGAAATGTATCGAGGATTTTATTGAACGCCTTAATTAGCAAGGAAACCAATAAGAGGTTAGAACTGGCTCACAGGAGAATTCAAAGCACATTATATAGAAAATAAGGAATGGGCTGGGCACGGTGGCTCACGCCTGTAATCCCGACACTTTGGGAGGCCGAGGTGGGTGGATCACTTCAGGTCAGGAGTTCAAGACCAGCCTGGCCAACATGGCAAAACCCCATCTCTACTAAAATTACAAAAATTAGCTGGGTGTGGTGATGGGCACCTGCAGTCCCACAGCTACTTGGAGGCTGAGGCAGGAGAATTGCTTGAACTCAGGAGGCGGAGGTTGCAGCGAGGCGAGATAGCGCCACTGCACTCCAGCCTGGGAGACAGAGCGAGACTTCTCTCAAAAAAAAAAAAAAAAAAAAAAACAAAGAGCACCGAAGTGGATTTGCAGAGGACGTAATGATCAACGGCATTCCGCCAGACAAGGTTAACTTGCATTTTTACGGACACGCGTCATTTGTATTATCGTATTATTGTCAGGTTTCTGCAAAAGAGAGTGAAAGGTGGCAAGACCCTGGAAGGGTGCGGGAGACGAGACACACAATCCTTTTTGCCCATTTCAAAGTCTTAAAATTTTCCCGACACAGGCAAAACTGCCTACTTACCCACCATTGTCCCAAACTCAAAAGTTCGCAAGCCGAGTCGGTCCTCACCTCCCTCGTCCCGCCAGTCAGCCCCATGACCGTCTCCGCAGGTGTCTGGGTCTTCACCCATCTCCTCTCTGAGTAGGAGCCTCTGGTCTGCCCAGAAGCTGCCACCCGCCACCTCCCTGTCCCTCAAGGGTGCCATGTGAGAGTGGGTTCCACAGGCCCAGGTTCGAATCCTTTACCGGCTGTGTCATCTTGAAACCTGTGGTTCTGTGTCTCAGTCTCCACATTTGAAAATGGGAGTGGCATTGGCAGCCACCTGCCCACCCTTCTTCCATGATGGAGGGAGACGTTGCTGCCGAATGGTTGTGAGGACGGCGTGAGTCCGCAGGCTGGGGCAGAGCAGACTGGGCTTCCCGTGCCCCACCCAGCCCCTCTCCCTTCACCCACCGTCTCTGCCCCACACACCTCCTGGCCCCCTCCCCCACACCCCCACCTCCCCCCTCTCCAGCTGCATAGACCTCCCCCCTCCAGCCCAAAGCATTCCTAGCTCCTGATCATCTTAAAAATAAAACCTGAATGCCTTGTGCAGTGGCAAGCTCCCTTCCATCCGGCCCTGAGTTCCAGCTCTGGCTCCACTGTTCAAGCGACCATCTCCCACCCATCCGTCTCTGTGTGCTTGGGCCAAGCTGCCCACAGCCCCTCTTCCAAAGGAGCCGTGATTCCCTCACGTTCGTCACACTGTCCTGTCCCCTGGCCATGTGCTCACATAGCCCAGGCATCCAATCAGGGTGCTCCTCATGCAGACTGCAGGGACAGACACATCCTCTTTGCTGGGCAGGGTGGGATGCAATGTGAAGCCTGGCACTGCAGCAGCTATTTTGTGCCCGTGAGGAAGAGCTGGCTTTGGAATAAGGCCAACTACGCAGACGGCAGAGACGGAAAGAAATTGAGGCCATGACAGCCTCGTTGAGCCGCTGGGTCAAGCCAAGCCTGAACTCCATCTGCCTCCGGACCTCCCGGCGTCAGTCCATTCCCTCTCAGTGAAGACAGTTGATTTGTCTTTTCTGTTCCATGCAGCCCAGTGTGCTTCCTAACTCATCTCTTCCCCTCATCTGCAGCTCTAGCTGGTTTCTGTCTTTGTGCTGTTTTCCTGGGTGCCCCAGGCACTGCGTGGCCTGCTGTCTGTGTGTCCAGCCCACTCACTCCCTGTCCCACCCACCAGCTAGCTGGCACTTATGGCCAAGTTTCCAGAGACCCACAGAGGTGGCCACTGCTCAGAAACAAGGCTTGTTCCTGGGGCGGTTGAGACAGAGATGGGTGCTGGTCCCCATGTGAAGCTGTGGATGCACCAGTGAGCAGCTGTCATGTTCAGACCCAGGACCCAGCACCCGGTGTGGCCGCCCTGGCTGTCGTCTCGGCTTCTTTTAAGGGGACAGAGCAGATTGGCGCAGATGTCAGGAGCCCATGGGTGTCCCTTGGCCTGGGGGACTTACAAGTTTTCTCTGTATTCGGTTTCCCCTCTCCAGCACTTTCTAATATACAGACTAAAACCCCACCTCAGTGGGAGGCCAGGATATCGACGGGCTGGAGATTTATGAGGGAAGAGCCGGGCCCCACCAGCAGGCCCTAATAGCTCCCTAATTCCTGTCATTAGTCAACGAGAGCCCCTAGGTTCTCTCTACACAGCAGCTCGAATGTAATTACCAGCCGGGAGTGCTGGGCACGCAGGCCTTGTATCCTGCATTTTGCAAAATTCCCTGAAATGCACTTCATGATTCTGGAAGCTTCAGTCGGCCTGCAATTACAAGTAGCCCTTATTAAAAATCCATGCAGCCTCCCACATCAAACAAAATTAATCAGTAACAAGCTGTAAGGCTATTAGGTCATTTCCCAACACACAGCAACTCAGGAGTGGCCCTATCTGATTGGCCCATGCACGGAGGCAGGAATTCTCCCATGTTTCTCCGAATGCCGTGAGCCTGACATGAGATGTTTGTCTTTGCTTGAATTACGTTTGGGTATTATTCTGCTGAATCTATTCTGATTGGCCTGGCAGGCTCACTCTGCAGCACACACACCACCAAGATGGTCATCTCATTTTGGCCAAGAGCATGAGGAAACGTGTGGTCCCTGTTAGGGGAGGACCTCAGGTGTGGCCCTCCTCACCTGAGCCGGGGGTGCCGAGCAGGAGCTGTGAGACAGGGTCCCGCCGGGTCTCCCCGCGCTCACCTTGCCCTTTGCACGCAGCTCTGGTGCGCAGGCAACCAGGATGAGCCCTTTCAGCAGGCACTTTGAATCTCATAGCCACTGTCCTTCCCGTCCACCTGGCCCATCCCGGCCTGCCAGGCACCTACACCATCGAGTCACTGCCGGCCTCTGCCTCGTTCTTCACTCTACCCACTGGCCGCCCCACGGTGGCCACAACGACATCTCCCAGCCCAGCCAGGGGCTCTTCTTATGAGAGACTGATAGGAAGGTGGGGTCCAGGACCCTGCCCTGGCCTCCAGGGTGGGCTTGTGGCAACGGCAGAAACCATCTGCGTGACTTGTGGGGTCTGAAGTCACAGGAGGCGTCGGTGTCAGCCTGGTCTCTGGGAACAGGCACGTGCAACCCCGAGCTGTCCAGTTAGCCGTCCGGATGCTCCGAGACCACCGTGCTGTGAAACTGTCACACGTGGAGAAGTCCTGAGACCACAGGGAGAGAGAGAGATGCCCGCCCTTCATGCCACGGCTCCCAGACCAGAGCCTTGGCTCATTCTAATCTCTCTGCCTGGACGTCTCCTCCCCACTGTCTCCATGTGGCCGACCCCTTTGCATTCTTCACCTCTCTGCTCAGATGCCACCTCCCCTTCAGATCACCCTCTGTGAGGGAAACGCCGGCCCATGGTCCCCACGACTCCCTCCCTCAATGCCCCGTTCATTCCCTCTTGTGGGGTGACGTCGGTCGCAATTCATGCTCCAATATTCACTTGCTGACTTGGGTATTGTCTGCTTCCCCAGCCAGAACGCGGTTTCCCACACCCGCCTGGTTCTCTGTTGCTTGCCCGGGGTGAGACGGTGCCCGGCAAGCAAGACATGCTCAGGGTCACGGCCCACTGCCCCGCTGCCCGGACAGGTCCGTGGAGGGATGGTGGCCATTCCCCCCACCTCTGTTTCTGTTGAAGACTCCCACCCAAGGTTTTACCCTTGAAGGAAATCTTTGCCACTTCATTGGGCCACTAAAGTGTCATTTTTTTTAAGTACTTGAGAGGAGGGTGTGTTTTTCCTGTGTTCATCGTGGGTATTCTTTTTTCTCTTAGAAATTGCTTGGCCAGTCCTCTCCCCGTGTTCCTGTCGGCCACAGTCCCCTTTCAACCCACCGGCTGCCATCCAGAAGGCCTGAACACCAGTGCCTGTGATGACCTCGGTGCCTGTCCCTCACCTAGGGCCGCCCACCTGTCCCTATCCAGGCTGTGTCTTTGTGTCTCTCTATGTCTTTTTCAATCAATTTTGAACAACTTAAAAGCGAGGATTGATCGAATCTTCTACTCTCTTGTCCCTGCAACACCCAACATGGCAGCTTCATTCCAACAATATTGTGAGGATGATATAGAGGCTCAGTAAGCATTTGCTATTTGCTCGGATGGTTGACTTTGTTTAGAGTTTCCTGTAGCTCTGGCCTCAGTTACCAAAGTTAATGAAATTTAATAGCATATTTCAGCAGTAGCAAAAACAACAAACATCTAGGAATAAGCCTAATAAGAAATATGCAGGACATCGGTCAGGTGTGGTGGCTCACGCCTGTAGTCCCAGCACTTTGGGAGGCCGAGGTAGGCGGATCACCTGAGGTCAGGAGTTCAAGACCAACCTGGCCAACATAGTGAAACCCCATCTCTACTAAAAATACAAAAATCATCCGGGCATGGTGGCATGCACCTGTAATCCCAGCTACTGGGGAGGGTGAGGCAGGAGAATCACTTGAATGAGGGAGGTGGAGGTTGCAGTGAGCCGAGGTTGTGCCACTGCACTCCAGCCTGAGAGATATAGTGAGACTCCATCTAAAAAAAAGAAAGAAGGAAAGAAAAGAAATATGCAGGACATACATTTAAAAATATTAAAATACTGCAAGCCAAAGTTAACAGATAGCCAACCAACTGAGGAAGAGGTATTAGCAACTCATACGGTAGACAAGGTGCTACTTTCCCAAATACATTTAAAAAACCCTCCTGAAAACAATGAGATAAAGACCAGCAAACTCATCAAAACATGAGTAAAGAACTTAAATGGGCAACTGGCTTTTTTTTGTTTTTTTTTGACAGAGTCTCGCTCTGTCGCCCAGGCTGGAGTGCAGTGGACCGATCTCGGCTCACTGCAAGCTCTGCCTCCCGGGTTCACACCATTCTCCTGCCTCAGCCTCCGGAGTAGCTGGGACTAGAGGCGCCCGCCACCACGCCCAGCTAATTTTTTTGTGTTTTTAGTAGAGACAGGGTTTCACCGTGTTAGCCAGGATGGTCTCGATCTCCTGACCTCGTGATCCACCCGTCTCGGCCTCCCAAAGTGCTGGGATTACAGGCGTGAGCCACCGTGCCCGGCCGGCAACTGGCATTTTAACACATAGAAAGACGCCCAACCATACCGGTAACAAGGAAGCACAAATTGAAACCAAATGGAGGTTCCATTTTATGACGGGTCAGACTGGCAAAAAGCAAAATGCCAGGCAACCCTCAATGTTGACACACTTGCGGGGAAGCAGGCGCTCTCGTACGTAGCTGATGAAAGTACAAGTTAACACAACGTTTACGGTCACCAAGTTGGCAATATCAATAAAAGTGTAAATGCATCTGCCCTTTGGCCCGGCAATTTTGCTTATCCTATAGATACCATTGCGCACAGGTGAGGCCGTCTATGTGTGAAATTACTCACTGCAGCATTATTTACAATGGCCTAGAAGCCTGTTGATAAGAGGTTGTTATATAAATCATAATAGATCCATAAAATGAAGCACAACTCTAAGAAAAACGAGGAGGCGGGGCACAGTGGCTCACACCTGCAATCCCAGCACTTTGGGAGGCCTAGGCAGAAACGCTGGGCAACATGATGAGACACCGTCTCTACAAAAATAAATTAACCGGGCATGGTGGTGTGCACCTGTGGTCCCAGATACTCAAAAGGCTGAGGCAGCGGGATGGCTTCAGCCCAGGAGGTTGAGGCTGCAGTGAGCTGTGACCACATCACTGCACTCCAGCCTGGGCAAAAGAGCCAGACCCTGTCAAAAAATAAAAATAAAAAGGAGTCCGCTTTTGGCTTCCATCAACCAGGTTGGAGAAAACAAATGACCACACGTGTTTTAATGTGTCAGAGGGTTACCAAGGCAGCCAAGACCTGAAGGCCCAAGACGTTGTGGGGGAGGGAAACGCGTTGAGGTGAGCCGAACTTCTGCACCCTTTGGGGCAACCGCAAACTCATAACTGGCATGAGCAGAGATGCTGAGAAGCTGAGCAGGGAGGTCTGCTGAGAATCCGAGAAGCTCAGAGGAGCTTTCAACACTGTCGTGCCAGCAGCAAGACGAGAATCAGAGTTGAGGACTGCTCACACAGTCAGAGCTTGGAGAGACAAGATCCCGGGGAGAGGAAAGGATCCCAACAGTCCAGGGTGTCTGTCTGCAAGCAGCACAGGGTGTGTGCAGAGAGGCTGAGCAGAGGCTGCTAGGGATCTAAGCAGAACTGAGGGAGCCCTGCAGTGCCGGAGAGGGAAAGACGGGCTCAGACCTGTCATGCTGGAGGGTCCCTTGGAAGCACCTGAAGCTTTCGTATGGACCCCTGAAGGACAACCTCTCCTCTCAACTCTAGATTTAAATCCAAGAGGCTTCTTGACCTTGAAGTCCAGCAGGTGTCTCAGCCAGGACATGTTCAGAACAAACTCCCCGTTGTCCTCCCTGCACTGCCCTTCCCCACTCCCCACCTGAGTCAGTGTGGCCTCATCCCTCTAGCTAGTTAGGCGAGACCCCGGGCTCAGCCCAGACTCTCCTTTCCTCTCATCCCCATGCTGAATCTGTCAGCAACTCTTGTTGGCTTCACCTTCAAAACATACCTGGAATCAGACCCCTTCTCCCCACTTCAGCACCATCCTTTGGCCCAAGCAACCATGTCCTCTCCCCACTCCCCCAGCACTAGTACCCAAGCCACCATCTCCTTCTTTCTGCATTGGTATAATAGCTGTCCAGCTGGTATCTCAACATCCACTTGGTCCCTAGAGACACATCACCTGCAAAAGTGAAAGTCATCGTGCTGACACTGACAGCAAAGCCCAAAAACCTTAGAGTGGCCCGCAAGATCCACCTTAGAGTGACCCACAAGATCCACCTTAGAGTGACCCACAGGATCCACCTTAGAGTGACCCACAGGATCCACCTTAGAGTCGCCCACAGGATCCACCTTAGAGTGACCCACAGGATCCACCTTAGAGTGACCCACAGGATCCACCTTAGAGTGACCCACAGGATCCACCTTAGAGTGACCCACAGGATCCACCTTAGAGTGGCCCACAGGATCCACCTTAGAGTGGCCCACAGGATCCACCTTAGAGTGGCCCGCAGGATCCACCTTAGAGTGGCCCGCAGGATCCACCTTAGAGTGGCCCGCAGGATCCACCTTAGAGTGACCCGCAGGATCCACCTTAGAGTGACCCGCAGGATCCACCTTAGAGTGACCCGCAGGATCCACCTTAGAGTGGCCCGCAGGATCCACCTTAGAGTGGCCCACAGGATCCACCTTAGAGTGACCCACAGGATCCACCTTAGAGTGACCCACAGGATCCACCTTAGAGTGACCCGCAGGATCCACCTTAGAGTGACCCGCAGGATCCACCTTAGAGTGGCCCGCAGGATCCACCTTAGAGTGACCCGCAGGATCCACCTTAGAGTGACCCAGAAGATCCAACCCTAGAGCGGCCCACAGGATCCACCTTAGAGTGGCCCACAGGATCCACCTTAGAGTGGCCCAGAAGATCCAACCCTAGAGCGGCCCACAGGATCCACCTTAGAGTGACCCACAGGATCCACCTTAGAGTGACCCACAGGATCCACCTTAGAGTGACCCACAGGATCCACCTTAGAGTGGCCCACAAGATCCACCTTAGAGTGACCCACAAGATCCACCTTAGAGTGGCCCACAAGATCCACCTTAGAGTGACCCACAGGATCCACCTTAGAGTGACCCACAGGATCCACCTTAGAGTGACCCACAGGATCCACCTTAGAGTGGCCCACAGGATCCACCTTAGAGTGACCCACAGGATCCACCTTAGAGTGGCCCACAAGATCCACCTTAGAGTGACCCACAAGATCCACCTTAGAGTGGCCCAGAAGATCCAACCCTAGAGCGGCCCACAGGATCCACCTTAGAGTGGCCCACAAGATCCACCTTAGAGTGACCCACAGGATCCACCTTAGAGTGGCCCAGAAGATCCAACCCTAGAGCGGCCCACAGGATCCACCTTAGAGTGACCCACAGGATCCACCTTAGAGTGGCCCACAAGATCCACCTTAGAGTGGCCCACAAGATCCACCTTAGAGTGGCCCAGAAGATCCAACCCTAGAGCGGCCCACAGGATCCACCTTAGAGTGGCCCACAAGATCCACCTTAGAGTGACCCACAGGATCCACCTTAGAGTGACCCACAGGATCCACCTTAGAGTGGCCCAGAAGATCCACCTTAGAGTGACCCACAGGATCCACCTTAGAGTGACCCACAGGATCCACCTTAGAGTGGCCCAGAAGATCCACCTTAGAGTGACCCACAGGATCCACCTTAGAGTGACCCACAGGATCCACCTTAGAGTGACCCACAGGATCCACCTTAGAGTGGCCCAGAAGATCCAACCCTAGAGCGGCCCACAGGGTCCACCTTAGAGCGGCCCACAGGATCCACCTTAGAGTGACCCACAGGATCCACCTTAGAGTGACCCACAGGATCCACCTTAGAGTGACCCACAGGATCCACCTTAGAGTGACCCACAGGATCCACCTTAGAGTGGCCCAGAAGATCCACCTTAGAGTGACCCACAGGATCCACCTTAGAGTGACCCACAGGATCCACCTTAGAGTGACCCACAAGATCCACCTTAGAGTGGCCCAGAAGATCCACCTTAGAGTGACCCACAGGATCCACCTTAGAGTGGCCCAGAAGATCCACCTTAGAGTGGCCCAGAAGATCCACCTTAGAGTGGCCCAGAAGATCCAACCCTAGAGCGGCCCACAGGATCCACCTTAGAGTGGCCCACAAGATCCACCTTAGAGTGACCCACAGGATCCACCTTAGAGTGGCCCAGAAGATCCAACCCTAGAGCGGCCCACAGGATCCACCTTAGAGTGACCCACAGGATCCACCTTAGAGTGGCCCACAAGATCCACCTTAGAGTGGCCCACAAGATCCACCTTAGAGTGGCCCAGAAGATCCAACCCTAGAGCGGCCCACAGGATCCACCTTAGAGTGGCCCACAAGATCCACCTTAGAGTGACCCACAGGATCCACCTTAGAGTGACCCACAGGATCCACCTTAGAGTGGCCCAGAAGATCCACCTTAGAGTGACCCACAGGATCCACCTTAGAGTGACCCACAGGATCCACCTTAGAGTGGCCCAGAAGATCCACCTTAGAGTGACCCACAGGATCCACCTTAGAGTGACCCACAGGATCCACCTTAGAGTGACCCACAGGATCCACCTTAGAGTGGCCCAGAAGATCCAACCCTAGAGCGGCCCACAGGGTCCACCTTAGAGTGGCCCACAGGATCCACCTTAGAGTGACCCACAGGATCCACCTTAGAGTGACCCACAGGATCCACCTTAGAGTGGCCCAGAAGATCCACCTTAGAGTGACCCACAGGATCCACCTTAGAGTGACCCACAGGATCCACCTTAGAGTGACCCACAAGATCCACCTTAGAGTGGCCCAGAAGATCCACCTTAGAGTGACCCACAGGATCCACCTTAGAGTGGCCCAGAAGATCCACCTTAGAGTGACCCACAGGATCCACCTTAGAGTGGCCCAGAAGATCCACCTTAGAGTGACCCACAGGATCCACCTTAGAGTGACCCACAGGATCCACCTTAGAGTGACCCACAGAATCCACCTTAGAGTGACCCACAGGATCCACCTTAGAGTGGCCCAGAAGATCCAACCCTAGAGTGGCCCACAAGATCCTATATTATATCCTCTCAACTGTTTTTAATGAAATTTTTATTTTAGATTTTATGTTTAGTTTTTTTTTTTTTTTTTTTGAGATGAAATTTCACTCTTGTCACCCAGGATGGAGTGCAATGGCTCAATCTAGGCTCACTGCAATCTCCACTTCCTAGGGTCAGGCAATTCTGCTGCCTCAGCCTCCCGAGTACCTGGGATTACAGGTGCCCGCCACCAGGCCTGACTAATTTTTTTTGTATTTTTAGTAGAGATGGGGTTTCACCATCTTGTCCAGGCTGGTCTTGAACTCTTGACCTCAAGTGATCCACCGGATTTTATGTTTAGATTTACAGAAAACTTGTGGAGATAGCACAGACAGACCCTGCACCTGGCTTCCTCCATTCCTAGCATCCTACCCCAGGACAGGGCACTTGTCACATTAATGATGCAATACTGGCACACCAGCATTAACTAAACTTGACCTTTATTTGGATTTCATTACTTTTTCCCCACTGGGTTCCTTGCGATTTCCAAACCTGCCTGGAATTTTGCACCCTGTGACTGAACTATCGGTTAATGAAACTATTTATTTTTTAAAAGTATTTCTTAATCGCACCTGGCCCAGGAGTGGACACAGACCCGTGAGTCAGGTTCCAGGACTCACAGGTCCCCATCTGAGACACCTGACGCAGAGAGTGCCGGGGAGGGCAGGCTGCTGCCGCTGTGTGTTTCAGGGTTGGGGGCTGCCCTCTGGGGTGCCAGGAGCTCCCGTGTGGACACCAGGCAGGACAGAGGGCGGGTGGTGGGGTGCTGTGCCTGGGAGCTTGTCCAGGCCCGATGGCTTTTCCGCAGGCTGGCTGAGGAGCTAATTATCGAGGCGGCGGACTGAGAGTGTTTGCCTCTTGACCTTTTGTGACGCTGCCTGTCGAAGCGCGCTTGGCCGCCTCCCAGGGGAAATGCTATCCCAAGTGCGAAGTTGCCCACTGCTGGGGTAAGGGGAGAGGGCGCCGCAATCACCCAGCCCTGACCTGGAATGATCATCTCCTGGTGTGGTGTGGCCGTCCTGTGGATGCTGACGGCCCCAGGGGCAGGGGTGAGCGGGCTGGGCTCTGCCGGCAGGTGCCAGGGCAGGGGTGAGCAGGGTGGGCTCTGCCGGCAGGTGCCAGGGCAGGGGTGTGCGGGCTGGGCTCTGCCGGCAGGTGTCAGGGCAGGGGTGAGTGGGGTGGGCTCTGCCGGCACGTGCCAGGGCAGGGGTGTGCGGGCTGGGCTGTGCCGGCAGGTGCCAGGGCAGGGGTGAGCGGGGTGGGCTCTGCCGGCAGGTGCCAGGGCAGGGGTGTGCAGGCTGGGCTGTGCCGGCAGGTGCCAGGGCAGGGGTGAGCGGGGTGGGCTCTGCCGGCAGGTGCCAGGGCAGGGGTGTGCGGGCTGGGCTGTGCCGGCAGGTGCCAGGGCAGGGGTGAGCGGGGTGGGCTCTGCCGGCAGGTGCCAGGGCAGGGGTGTGCGGGCTGGGCTGTGCCGGCAGGTGCCAGGGCAGGGGTGAGCGGGGTGGGCTCTGCCGGCAGGTGCCAGGGCAGGGGTGAGCGGGGTGGGCTCTGCCGGCAGGTGCCAGGGCAGGGGTGTGCGGGCTGGGCTGTGCCGGCAGGTGCCAGGGCAGGGGTGAGCGGGGTGGGCTGTGCCGGCAGGTGCCAGGGCAGGGGTGTGCGGGCTGGGCTGTGCCGGCAGGTGCCAGGGCAGGGGTGAGCGGGGTGGGCTCTGCCGGCAGGTGCCAGGGCAGGGGTGTGCGGGGTGGGCTCTGCCGGCAGGTGCCAGGGCAGGGGTGTGCGGGGTGGGCTCTGCCGGCAGGTGCCAGGGCAGGGGTGTGCGGGCTGGGCTGTGCCGGCAGGTGCCAGGGCAGGGGTGAGCGGGGTGGGCTGTGCCGGCAGGTGCCAGGGCAGGGGTGTGCGGGCTGGGCTGTGCCGGCAGGTGCCAGGGCAGGGGTGAGCGGGGTGGGCTCTGCCGGCACGTGCCAGGGCAGGGGTGTGCGGGGTGGGCTCTGCCGGCAGGTGCCAGGGCAGGGGTGTGCGGGCTGGGCTCTGCCGGCAGGTGCCAGGGCAGGGGTGTGCGGGCTGGGCTCTGCCGGCAGGTGCCAGGGCAGGGGTGAGCAGGGTGGGCTCTGCCGGCAGGTGCCAGGGCAGGGGTGTGCGGGGTGGGCTCTGCCGGCAGGTGCCAGGGCAGGGGTGAGCGGGGTGGGCTCTGCCGGCAGGTGCCAGGGCAGGGGTGTGCGGGGTGGGCTCTGCCGGCAGGTGCCAGGGCAGGGGTGTGCGGGGTGGGCTCTGCCGGCAGGTGCCAGGGCAGGGGTGTGCGGGCTGGGCTCTGCCGGCAGGTGCCAGGGCAGGGGTGTGCGGGGTGGGCTCTGCCGGCAGGTGCCAGGGCAGGGGTGAGCGGGGTGGGCTCTGCCGGCAGGTGCCAGGGCAGGGGTGTGCGGGCTGGGCTCTGCCGGCAGGTGCCAGGGCAGGGGTGTGCGGGGTGGGCTCTGCCGGCAGGTGCCAGGGCAGGGGTGAGCGGGGTGGGCTCTGCTGGCAGGTGCCAGGGCAGGGGTGTGCGGGGTGGGCTCTGCCGGCAGGTGCCAGGGCAGGGGTGAGCGGGGTGGGCTCTGCCGGCAGGTGCCAGGGCAGGGGTGTGCGGGGTGGGCTGTGCCGGCAGGTGCCAGGGCAGGGGTGTGCGGGCTGGGCCCTCCCACCGGGTGCCGGGGTCTCCCTGGCCCACACACCCTCGCCTAGCCTCAGGCCGCCGGGGCTGGAACTCCAGCAAGAACCCCCAGGGGACGGCCTGGGGAGGGGCTTGGAGGCGCTGAACCCAGTCCCGTGCCCCCACCCCAGGAGCGGGCTCCTCCGTCTCCACGTGGCCTCAAGCCCCGCAGGTCACCCGAGGGCCGCAGCCGCCAGCAGGGGGCGCCTTTCTCCGCCCTCCGGGAAGCGCAGGTGCCGCCCGCACCCCAGACGGCGCTGCAGCCTCTGCGCCCGCCCTTCTCCCTTCTGTTTGCTCAGGTGTCCCCCGGCTTGGGAGCGGGGCCCCCCAGCCTGGGTGTGAGGCGAGACGTCGGTAGGAAGAGCCCCTTCCACGGAGCACGGGGCCCACCGGGGAGGCGGCCCCGGAGCCCCCTCCTCCCACCCGCCCGGGATTGACAGCCCCTGCCCCGGGCGCCCTCTGACCCCCGCGGTCACCCGGAGACGAGGAGGCCCCAGACAGGTTGGGCCGCGATGCAGGTGGCCCCGGGCTCAGGTCCCGGCACGGGGGCTCCTGGTGCACGAGCTCCGCCCTTGCCCGGGGAGGGGCCGGCGGGTGGGGCCCCCGCGGAGGGCATTGTCCTGAGGGCACCACGGCCCGGCCGCCCCGCCCAGCGCCGCCTGCCCTCTGAAAGGCCTTTCATCCCGGGGCCGGCAGCACCACTGGCCGCATCAAAGAGCGTCTATGGAAAGTCATATTTTTCCCCAAACCAGAAAAGTTCAGGCTGGGAGCACAAACATTCAGCTCATTATTTAGAAATAACAAGTCCTCTGGGCCCTGGTATCAGATCAAAGCTCGGAAATTAAATTCTCCAGAAAAGGAGGCGGCCTGGGATCAGCAGATTTATGTTTGCTTATTTTTTTTCATTCAGCAGCTAAAAAAAGGGACTCAAAATCTGCCTAGCGGTTTGGAAGTCTGGCCTGGGGTGTGTGAGCGGCGAGGAGACAGCGAGCTCCGGAGGCTTCTGGGCGTGGAGGCTGAAAATATTTGGTTGACATGACAATGGAGACGGCCTGGCAGCTTGTCAAGCGCCGGGTCCAGGAATGTCCTTGTCCCACCCTACCCCCCCAAGCCAGTTCACACACATGCACACACATGCACACAAAAGCTCACACATGCACACAGAAACACACATGCACACACAAACCCACATGCACACACACACAAATGTGCACACATGCATACATGTACCCACATGCACACACAAACACACATACACACAAAAGCTCACACATGCACACAGAAACACACATGCACACACAAACACACATGCACACACATACACACAAATGCACGTACATGCACACAGAAACACACACGCACACACAAACACATACAAACGTACACACATGCACACGTCCACCCACATGCACACACACACACACACACAAAAGCTCACACATGCACACAGAAACACACACGCACACACGAACACATATAAACGTGCACACATGCACACGTCCACCCACATGCACACACAAACACACATGCAGGCACAAACACATACACACACGCACACACACGGACACAGAAACACAAGCACACACACAGGCACACATGCACCCATGTGTAAGCAAAAACACACATGCAAAACACATGCACACACACAAGCACACATGCACCCACGTGTATGCAGAAACACACAGTCATATAAAACACATGCCTATGCACATGCACACATGCTCACTCACACATGCACAAACATGCGCACACACACACGTGCCTGTGCACAGATGCTCACCTGCCCAGGAGCTCACATCCCCAGGGCACACATATGCCATATTTACTCATGTGCACACAGGGACACTACAGTGGTTAAAACCAGCTGGCACAAGAATCAGGAGTGTGGCTCTTTGCTCTTGCCCCAGGATTCGGGGCCGGTTTGAAATCTGTGGCACACCTGAGGACAACAGACCTGCTCTAGAGAGCGCAGGGGCCTTGCTGCCTCCAGACTTGGGCAGAGACGCCCTTGGCAGTGATACTGCCTCTTGCTGTTCCATCCTCATCCCCTCAAGAGGTCCCCAGACCCGGTTGCAGGTTGGCATGGCCCACCAAGGGTCACAGGTACACAGAAGGCACTGGGCACGGTGCAGTGGCCATCACATTCCCCTGGGGTGCCCTGGATGGGGCCACCTTTGTCCTCTCCAGCTGGGGCCATACTGGGATTATGGCAGAGGTGCCGGCAGGACAGGAATCTCTAAGAAAAAAGACCACATAGCCTGTGTGGAGGGCAAGAGGGAAAGTGGGCCCCTCCTTGCCCCACTCCTGTGCCCCTAAGCATGCCCAGGTGAGCATCCTACACCTGGCCACTGGGGCACCTGACTCAGGTCCAAGCCGAGCACCATAATCCCATCCACAGGGCACCAGAGTTGGCTCATTTATGGGCATGTGGCCCAGTCTCAGCAAATAAGATGGCAATGCTTTGGCTGCCCAGGCCCCAATCCTGAGCAGCATGGACGGGGGACACCCGGGCCCCTCCACCACCATGGGGACGTCCAGGGCCTCTACCACAATGAAGGAAGCCCATTGTGGTAGACAGTTCTCCACCACCCAGGCCCCTCTACCATCGTGGGGGACATCCAGCCCTCTCCACCACCGTGGGGATGTCCAGGCTTCCATCGTTCCCATGATGGGGAACGTCCAAGCCCCTCTATCATTATGGGGACATCCAGGGCCTCTACCAGGATGATGGAGACCCAGGCCTCTGCCCCACCACGGAGGACGTCTGGGCCTCTCCACCACAATGAGGGAAGCTGTCCCAGGACAGGGCCAACACCACAGATGGCCCAGGCAGCCAGGTCCTGGTCACAGCAGAGCTGAATCAAATTCACCCTGAAGTCCACACTGGCAGCCAGTCTAAGTGTCTCAAAAGCCCATTTAAACCCTTCCTTATGTGGGGTAGTCTGAGCCGGGCTTCCTCCTAAATGCCACAGACATGAAGCCTGCGGGCAGAGCCTCCCCTCCAGGCATCCTCCTGGCCTCCGTGAAACAGCCCAGGTGCAGAGGCTGACATGTGGACGCAGGCCCCACGGGCAGCAGGATCAAGGGCTCCCCCAGGCGCTGCAGAGTCGTTTCTCTTCAAGGCCTTGAAGTCAGCCCCTCGCAGAGCCCTTTCTTGCCATATAAGGGAACACCAGGTTCCAATGTGGGTATCGTGTCTCTTTGGGTGGGTGGGCGTGATTCTGCCTTCTGCCTGTGCGTGTGTGAACAAAACACACGTGTGTGCACCCGGCCCCATGCCCACCTGTGTCTGCAAACAGACAGACAGACAGACAGACAGACATGCTGTCTTAGTCCAGATTTCCCAAAAAGCAGAGCCTGAGGCAGGGATTTCGGTGCAGGTGGTTTATTTGGGAGGAGACCCGAGGAAGCCGGAGGAGCTTATGTCAGGAGAGGACATATCCATGAGCTGACTGCTGCCCTGGCCACTGCTAAGCACACACGGGACCCCGTAGCTAGGGATGCGTCTGCAGACTTCGCACCCCACTCAGGGCCCCCCTGGACCAGTGGAGGAGACTGTCGTCCTGGCCCCTCATGGGTGACGCTTGTTAACCCCGAGGGCCCCTCGCCAGAAGAGATGCGTGTTCAGGTCTAACCTGTGGAGAGGCTGATATCCTTGTAAACATCTCCCAGCGCTCCTGCCTCTAAGTTTAGTGCCACACACAGAGCAAATAAAGGGGAAGAAATGGGAAACATCTGGAAACACTGATAGTGTGACTCTTTTTTTCCTAAAAAACTGATAAAAATAGTGTCATAGACAGTTCGTTTTCTAGGCAATGTTATTTTAGGCAGGATGTGTTAATGGCATGAGAATTAGTACAAATTAAGTAATTAGGCTAGGCTGGCAGCTAGAGCTGGCAGGCGCCAACAGCCTGCAATTCGACAGTTTCTGTCCTGACGCTGCGTGTTTGACAACAGCAGTGAGGGAAGCGTGCCACGAAGCAGAGGACGCGGGGCGAGGGCACGGGTCGGGGGCCAGGGTGCGCCTGAACACCTGTGTCCTCTGGGTGTCCCTCTGGGTCTCAGGGACAGGGCAGCTCAGGCTCAGACTAATCCCGTGGGCCTGGAGTGCTCAGTGGATGCCAGGCCAGCCAAAGCCCTCCTGCCGGCTGTCTGGGCAACGACCTTCACTCTGGACAGAGCTGCGGGGCCAGGAGACCCTGTGAGGCTCCCGCCCCCCCACCCGGTACCCCGCTCTCTTGCAAGGGTGTCTGCCTGTGCCAATTTTCATGGCAGCGGGTGGGCTCCGTGGGCCTCCAAAGGTGCCTGGCTGGACAGCAACATCGGTGATGGCTCCCTCATAACGACCTGCTCTGAGAGGACTGGTAGCCCCTTTCACAGATGGGGAGACTGAGGCTGCAAAGATAAGCGGATTTCCCAGGGCTGCAGAGCCGGGGGTGGGAGAGCTGGATCTCTCACTCTCCTCCATACCTTCCCAGATCTAGGGCAGGCAGGACTCCGTGCAGGACCCCCGGGAGCCCTGCTCTGTGTGTCGAGGATGGCAGCGTCCAGGGCACATCTTGGCTGCCGGTGTCCTAAGGGCAGGGTGGGCAGCTCTGCTGGAGGCCTCCAGGTGCTGCTGGGGGGAGCCATGCACCCAGCGGCTCTAGCACGGCAAGTCGCTGCATGGCCCAGGCAAGCCCCTTCTGTGCTCTCAGCCTCAGCTACCTCCACTGCAGGAGAGGGCTCCAGGCTCATTGGGAGGGTTTAAAAGTGAGATGCACCCTGCGGGACACAGGAAACGCTCATCAACCATCATCCTTGCCGCTATTGTGAGCCCTGGACACACCCTGTGTCCCTCTGTGACCTCCCAAAGCCCAAGCTTCAGTTTCTCTCTTAGTCAGTCCGTCTTCCAGAGAAACTTAGCTTTCAGCAGAATCTCCTTTCTTTCTTAATTTTTTTTTCTTTTTTTGAGGCAGGGTCTCACTCAGTCACCCAGGCTGGAGTGCAGTGGCATGATCATAGCTCACTGCAGACTCGACCTCCCAGGCTCAAGGGATCCTCTGCCCTCAACCTCCCAAGTAGATGGGACTACAAGTGCATGCCGCCACACCCAGCTAATTTTTAAATGTTTTGTAAAGACCAGGTCTTGCTATGTTGCACAGGCTGGTCTTAAACTCCCAGCTTCAAGCCTTAGCCTCCAGATCCTCCTGCCCAGCCAGAACATTCCCAGATGGAGCCAGGTGCCTTTTCCCCATTATACTCCACTCCCCTCTCACTGGTGCACCCCCAGTGCATGCCACCACCGTGCCCGGCACACAGTCAGTGCCCAGAAATCATTCTCTGGGGGCTTGGATGGCCAAAGTCCATACCAGCCCCTCCTCCCCAGAGGCGGCCCTCTATCCCCAGACTGCTCCAAGCTCCGTAGGAAACAGACCACGTGCTTCCCTCACAGCACTGGGAAATTCCTGGAGGCGGCCACCATTTGGGACCTGCCATCTTCCCACAGGGGCCTCGGAGGAAGCCCCAAGACCCTGCCCCTGGCTACCTTGTGACATCCTCTCCTAAAGGACTGGCCTAAGCGGGGAGCAATTGGATCCCAGCACAGGTCTCACTTTGGATTTGCCAAAATCAGGACCTAAGGCAAGGGTTCGGTGGAGGGTGTGCTTTGGGAGGTGGTCTCAGAAGCACAGGGAAAGGGTGGGCTGAAGATCCGCAGAGGAGCAGGTTCTGCTGCAGGCAGCTGGGGCTCCACCGTGCTGGCAACCCCCGAGGAGCTGTTGTGAAACACACCTCGACACCACCCTATGGAGGGACAGGAATCCCGGGGCATCTCCAGGACTGGCATCTGTCACTGGCCTGAGGTTGCCCCTGGAGACAATAACGCCTGGCACTTTGGGGCTGCGCTGAGTGAGGCTGAAAACGTTTCCAGCCGCCTATGCGGAGCGGCAGTGGGATGCAGGGACCTGAGAGGGGCATCAGTCAGGGTGCACGGGAGCCGTCCGACGCACCTGCACGTGGACTCAAATGGGGCCCAAGGGGCCGTGGGTCAGGACGCTTAGTGTCTATTAAAGCAACAAATCCCTCTGAGGGAGGAACGGCACCATCTGTGTGGCACCCCTGTAGCCGGCACACGGGAGGGCGCAGTGAATGTGCGATGCACAAGAATATGATAGCGACCTTGCCCAAGGGTTACTGAGGAACAGGGAAAAGGTTGTGTGAGGCTCCCGGGCATCTCATCGGAATACATTACCGTGCACAGCAGGACTTAACACAACAGAAGGGTCTTACGGCTCTGGGGGCCGGGAGTCTGAACTGAGGAGGCCGGCAGGGCGGGTCCCCCTGAGGGCCACGAGGGAGAGTCGGCTCCAGGCCCCTCCCGCCTCCGGTGCTGGCCACAGTCCTTGCCACTCCTTGTCTTGTGGCCATGCCACTCGAATCTCTGTCTCCATGTCTCCGGGGCCCACTTCTCTCTGTTCTCCTCTTCTCATAAGGACGCCTGTCATTTAATTTACGGCCCACTGGAAATCCAGGAGGATTCCATCTTGAGGTCCTCAGCTAATTATATACTCAAAGACCCTGTTTCCGAAGGTCACATTCTGAGGGTTTGGGTGGGCATGAATTTTGAGGGGATACCGTCCAATCCAGTGCAGGGACTTTCCAGCCGCAGGCCCTAGGAAGGGCTCTGTGCTAAAATGCATCGCCCATTCACAGTGCAGGGCAGGAGCGTGCGGGCTGAAGGAGCCATGCTGTTCAGGGGCCTGGGTAACTGTATAACCTGAGGATCTCCATGCTTTCCGTCCTGCGTGGGGGCCTCTTCCACTGTGGGCTCTCCCACCCCTCCACTCCAGAAGGGCAGCCCCTCAAATTGTCATCTCTCACCACCCTGGACTCTTCAGGGCAAACCGAGCGCTGCTTAATGGAGACATTGTTTCTTCAGAGGTGACGATTCCCCCACACCAGCGTCGTCCCCAGCCTGGCTACTCGAAGTGGGGTTCCTGGGCCTGCAGCTCCAGCATCACAGGGCTCTGCCCTGACCTCCTAAATCACAAGCCCCTCAGGCGATTCCTGCATTTGGCAACGTGTGAGAAGCACCAGCCTGTGTGGCCAAATCAATGGATAAATCGTCCCCCGGCGTCCACACCTGACCCTAGTGGTCTTCCTCTGGTCCAGAGCTGCCTGAGGAGACAGGACAGGATGCAGCAGTGAGGATGACATTTCCTTCTGCTCACGGGTCCACACCAGGCATGTTTCTGACAGCAAGGGTCCCCTGCAGCCCTCAACACTCCAGAGATACGGGGATCCGGTGTGTAGGTTCCCACTACCCCTGCTTACTTCAATGACTCCAAACTTTTTTGACCATCAAGCATGTTTTTCTAGAAACCCTGTCTTGCGGGGACAGGTGTTATCAGCCACGTCCTGGTCAGTCCTGCAAAAGGAGGAAATGGCCACACGCCACCTCCTGGTTCACCTGCACCTGTGTGGGCAGCTCCCGTGCACCCCTAACTGCTGCCCCGCCTGAGTACCTGCGCCTCGCTGCTGGGGCGTGAGGACTTTCTCGGGCCCCTCGATGCGGCCGTGTGTCCGGCTCCCAGGCACTCGGCGCCCTGTCCCTTGTCCCCTGTCTCCCGCCCCCTTGTTTACCAGTGGGGAAGACAGGCCTGGCCGGTGGGGGTGGGAGTCTGTCCCTGGCCCCAGCTGTGGAGCAGCTGAGCTCATTGGAAACCAGGCTGCGGGCCTGAATGCAGCCCTTGTCTCCTGGCCCCTGTTAATAGCCTCTATAACTGCCCAGCATTTCTATTGACTCAAGATAAGTTCCGGGGGCCGGAGAACAGCTCACTGTTTGGCCCATGTCTGCTGGCCAGGCCTGGCCAGACCGGGACGGCAGGGTTTGGTGAGTCCTGCAGGGCAGGCCCCAGCGGTCGGTGCTGGCAGCTCAGCAAACAGCCTGCCCGGGCCACATGTTGTCCTCCTTATCCCTCGGGCCCCGGCCAGTAACCTTGCGGCGATTACACTATCAGCCTCCTTTGGCAGTGCCAGCGTGTGACACAGATCACATGTTCTTAAAACTCTGTCCAGAAACAGGTGTTTGAGGTGACATCATATCTGACCAGAGATCACTAAGTCTTCCGACTTCTATCAATATTTGCGTTTCCAGCTCCACGGAGAATCTAATCAGACTTCTGATGACACCTGCCACGTTTCTGGCCCACTTTGCTCCTGGCTGCGGGTGTCGAGCCCCCGTCTCCACTTGTTTTGGATTTACCCTCCTGAGGGCCTAGTGAGCCGACAGGAAGGGCCTCTGGGGTGGCCGGATGAGGGTAGCAGAGTCAGGGGGCCAGGAAGGTGTCCCCGGAGCAGGAAGAGGTGGGGTCCAGCCTACAGGCCTCAGCCTGGGTAGGAAGAGCCCTCGCTGGGCCCTTGGCCTTTGGTGGCTCCGGCTATACCTCGCCAGGGCAGAAGCTCAACACGCAAGCCCCAAGCACAGCCGAAGACCCAGACTCCAATGGCCAAATCAGGCCCAGCCCACAGGTGCGTCCCAGAGGCCGGAGCAGGGCAGCCCTTGGCCACCAGACAAGAGCCAACACTCTGAACCACCATGGATTGGTCCCTGCTCTAGGGGAGGAAAATGCACCCTTTTTAAAAGAAAGAAGCAGAAACAAGAAAACAGAGCCCCGTGGCACCCGCGGGCGGTGGCGTATCTCAGGCCTCTGGAGCTCGGGCTCTGGGGAGGGGTGAAGTTCCTCGTGGGCAGTGAGTCCCCTCTCAACCAGCCCCAGAGGGCCCCAGAACCCCAGAGAAACTCCCAGCAGCATCTGGGGTTGTATCGAGAAGCCACGAGCTGGAGATAACACCCACCTAATGTCAGAACAAATACGAGGCTGAAACCAGAGAGGCCTGGGAGAGATAAGACAGGCGCTCGCCCAGGCCGTGTCCCCCGGCCACCCGCAGCCCCATCCCAGCCCAGGAGAAACAAAGCCTCCAGAGCCACCCACGTTAATCATTTCTGGGTGGTCCGGGGCAGGGAGGCCCCGTTTCTTGGCTCCCTGGAGGCCCCGCCTGCCAGACCAGGCCAGGCCTCGAGATTTCTGGGGGTTCCTGTGCCTGGAACCCAGCACCGTGAGGCCAGAGGACCCAGCAGTGAACGAGGCAAACCCTGTCCCCGAGATGCACACGCTGGAGCTGCACACGCTGAGGGTCAAACGTGAGACGCAGGCTATTCAGAGAACCACACAACCACACTAGTTAGCGGACAAAGGGTGGCGTGCTCTGAAGCCCGGGGCCGTACAGCACTGTGGGGTTCCTCACAGGCAAGGGAGATGTGGTAACAGCTTGAAGACGCACATTCCGACTTCAGGAAGCACCGTGAGGCAGGGAAGGGCTCCGTGCCTGCCCCTGGCTGAGGCTTCACGGGGCGTATGAGGAGCATGAGAGGGACAAGCTCCTCCAAACCCAGGCCCAAGGTGAAGTCAGTGTCCCCCAGTTCCCCTGCTGAAAGAACCAGGTGTGACTGGGCAGGGGAGGGGAGGGCCTCTCAGGATTCCGGGGCGTCTGTGCTCAGGGGGATGCCCAGGCCGCTCCCCCAGCTACTGGCAGAGAGGAGCGATGGTGCCCAAGCCAGGCGGTGGGTCAGAGGCCGGGCGGAGCCTGGCTGGCTGGGTGTCCATGGGCGGCCTGGGACCAGTTCTTGTCCGTTCCTGTCCAGGGCAGTGAAGCTCAGCCCTGCAGAAGCCGAGTGGCTACGGGGAGCCTGCTCGCACCCACCCGGGGGCAGAAAAGAGGCCCTGGCTGGGTGGGGCAGGGAGTCTAACCCCTGCCCTGGCAGGTCAGGTCTGCGGCAACTTCGCCGACACGGGAGGCAGGTGGTCTTCTGGGCCAGGCTGAGAGTTGGCAACCAGGGGAGGGGGCAGGAGGAGAGGGAGGCTGAGGGCCCTGGGGGCCACCAACAGGGGAGATGGGGAGGGCCAGAGTCACCCCCGCAGCAGCCACAGGACAGGACAGCGGCGGGACAGTGGCTGAACCCGGTCCTAGGTGCCAGGTGCCCCTCACGTGTGATGGAGAACTCCACGCACACACCAGTGGGATCTTCCTTCGAACAGACACATTCCAGGGGAGGGTGGATTATCGGGCTCACACAGAGGAAGCGGGGAGCACAGATCAGGACCTGGGAACCCCGTTCAAGACCAAGCAAAGACTTGGGCCACAGAGCAGAAAGAGCTGGAGTGTGGGCTCAGCCGTGTGACCCCAGGTCCTCCCTGTCTCCATGAAGGAGAGGCACGTTCCAGGCAGGGCAGGAGAGCTCAGCCAGCCCCAGGCAGGGAGCATGTGTGCAGGTGTGTGCTCGTGTGTGCATGTGTGTCTGAGCGCATATGTGTGCGTGTGCAGAGTGAGGGCGTGCTGACCCCGGTAACAATTTGAATTCCAAAAGCTTTATTATAACCTTGCCTTTGTTTGTTGATGTTCAGCGAAAAAAGTATTTTCCAGAGCAAACACTATCGATCTGGTGTCATGAATCCTGGACCAATGGTCTAACCTTGAAGTCCGTTTCCAATCAATTTTTCATTTGCCTGAAATTATGTTCACAGAGCTCACTTTTCTTCCATTTCCATTTTACAACAAAATTATGATTTACTCTGAGTTCTTCGTATCTGGGTTCATGATCACGGCTTCTCCCACGGGGGTCCTTTGGGAACCTGTGGACAGGCTGAGATCAGCCGCTGGGGCAGGTGCAGGCCTCTCCCCACTCACTCCTCAACATCCCCATCTTTGTGGAATCAACATCCACTTTTTGGGGGGTCAAATTTTGCAAAATTCTTTCCCTCTAGCCCAAAGGAAAATTGGCTGTGGATATGTTCACGGGTAATGATTACTCTGTGTGGACGATTTCTGCTATTTTTTTTACTTCTTAGAGAATTATGTGATCTCCTGACCTCGTGATCCACCCACCTTGGCCTCCCAAAGTGCTGGGATTACAGACGTGAATCCCATCCACGCAGACCATCCTGGCTAACACGGTGAAACCCCGTCTCTACTGAAAATACAAAAAATTAGCCGGGCGCGGTGGCTCACCCCTGTGATCCCAGGACTTTGGGAGGCCAAGGCGGGCGGATCACGAGGTCAGAAGATGGAGACCATCCTGGCTAAAACAGTGAAACCCCATCTCTACTAAAAAATACAAAAAATTAGCCGGGCGCGGTGGCAGGTGCCTGTAGTCCCAGCTACTCAGGAGGCTGAGGCCGGAGAATGGCATGAACCCGGGAGCTTGCCATGAGCCGAAATTGTCATTGCACTCCAGCCTGGGCAACAGAGTGAGACTCCATCTCAAAAAAAAGAAAAAAAAAAGAATTATATGAAAGGCTGATACGTTGTGGGGTTTTTGTGTTGTTTTGTCTTGGTTTTGTTGTTTTGGTTTGTTTTCAGTGAATCCTGGAGAAAATCATGAGCTATTTTTTGTGACGGAGAAAAGAGAGAGAGAGGAGAAGAGGGAGAGGGGGACGCAGAGGGGGTGCAGGAAAGAAGAGACAGAAGGTCAGGGTGTGAGCAGGACAGCCCGCAAGCTCCACAGGACGCGTGATTTATGTCCCCTTGACCGGGTCACGGGTGCCTAGTACCCGCCTAAGCATTATTTCCGGGGTGTCTGAGGGGGTGTTTCCGGAAGAGCTTGGCATTTGAACTGCGGATGAGTGAAGATGCCTCCCCAGTGTACACGGGCACCACCCCAGCCCTGAGTGAGGCTGGTTCACTCTCTGCCTGCCTGAACCGGGTCATCTCATCTCCTCTTCCTCTCCTGCCCTAGGACGGGGCTCACTCCACCAGCTCCCGCGGTTTCAGGCCTTCAGGCTCGACCGGAACGCACAGCACAGGCTCCCTGGGTCTCCAGCCTGCAGACGCAGGTGGTGGGACGCCTCGGCCTCCTCAGTCGATGAGCCCGGTCCTCGCAGGACATCCCGATAGCTGTGCCTCCTGTTGCTCTGTTTCTGTGGAGAACCCTCAAAAACACACCATGAGGTCAAGAGCCCCCAGCCTGGAAGTGACAAGGTGAAGAAGCTTCTGTGTCTCAGGCCAACAACCACCGCTGCTGCCTGGGGCAGCCTCTGGCATTGGATATTCAGGGGTGGGCGTGCTTTGGGCCTCAAGACTCCGACAAACACCTCAGTGACAAAGGGGTGTGGGCGGGAGGCAGGGGGCGCAACCAGTGGGGAAGACCATATGGCCAAGGCCACCGCCCCTCCCGGAAACACCCTCTAGGGTGGGCCTCTGAAGCTAGTGGAGTGGGAGTCCCCCAGGGTGTCTAGACATCTCCCTGGTCCACAGGCAGACACACGCTCTGACCCCTCCGCCAACGCTGACCCCTCCACCAACGCTGACCCCTCCACCACCAACGCTGACCCCTCCACCACCAACGCTGACCCCTCCACCAACGCTGACCCCTCCACCACCAACGCTGACCCCTCCACCACCAACGCTGACCCCTCCACCACCAACGCTGACCCCTCCACCAACACTGACCCCTCCACCAACGCTGACCCCTCCACCACCAACGCTGACCCCTCCACCAACGCTGACCCCTCCACCAACGCTGACCCCTCCACCAACGCTGACCCCTCCACCACTGCTGACCCCTCCACCAACGCTGACCCCTCCACCAACGCTGACCCCTCCACCACCAACGCTGACCCCTCCACCACCAACGCTGACCCCTCCACCAACACTGACCCCTCCACCAACACTGACCCCTCCACCACTGCTGACCCCTCCACCGACGCTGACCCCTCCACCGACGCTGACCCCTCCACCGACGCTGACCCCTCCACCACCGACGCTGACCCCTCCACCAACGCTGACCCCTCCACCACCAACGCTGACCCCTCCACCACCAACGCTGACCCCTCCACCAACGCTGACCCCTCCACCACCAACGCTGACCCCTCCACCAACGCTGACCCCTCCACCACCAACGCTGACCCCTCCACCAACGCTGACCCCTCCACCAACGCTGACCCCTCCACCACCGACGCTGACCCCTCCACCGACGCTGACCCCTCCACCGACGCTGACCCCTCCACCGACGCTGACCCCTCCACCACCAACGCTGACCCCTCCACCACCAACGCTGACCCCTCCACCACCAACGCTGACCCCTCCACCAACGCTGACCCCTCCACCAACGCTCACCCCTCCACCACCAACGCTGACCCCTCCACCAACGCTGACCCCTCCACCAACGCTGACCCCTCCACCACCAACGCTGACCCCTCCACCAACGCTGACCCCTCCACCAACGCTGACCCCTCCACCAACGCTGACCCCTCCACCACCAACGCTGACCCCTCCACCACCAACGCTGACCCCTCCACCGACGCTGACCCCTCCACCGACGCTGACCCCTCCACCGACGCTGACCCCTCCACCACTGCTGACCCCTCCACCGACGCTGACCCCTCCACCGACGCTGACCCCTCCACCAACGCTGACCCTCCACCGACGCTGACCCCTCCACCGACGCTGACCCCTCCACCGACGCTGACCCCTCCACCACCGACGCTGACCCCTCCACCACTGCTGACCCCTCCACCAACGCTGACCCCTCCACCAACGCTGACCCCTCCACCACCAACGCTGACCCCTCCACCAACGCTGACCCCTCCACCAACGCTGACCCCTCCACCAACGCTGACCCCTCCACCACCAACGCTGACCCCTCCACCACCAACGCTGACCCCTCCACCGACGCTGACCCCTCCACCGACGCTGACCCCTCCACCGACGCTGACCCCTCCACCACTGCTGACCCCTCCACCGACGCTGACCCCTCCACCGACGCTGACCCCTCCACCAACGCTGACCCTCCACCGACGCTGACCCCTCCACCAACGCTGACCCCTCCACCGACGCTGACCCCTCCACCGACGCTGACCCCTCCACCACTGCTGACCTCTCCACCGACGCTGACCCCTCCACCGACGCTGACCCCTCCACCACTGCTGACCTCTCCACCAACGCTGACCCCTCCACCGACGCTGACCCCTCCACCGACACTGACCCCTCCACCGACACTGACCCCTCCACCACCAACGCTGACCCCTCCACCAACACTGACCCCTCCACCAACGCTGACCCCTCCACCACTGCTGACCCCTCCACCACCAACGCTGACCCCTCCACCAACGCTGACCCCTCCACCACTGCTGACCCCTCCACCAACGCTGACCCCTCCACCACC
Organism: Pongo abelii; assembly: GCF_028885655.2. NCBI lineage: Eukaryota > Metazoa > Chordata > Mammalia > Primates > Hominidae > Pongo > Pongo abelii. The sequence goes on from NC_071991.2 coordinate 346,068, forward strand.
AACGCTGACCCCTCCACCAACACTGACCCCTCCACCAACGCTGACCCCTCCACCAACGCTGACCCCTCCACCACTGCTGACCCCTCCACCAACGCTGACCCCTCCACCAACGCTGACCCCTCCACCAACGCTGACCCCTCCACCAACGCTGACCCCTCCACCACCAACGCTGACCCCTCCACCAACACTGACCCCTCCACCAACACTGACCCCTCCACCAACGCTGACCCTCCACCAACGCTGACCCTCCACCAACGCTGACCCCTCCACCACCAACGCTGACCCCTCCACCAACACTGACCCCTCCACCACCAACGCTGACCCCTCCACCAACGCTGACCCTCCACCAACGCTGACCCTCCACCAACGCTGACCCCTCCACCACCAACGCTGACCCCTCCACCAACACTGACCCCTCCACCACCAACGCTGACCCCTCCACCAACGCTGACCCCTCCACCACCAACGCTGACCCCTCCACCAACGCTGACCCCTCCACCACTGCTGACCTCTCCACCAACGCTGACCCCTCCACCAACGCTGACCCCTCCACCACTGCTGACCCCTCCACCAACGCTGACCCCTCCACCACCAACGCTGACCCCTCCACCAACGCTGACCCCTCCACCAACGCTGACCCCTCCACCAATGCTGACCCCTCCACCACTGCTGACCTCTCCGCCATTGCTGCCCTGCACTCAGCTTAACTGGTTCAGAGCAGAACCAACGGCCCTGCCCTCCCAGAATCTTCCCGCACTTGGGAACAGCAGGTGCGCTCACTTCTACCCCTTGGGAAGCTGCCCACAAGCCCGGAGGGGCCTCCCAGCCATGGAAAGCCCTGCCCTGTGAGACGCATTCCACCAGCCTGCCCCACAGTCCCGGCTGAGCAGCGCGGGAAGGGAGGCTCCTAAACCCCCCAGCCCCTCCTCTGCTCCTCACCACGACCTGAAGGGAGGCTCTTGACACCCCCCAGCCCCTCCTCTGCTCCTCACCACGACCTGCAGGGAGGCTCCTGACACCCCCTATCCCCTCCTCTGCTCCTCACCATGACCTGAAGAGAGGCTCCTGACACCCCCATCCCCTCCTCTGCTCCTCACCATGACCTTCTTGTTGACCCCAGGCCGTGGGGCCGGGGTTCAGGGTCCCTGCCACCAATCCCATGTCCACTATTGCCTCGACAGAGCTCCAGCCCCAGGGTGCACGGGGCAGCCGAGGGGCCCCAGCTCCAGCCCGGGTCTGAGCCATCCCTGAGAAGGTGGAAGACAGCACCCAGAACACAGAGGCCCCCACCGGGCGTCTGGGGACAGGGCCACAAGTGGAGGGAGGGACATCTCACAGCAACATCTCTCTTGCTGGGCTGGAGAAAACCAATTTCCTCTCCCTGCTGCGTCTGTGGGCACGCCGGTCCCTTTTTAATTTCACCTGAATTAATTACCAGGGCAGAGGCAGGTGTTCCTCCTCGGTTTCTCTCTCCGGCTCTTTGCCTTGTTCGCTTGCACGTGGCTGGGCAGCCTGCGGGGAGATCTGTCCAACAGTGCCAGGGTCCAAAGGCCGAGGGGCCCCGTGCAGGTCTGGGCACTCACGTCCGTGGCACCTCAGGACCACCAGCAGCTCCGGGGGGCTGAGGATCCCTCCAGTCCCTGCTGGGGGTCCCTTGTTGCTTTATCTCTGTAGCTCTCAACTCCTAAGCCTTTCCTGAGTACAGAGATTCAGATTCTAAATCAGCGCAGGATCAAAGAACCAGGGGTGACCCATGGACATCCTTGCTGGGCCCCGAAAGTGTGGCTGAGGCCCTGGTGGTCCGGGGAGAGCACGGCCTTCCAGTCCTGACCATGGAGACCCCGGCTTGGTCCCGCCTGATCTCTGCAGACCACAGGTTGGTGACGGGTCTCTGGGATGAGGCTGGAGCTGGGAGCACCTCAGGCTCAAGGGAACTTAGCATGTGGCTCCAGGAATGGACAGCCCAGGGTGGGCGGCCGCGTTTCCATTTTCAACACACCCAACCTCAGCACAAGACTCCCAGATCTGCAACGGGGATGGTGACAGTCTCAGTCGACTGTGGCCAGAGGGAAGAAAGGCCCAGGGGCCGTCAGTGGCTTTCACTTCACTTTACAAACGGAGAAACGGTGTCCAGGCGGGGCAAGGGCAGTGGCAAAGACGAGATTCATGCCCAGGTCCCCTGGCCCCAGACACTGCCTCTCAGTGGACACTGGCTGCCAAACCCACCAGCATTCCTGAGACACAGAGAAGCCAGTGGGGTCCTCACAAGGCCGGGCATCGAGGTCCTTATCAGGGACCCTCCAGAAAGGAGACCAGGCACCTCGTGTGCCCAGCCCCCCTGGGTGCTTGTCCCACAGGCACGGTGGAGGAGAATCAGCAAGTACAGGAGCCATAAACCAGTGATCGGATGTGGCTCAGACCCAACAGGACCCACGGGCCCAGGACGCAGGAGAGGAGGCCCCCGCCCACCTGGACCTGGACACCGCCCCTGCATGGGGGGCTCAGGAGACGAGGACCACGTGAGCTGCTGGGATACACATGAGCCGCCCGGGCAGCGGGTCTGCACCCCACGGGAAACACTGCAGAGAAGGTAAGAATCAATTGTTTAGTGAAACAGGAATTCTAGCAGCTCCTGACCCGCACCAAGGACCGGGCTGGGAGCCAGGGTAGCCTCAGAGGCTGCCACGCAGGTGACCCAGGGTCCCCTCGTGATCCTGCCATCTCGGGCCCGGAGGATGGCGTCCCATCTCCTCCCCCGGACCGCGGCGTCTGGAAGCCGGCCAGCTTCGTGTGTCCTTCAAGGCGGGGTTCTCCACCTCCAGGGTGCAGCGCCCACCCGCTCCGGGGCCTGTGCCTCTTCAGGCCTCGCCCCACTGCCAGCGCCGGGCCCTCTCAAAGCATGGCCTCCCGATGCCTGCGTCCATCCTCATTAACAGCCAGATTCAGGGACACCAGCAGGGTGTCACGGGGCAAGTACCTCGTGTTCGAGTTCTCCACGCCACAGCCGTGCTGCTGAGAGACCACCCACAATGGAAAGAGCAGGCGTGCACAGCTATGGGTCAGCAGGGCCTCAGATAGACGGTCTCTCCCTCTGCAGGCCGTGGTCAGCCGGGCCCTGGACGCAGGCTGGTCTCGAACACATGGCCCCTCCCGCTGCAGGCCGTGTTTGGTGAGTTGCGTTCACATACATCTCGTCCTCCATGGTCCAGTTGGCTTGCTGGACTGTTCTCTGTTCTCTTTTCGGCCTGGGCAGGACCACAAGAGAGCGAGGCCGAAGAAACCCGCACCGGCACACATCAAGACACAACTTCACACAGCGTCCAAAACTCACGCTCACACACATCAAGACACAACTTCACACAGCGTCCAAAACTCACGCTCACACACATCAAGACACAACTTCACACAACGTCCAAAACTCACGCTCACACACATCAAGACACAACTTCACACAGTGTCCAAAACTCACGCTCACACAAAGACACAACTTCACACAACGTCCAAAACTCACGCTCACACACAAGACACAACTTCACACAACGTCCAAAACTCACGCTCACACACATCAAGACACAACTTCACACAGTGTCCAAAACTCACGCTCACACAAAGACACAACTTCACACAACGTCCAAAACTCACGCTCACACAAAGACACAACTTCACACAGTGTCCAAAACTCACGCTCACACAAAGACACAACTTCACACAACGTCCAAAACTCACGCTCACACACATCAAGACACAACTTCACACAACGTCCAAAACTCACGCTCACACACATCAAGACACAACTTCACACAGCATCCAAAACTCACACTCACACACATCAAGACACAACTTCACACAACGTCCAAAACTCACGCTCACACACATCAAGACACAACTTCACACAACGTCGAAAACTCACGCTCACACACATCAAGACACAACTTCACACAGTGTCCAAAACTCACACTCACACACATCAAGACACAACTTCACACAACGTCCAAAACTCACACTCACACACATCAAGACACAACTTCACACAACGTCCAAAACTCACGCTCACACACATCAAGACACAACTTCACACAACGTCCAAAACTCACGCTCACACACATCAAGACACAACTTCACACAACGTCCAAAACTCACGCTCACACACATCAAGACACAACTTCACACAGCGTCCAAAACTCACGCTCACACACATCAAGACACAACTTCACACAGCGTCCAAAACTCACGCTCACACACATCAAGACACAACTTCACACAGCGTCCAAAACTCACGCTCACACACATCAAGACACAACTTCACACAACGTCCAAAACTCACGCTCACACACATCAAGACACAACTTCACACAGTGTCCAAAACTCACGCTCACACAAAGACACAACTTCACACAACGTCCAAAACTCACGCTCACACACAAGACACAACTTCACACAACGTCCAAAACTCACGCTCACACACATCAAGACACAACTTCACACAACGTCCAAAACTCACGCTCACACACATCAAGACACAACTTCACACAACGTCCAAAACTCACGCTCACACACAAGACACAACTTCACACAACGTCCAAAACTCACGCTCACACACAAGACACAACTTCACACAGTGTCCAAAACTCACGCTCACACAAAGACACAACTTCACACAACGTCCAAAACTCACGCTCACACACATCAAGACACAACTTCACACAACGTCCAAAACTCACGCTCACACACATCAAGACACAACTTCACACAGCGTCCAAAACTCACGCTCACACAAAGACACAACTTCACACAACGTCCAAAACTCATGCTCACACACAAGACACAACTTCACACAGTGTCCAAAACTCACGCTCACACAAAGACACAACTTCACACAACGTCCAAAACTCACGCTCACACACATCAAGACACAACTTCACACAGTGTCCAAAACTCACGCTCACACAAAGACACAACTTCACACAACGTCCAAAACTCACGCTCACACACAAGACACAACTTCACACAGTGTCCAAAACTCACGCTCACACAAAGACAGAACTTCACACAACGTCCAAAACTCACGCTCACACACATCAAGACACAACTTCACACAGCGTCCAAAACTCACGCTCACACACATCAAGACACAATGTCCAAAGCTCACACTCACATGCACGTTGAAAGCAGCCGGAACAACAGCACTTTCCTCCGAGGGGAAATGCCGATTCGAATGACAGCGAATTTCTCATCGGAAACCACGCAGGCCAGAAGGAAGAGGCACAGGTTTTCGGGCTGGTGGGGGCTGCAGAGGGAGGAGAGGAAGCCGGCGGGGCCAACGCGTTCTGTGATTGACGGCACCGACATCGGCGTCCTGGTTGTGACACGGCGCTCGGCTTTGCGAGAGGAACCATCGGGGACATTGCATAAAGGGCACACAGAATCTCTCGGTATTAATTCTTAAAATTGCATGGGAATCTACAGTTATCTCAGAATAAAAAGGTAATTTAAAAAAAAAAAAAAAAACCAAAGTGATCTCCTAGAGTCCTGCCCCACCCCCAGTATCCTCCAAACAGGACCTGTTGTCACCAAGTCCCGCTCCCAGCACGGCAGAAAGACCTTTAGCCTGGGCCTCGTGCCTCAGCGCAGTCCGCACCCAGCTCACTCCGTCCCCAGAGCCAGAGGCTCTGCCTTCCCAGGGTCCTCTCTCCCTCCAGCAGCCGGGGCCACAGCCTTCAAAAGCACGTGAAAGCAATGCCTCCTGCTGCCCACACCCATTACGGGCTCCCTCTTCCTCCAGGGACGAGAGCCCCGTGGGCCTCCATCAGAGACCTGCTCCCGCCCAGGGCCTTGGCGGCACCTCCGCCCTCCAGCCCGTCCCCAGATCTTGGCTTTGCTGCTTCTCGTCACGCAGGGCGTCCTTGCGTCTAAGCCAGCAGCCCCCTTCTGCCCGGCTCTCCCCACCCTCTTGCCTTGCTTTGGTTTCTTCTGTGTTTGATGCCAGCTGACTGATCTTGCTTCCTTCTCTGCCCGCCTGTCTGTGTCCGTCCCCACCCCCAGGAACTGGTGTGTCTCCGTCAGGACTCGGTCCAGGCTCCGGCACCTGTGAGGTGCCCGCCGTGTGGCCTGCCTTCCACGTGGATGACCGGTTGAAGGGGCGCGGCCTCCACCAGCCTGTCCAGGCTGCGGGCGTCCGTGCTCTGTCACTCTGATCCTCCCTAGCTATAGCCGGGGCGTTGCGGGGCTGGGATCTGCTCCGGGAGACCTCTCTGTTCCCACGGCCCACCTGGATCCACCAAGGTCCACCATGGCCTGGCTGTGTCCAGTGAGCGAGGGCCACGATTCTTGGGATGGAAGTCTCCCTGGCTCCTCTCCCAGATCTCGGCCCTCTTACCCCATCCATCCTCTCTGGCTCGCAAAACACCCTCCAAGGTGAGGCCAAGCAGAGCTCATTCCCGGCCCCACCGGCCCTCCCCGGACACCCTCCCCGGACGCCCTCCCCGGACGCCCTCCCCGGACACCCTCTCCAGACGCCCTCTCCGGACGCCCTCCCCGGACGCCCTCCCCGGACGCCCTCCCCGGAAGCCCTCCCCGGAAGCCCTCCCTGGACACCCTCCCTGGACACCCTCCCCGGACGCCCTCCCCGGACGCCCTCCCCGGACGCCCTCCCCGGACGCCCTCCCCGGACGCCCTCCCCGGAAGCCCTCCCTGGACACCCTCCCTGGACACCCTCCCCGGACACCCTCCCCTCCGGACGCCCTCCCCGGACACCCTCCCCGGACACCCTCCCCGGACACCCTCTCCGGACGCCCTCCCCGGACGACCTCCCCGGACGCCCTCCCCGGACGCCCTCCCCGGAAGCCCTCCCTGGACACCCTCCCTGGACACCCTCCCTGGACACCCTCCCTGGACGCCCTCCCTGGATGCCCTTGTTCTTTCAGAAAGCCCCGCCCCCTCCGCAAACAAGGCACTCTGTCTCCGGACACCCCTTTTCCTCCACCCTACTACACCACACGACCTCACTCCTATTAGCCCTTGGCCCTGTACTCAGCTGAGAAAGTGCCGTGGGGTGCACACCACCTCCCCACCTCACCTCCTCCACCCAGTAGGGACCCCTGGCTCCATTTTACAGGTGAGAAAATAGGCTCTGAGACCTCGAGGAGCCTTCCAACGGGCCACGTTCTCTGTTGATTGGCTCCAGTGCTTTAGAGGCCCAGGCCGATAGGATGCATTTTCTCTTCCGGTTTCCAGATTCAGTAGAAATGCCACAGCCCCGAGGCACCAGCTTGTGGGTTCTCGAGCTGCAGAGGCCTTGGTTCCAATAGACTTGCAAAGAGGAGGGGGCCCTTGGGAGGCCCTGATTGGGACACCCTTCACCACGCATTTGCGGGGTCTTCAGGGGGTGGGGGCTGGGGGTCTGACACCCCCGGCTTTCCTGTCCGTCTCTCTGCCCCCTGCTATGGCCCCTTGGGAAGCTCTGAGTGGGGCACTGTTTGCCCACCCACTTGTGGAGCCTGGAGCGCGGGGGCTGGGGCTCTGATGCCCCCGGCTTTTCTGTCCCTCTCTCTGCCCCCAGCTACTGTGTCACAGGTCCCAGTGTCCGCAGAATCTGGGCGATTCCGAATTATGCAATGGCAACCGGGAGGGGAAGGGGACGGGGTACAGGGACACTGGGCGGGCAGGCCAGCTGCTCACAATTCAGGTCTCGCCCAGAGGATGTGGGCGCAGCGCCCACAGGGGAAGCCCTTTAGGACCAGTGCCTGCCGCCCGGCATGCTCCGGGAACATTCCTTCCAGGCTGGATGTGCGTTGCCAGGGAGTGGGATGCCAGGAGGGAGCGTCATCACCACAGTCGGCCAGCACAGGATGTGCCCGAGCCTGGCAGGGTCCCCAGGCTCACCAGACCCCTTGAGGGCTCCAGGGAAGGGGCTACAGGGGCGGCCAGTGTGGGGGCAGCCTGGGTGCTGCAGACGGAGGCCTGGGGCCGGGTCCTATCCTTCACTCCATAGCAGGACGGCCTTGGGCAAGTCCCACATCACCTCCTCAGGCCCATGTGAGACCCTCAGCACTACAGCGTGTACACCATAGGTGCAAAAAAACGGTAGTCTGTCTTCAAGAAGCATGGCCTTGTGCCACCCATGCACATCGGGGGTGAAATGACGTCTTGTCCAGGGGAAGTCTTGACACCCCACTTCTCTCCAGAGAAGAGTCAAATTCCAAGCTCTGTCAACACTTCTAGAAAGGGGGCCTTTGGGGGCTCCAGGGGTCCAGGCCTGGGAAAGAGACTCCCGGCCCGTGTGTGGCCTCATCGAGGAGGACGTTGCTAGTGCTTGTCGATGAAGTCGTGAGCTCACTGGAGGGGTGTCATCCCTTGTCTCCCAGGAAACGGATGTTCTGGGAAAGATAAAAATCAGTGGCAGCATTTGTTCCACGGCAGAAAACCGAGCCTGAGCCACGAGGGCCTTTGGGGTTCCAGGTGGGCATGTCCTGCTGCCTCACTAGTCAGGTGCGAAGGAAGAGGGCCGGCCCGAGTTGGCAAAACTACACCCCAGTGGGGCCGAGGCCTCGGAATTGATGATGATCCTACATCACTGCTGCACCCTCCCAGCACCACTGACGAGCCCATGGGGCCAGCCCGGGGTGGAGATCCAGCACTGTGTCCACCGCCTGGGCTCACAGCCCCTGCCCCGTACAGCTGTGAGACCCTGCTGCCTACAGGCTCTAGTTCTTCCGAAGCATCTCTGGGGAGCATCCTGATGGGTTCCGGGACGGGTCCTTTGCCCTCAGTGGCAGTGGGCAGACGTCATAGCTACCCCTGTGCCAGGGGTCTCTGGGGGCTGCTGCATCCGTCACAGCTGTGCCTGCCTCATGGGCTGTCCTCAGCCCTTGGGGGCCAGAGCTGTGCTGACCCCCTTCGCAGTCAGCCTTGCCCTCTGTCTCCTGGGGCCTGAG